>NC_140990.1:16090951-16485348 GCF_052327205.1 Somniosus microcephalus | reverse complement strand
AATATCTGGTCCTGGGGTGTATTCCCCAATATCTGGTCCTGGGGTTTATTCCAAAATATCTGGTCCTGTGGTGTATTCCCCAATATCCGGGCCTGTAGTATATTCCCCAATGTCTTGTCCTGGGGTGTATTACTCCAATATCTAGTCCTGGGGTGTATTCCCCCAATATGTGATCCTGGGGTGTATTCCCCCAGTATCTGGTGCTTGGGTGTATTCCCCAATATCTGGTCCTAGGGTGTATTCCCCCAATATCTGGTGCTGGGGTGTATTCCCCCAGTGTCTGGTCCTGAGATATATTCCCCAATATCTGGTCCTGGGGTGTATTTTTCAGTATCTGGCCCTGAGGTTTATTACCCACTCTCTGATTCTGGGGTGTATTTCCCCAGTATCTGGTCCTGAAGTGTATTCCCCAGTATCTCATCCTTGGGTGTATTACCCCAGTAGCTGGTCCTGGGGTGTATTCCCCCAATATCTGGTGCTGGGGTGTATTCCCCCAATATCTGGTCCTGGTGTGTATTCCACCAATATCTGGTCCTGGGGTGTATTCCCCAATATCTGATCCTGGGGTGTATTCCCTCAGTATCTGGTCCTGGGGTCTATTCCTCAATATTGGCTCCTGGAGTGTATTCCCCTATATCTGGTCCTGGAGTGTATTCCCGAATATCTGGTCGTGGGGAGTATTCCAAAAATTTCTGGTCCTGGTGTGTATTCCCCCAATATCTGGTCCTGGGGTGTATTCCCCAATATCTGGTCCTGGGGCGTATTCCCTCAGTATCTGGTCCTGGGGTCTATTCCTCAATATTGGCTCCTGGAGTGTATTCCCCTATATCTGGTCCTGGAGTGTATTCCCGAATATCTGGTCGTGGGGAGTATTCCAAAAATTTCTGGTCCTGGTGTGTATTCCCCCAATATCTGGTCCTGGGGTGTATTCCCCAATATCTGGTCCTGGAGTGTATTCCCGAATATCTGGCGTTGGGGAGTATTCCAAAAATTTCTGGTCCTGGTGTGTATTCCCCCAATATCTGGTCCTGGGGTGTATTCCAAAATATCTGTTCCTGGGGTGTATCCCCCAGTATCTGGTATTCGGTTAAATTCTCCCAATATCTGGTGCAGTGCTGTATTCCTCAATATCTGGTCCTCGGGTTTATTTCCCAATATCTGTTCCTGGGGTGTATTCCCCCAATATGTGGTCCTGGGGTGTATTCCCCCAATATCTGTTCCTGGGGTGTATTCCCCCAATATCTGGTCCAGGGGTGTATCACTCAATACCTGTTGCTGGGGTGTATTCCCCCAATATCTGGCCCTGGAGTTTATTCCCCTAATATCTGGTCCTGGGGTGCATTCCCCAAAATCTGGTCCTGGGGTGTATTCCCCCAATATCTGGTCCTGGAGTGTATTCCCCCAATATCTGCTCCTGGGGTGTATTCCCCAATATCTGGTCATGGGGTAAATTCTCCCTATATCTGGTGCTGTGGTGTATTCCTCAATATCTGGTCCTGGGGTGTATTCCCCGATATCTGGTCCTGGGGTGAATTCCCCCAATGTGTGGTCCTGGGGTGTATTCCCCCAACATCTGGTCCTGGGTGTATTCCCCCATGCCTGGTCCTGCGGTGTTTTCCCCAATATCTGGACCTGGGGTGAATTTCCCCGATATCTGGTCCTCTGGTGCATTTTCCCAGTATCTCATCCTGCGGTGTATTCCCCAATATCTGGTCCTTGGGTGTATTCCCCCAATATCTGGTCCTGGGGTGTATTCCCCCAATATCTGGTCCTGGGGCGTATTCCCCCAGTATCTGGTCCTGGGTGTATTACCCCAATATCTGCTCCTGGTGTGTATACCCCAATATCTGCTCCTGGGGTGTATTCCCCAGTATCTGGTCCTGGGGTGTATTCCTCAATATCTGCTCCTGGAGTGTATTCCCCAATATCTGGTCTGGAGTGTATTCGCGAATATCTGGTGCTGGGGAGTATTCCAAAATTTCTGGTCCTGGGGTGTATTCCCCCAATATCTGGTCCTGGGGTGTATTCCCCAATATCTGCTCCTGGAGTGTATTCCCCAATATCTGGTCCTGGGGCGTATTCCCCCAGTATCTGGTCCTGGGTGTATTACCCCAATATCTGCTCCTGGTGTGTATTCCCCAATATTTGCTCCTGGGGTGTATTCCCTCAGTATCTGGTCCTGGGGTGTATTCCTCAATATCTGCTCCTGGAGTGTATTCCCCAATATCTGGTCCTGGGGTGCATTCCCCCAGTATCTGGTGCTGGGGTGTATTCCCCAATATCTGGTCCTAGGGTGTATTCCCCCAGTGTCTGGTCCTGAGGTATATTCCCCAATATCTGGTCCTGGGGCATATTTTTCAGTATCTGGTCCTGAGGTGTATTCCCCCAGTGTCTGGTCCTGGGGTGTATTTCCCCAGTATCTGGTACCGAGGTGTATTCCCCAGTATCTCATCCTTAGGTGTATTACCCCAGTAGCTGGTCCTGGGGTGTATTCCGCCAGTATCTTGTCCTGGGTGTATTAACCCAATATCTGGTCCTGGGGTGTATTCCCCCAATATCTGGTCCTGGGGTGTATTCCCCAATATCTGGTCCTGGGGTGTATTCCCCCAATATGTGGTCCTGGGGTGTATTCCCCCAATTTCGGTTCCTGGGGTGTATTCCCCCAATGCCTGGTCCTGCAGTGTATTCCCCAATATCTGGACCAGGGGTGAATTTCCCCGATATCTGGTCCTGGGGTGCATTCTCCCAGTATCTGGTCCTGCGGTGTATTCCCCAATATCTGCTCCTGGGGTGGTTTCCCCCAATATCTGGTCCTGGGGTGTATTCCCTCAGTATCTGGTCCTGGGGTGTATTCCTCAATATCTGCTCCTGGAGTGTATTCCCCAATATCTGGTCCTGGAGTGTATTCCCCAATATCTGGTGCTGGGGAGTATTCCAAAATTTCTGGTCCTGGGGTGTATTCCCCCAATATCTGGTCCTGGGGTGTATTCCCCAATATCTATTTATGGGTTAAATTCTCCCAATATCAGGTGCAGTGCTGTATTCCTCAATATCTGGTCCTGTGGTTTCTTCCCCCATATCTGGTCCTGGGGTGTATTCCCCCAATATTTGTTCCTGGTGTGTATTTTCCGAATATCTGGTCCAGGGGTGTATCACTCAATATCTGGTGCTGGGGTGTATTCCTCAATATCTAGTCCTGGGATGTAATCCCCCCATATCTGGTCCTGGAGAGAATTCCCCAAAATCTGGTCCTGGGGTTTATTCCACCAATATCTGGTCCTGGGGAGTATTCCAAAATATCTGGTCCTGGGGTGTATTCCCGCAATATAGTATCTGGTCCTGGGCTGTATTCCCCAATATCTGGTCCTGGGGAGTATTCCAAAGTATCTGGTCCTGCGGTGTATACCAAAATATCTGGTCCTGGGGTGTATTCCCCAATATCTGGTCCTGGGGTGTATTTCCCAATATCTGGTCCTGTGGTGTATTTCCCAATATCTGGTCCTGTGGTGTATTCCCCAATATCCGGGCCTGTAGTGTATTCCCCAATGTCTTGTCCTGGGGTGTATTACTCCAATATCTAGTCCAGGAGTGTATTCCCCCAATATGTGATCCTGGGGTGTATTCCCCCAGTATCTGGTGCTTGGGTGTATTCCCCAATATCTGGTCCTAGGGTGTATTCCCCCAATATCTGGTGCTGGGGTGTATTCCCCCAGTATCTGGTCCTGAGGTATATTCCCCAATATCTGGTCCTGGGGTGTATTTTTCAGTATCTGGCCCTGAGGTTTATTACCCACTCTCTGGTTCTGGGGTGTATTTCCCCAGTATCTGGTCCTGATGTGTATCCCCCAGTATCTCATCCTTGGGTGTATTACCCCAGTAGCTGGTCCTGGGGAGTATTCCAAAATATCTGGTCCTGGGGTGTATTCCCCCAATATCTGGTCCTGGGGTGTATTCCCCAATATCTGGTCCTGGGGTTTATTCCAAAATATCTGGTCCTGTGGTGTATTCCCCAATATCCGGGCCTGTAGTGTATTCCCCAATGTCTTGTCCTGGGGTGTATTACTCCAATATCTAGTCCTGGGGTGTATTCCCCCAATATGTGATCCTGGGGTGTATTCCCCCAGTATCTGGTGCTTGGGTGTATTCCCCAATATCTGGTCCTAGGGTGTATTCCCCCAATATCTGGTGCTGGGGTGTATTCCCCCAGTGTCTGGTCCTGAGATATATTCCCCAATATCTGGTCCTGGGGTGTATTTTTCAGTATCTGGCCCTGAGGTTTATTACCCACTCTCTGGTTCTGGGGTGTATTTCCCCAGTATCTGGTCCTGAAGTGTATTCCCCAGTATCTCATCCTTGGGTGTATTACCTCAGTAGCTGGTCCTGGGGTGTATTCCCCCAATATCTGGTGCTGGGGTGTATTCCCCAATATCTGGTCCTGGGGTTTATTCCAAAATATCTGGTCCTGTGGTGTATTCCCCCAATATCTGGTCCTGGGGTGTATTCCAAAATATCTGGTCCTGGGGTGTATTCCAAAATATCTGGTCTTGGGGTGTATTCCCCAATATCTGGTCCTGGGGTTTATTCCAAAATATCTGGTCCTGTGGTGTATTCCCCAATATCCGGGCCTGTAATGTATTCCCCAATGTCTTGTCCTGGGGTGTATTACTCCAATATCTAGTCCTGGGGTGTATTCCCCCAATATGTGATCCTGGGGTGTATTCCCCCAGTATCTGGTGCTTGGGTGTATTCCCCAATATCTGGTCCTAGGGTGTATTCCCCCAATATCTGGTGCTGGGGTGTATTCCCCCAGTGTCTGGTCCTGAGATATATTCCCCAATATCTGGTCCTGGGGTGTATTTTTCAGTATCTGGCCCTGAGGTTTATTACCCACTCTCTGGTTCTGGGGTGTATTTCCCCAGTATCTGGTCCTGAAGTGTATTCCCCAGTATCTCATCCTTGGGTGTATTACCTCAGTAGCTGGTCCTGGGGTGTATTCCAAAATATCTGGTCCTGGGGTGTATTCCCCCAATATCTGGTCCTGGGGTGTATTCCCCAATATCTGGTCCTGGGGTTTATTCCAAAATATCTGGTCCTGTGGTGTATTCCCCAATATCCGGGCCTGTAATGTATTCCCCAATGTCTTGTCCTGGGGTGTATTACTCCAATATCTAGTCCTGGGGTGTATTCCCCCAATATGTGACCCTGGGGTGTATTCCCCCAGTATCTGGTGCTTGGGTGTATTCCCCAATATCTGGTCCTAGGGTGTATTCCCCCAATATCTGGTGCTGGGGTGTATTCCCCCAGTGTCTGGTCCTGAGATATATTCCCCAATATCTGGTCCAGGGGTGTATTTTTCAGTATCTGGCCCTGAGGTTTATTACCCACTCTCTGGTTCTGGGGTGTATTTCCCCAGTATCTGGTCCTGAAGTGTATTCCCCAGTATCTCATCCTTGGGTGTATTACCTCAGTAGCTGGTCCTGGGGTGTATTCCCCCAATATCTGGTGCTGGGGTGTATTCCCCAATATCTGATCCTGGGGTGTATTCCCTCAGTATTTGGTCCTGGGGTGTACTCCTCAATATCTGCTCCTGGAGTGTATTCCCCAATATCTGGTCCTGGAGTGTATTCCTGAATATCTGGTCCTGGGGAGTATTCCCAAATTTCTGGTCCTGGGGTGTATTCCCCCAATATCTGGTTGTGGGGTGTATTCCAAAATATCTGGTCCTGGGGTGTATTCCCCCAATCTCTGGTCCTGGGGTGTATTCCAAAATATCTGGTCCTGTGGTGTATTTCCCCAGTATCTGGTCCTGGGGTGTATTCCCCAATATCTGGTCCTGGGGTGTATTCCCTCAGTATCTGGTCCTGGGGTGTATTCCTCAATATCTGCTCCTGGAGAGTATTCCCCAACATCTGGTCCTGGAGTGTATTCCCGAATACCTGGTCCTGGGAGTATTCCAAAATTTCTGGTTCTGTGGTGTATTCCCCCAATATCTGGTCCTGGGGTGTATTCTCCAATATCTGGTGCAGTGCTGTATTCCTGAATATCTGGTCCTGGGGTTTACTCCCCAATATTTGTTCCTAGGGTGTATTCCCCCAATATGTGGTCCTGGGGTGTAATCCCACAATATCTGTTCCTGGGGTGTATTCCCCCAATATCTGGACCAGGGGTGTATCACTCAATATCTGCTGCTGGGGTGTATTCCCCAAAATCAGGTCCTGGGGTGTATTCCCCAATAACTGGCCCTGGAGTATATTCCCCAATATCTGGTCCTGGGGTGTATTCCGCCAGTATCTTGTCCTGGGTGTATTACCCCAATATCTGGCCTTGGGTTTTATTCCCCAATATCTGGTCCTGGGGTTTATTCCTCAATATCTGGTCCTGGGGTGTATTCCCCAATATCTGGTCCTGGGGTGTGTTCCAAAAAAGCTGGTCCTGGGGTTTATTCCCCCAATATCTGGTCCTGGGGAGTATTCCAAAATATCTGGTCCTGGGGTGTATTCCAAAATATCTGGTCCTGGGGTGTATTCCAAAATATCTGGTCCTGGGGTGTATTCCCCCAATATCTGGTCCTGGGGTGTATTCCCCAATATCTGGTCCTGGGGTTTATTTCAAAATATCTGGTCCTGGGGTGTATTCCCCCAATATCTGGTCCTGGGGTCTATTCCATAATATCTGGTCCTGGGGTGTAATTCCCCAGTATCTGGTCCTGGGGTGTATTCCCCAATATCTGGTCCTGGGGTGTATTCCCCAATATCTGGTCCTGGGGTGTATTCCCTCAGTATCTGGTCCTATGGTATATTCCTCAATATCTGGTCCTGGGGTGTATTCCCCAATATCTGGTCCTGGGGTGTATTCCCCAATATCTGGTCCTGGGGTGTATTCCCCCAGTATCTGGTGCTGGGGTGTATTCCCCAATATCTGGTCCTAGGGTGTATTCCCCCAGTGCCTGGTCCTGAGGTATATTCCCCAATATCTGGTCCTGGGGCATATTTTTCAGTATCTGGTCCTGAGGTGTATTCCCCCAGTGTCTGGTCCTGGGGTGTATTTCCCCAGTATCTGGTACCGAGGTGTATTCCCCAGTATCTCATCCTTAGGTGTATTACCCCAGTAGCTGGTCCTGGGGTGTATTCCGCCAGTATCTTGTCCTGGGTGTATTAACCCAATATCTGGTCCTGGGGTGTATTCCCCCAATATCTGGTCCTGGGGTGTATTCCCCAATATCTGGTCCTGGGGTGTATTCCCCCAATATGTGGTCCTGGGGTGTATTCCCCCAATTTCCGTTCCTGGGGTGTATTCCCCCAATGCCTGGTCCTGCAGTGTATTCCCCAATATCTGGACCAGGGGTGAATTTCCCCGATATCTGGTCCTGGGGTGCATTCTCCCAGTATCTGGTCCTGCGGTGTATTCCCCAATATCTGCTCCTGGGGTGGTTTCCCCCAATATCTGGTCCTGGGGTGTATTCCCTCAGTATCTGGTCCTGGGGTGTATTCCTCAATATCTGCTCCTGGAGTGTATTCCCCAATATCTGGTCCTGGAGTGTATTCCCCAATATCTGGTGCTGGGGAGTATTCCAAAATTTCTGGTCCTGGGGTGTATTCCCCCAATATCTGGTCCTGGGGTGTATTCCCCCAATATCTGGTCCTGGGGTGTATTCCCCAATATCTGGTCCTCGGGTGTATTCCCCAATATCTATTCATGGGTTAAATTCTCCCAATATCAGGTGCAGTGCTGTATTCCTCAATATCTGGTCCTGGGGTTTATTCCCCAATATCTGGTCCTGGGGTGTATTCCCCCAATATTTGTTCCTGGTGTGTATTCCCCCAATATCTGGTCCAGGGGTGTATCACTCAATATCTGGTGCTGGGGTGTATTCCTCAATATCTAGTCCTGGGATGTAATCCCCCCATATCTGGTCCTGGAGTGTATTCCCCAAAATCTGGTCCTGGGGTTTATTCCACCAATATCTGGTCCTGGGGAGTATTCCAAAATATCTGGTCCTGGGGTGTATTCCCGCAATACAGTATCTGGTCCTGGGCTGTATTCCCCAATATCTGGTCCTGGGGAGTATTCCAAAGTATCTGGTCCTGGGGTGTATACCAAAATATCTGGTCCTGCGGTGTATTTCCCAATATCTGGTCCTGTGGTGTATTTCCCAATATCTGGTCCTGTGGTGTATTTCCCAATATCTGGTCCTGTGGTGTATTCCCCAATATCCGGGCCTGTAGTGCATTCTCCAATGTCTTGTCCTGGGGTGTATTACTCCAATATCTAGTCCAGGAGTGTATTCCCCCAATATGTGATCCTGGGGTGTATTCCCCCAGTATCTGGTGCTTGGGTGTATTCCCCAATATCTGGTCCTAGGGTGTATTCCCCCAATATCTGGTGCTGGGGTGTATTCCCCCAGTGTCTGGTCCTGAGGTATATTCCCCAATATCTGGTCCTGGGGTGTATTTTTCAGTATCTGGCCCTGAGGTTTATGACCCACTCTCTGGTTCTGGGGTGTATTTCCCCAGTATCTGGTCCTGAAGTGTATCCCCCAGTATCTCATCCTTGGGTGTATTACCCCAGTAGCTGGTCCTGGGGTGTATTCCAAAATATCTGGTCCTGGGGTGTATTCCCCCAATATCTGGTCCTGGGGTGTATTCCCCAATATCTGGTCCTGGGGTTTATTCCAAAATATCTGGTCCTGTGGTGTATTCCCCAATATCTGGGCCTGTAGTGTATTCCCCAATGTCTTGTCCTGGGGTGTATTACTCCAATATCTAGTCCTGGGGTGTATTCCCCCAATATGTGATCCTGGGGTGTATTCCCCCAGTATCTGGTGCTTGGGTGGATTCCCCAATATCTGGTCCTAGGGTGTATTCCCCCAATATCTGGTGCTGGGGTGTATTCCCCCAGTGTCTGGTCCTGAGATATATTCCCCAATATCTGGTCCTGGGTGTATTTTTCAGTATCTGGCCCTGAGGTTTATTACCCACTCTCTGGTTCTGGGGTGTATTTCCCCAGTATCTGGTCCTGAAGTGTATTCCCCAGTATCTCATCCTTGGGTGTATTACCCCAGTAGCTGGTCCTGGGGTGTATTCCTCCAATATCTGGTGCTGGGGTGTATTCCACCAATATCTGGTCCTGGGGTGTATCCCCCAATATCTGATCCTGGGGTGTATTCCCTCAGTATTTGGTCCTGGGGTGTACTCCTCAATATCTGCTCCTGGAGTGTATTCCCCAATATCTGGTCCTGGAGTGTATTCCTGAATATCTGGTCCTGGGGAGTATTCCAAAATTTCTGGTCCTGGGGTGTATTCCCCCAATATCTGGTTGTGGGGTGTATTCCAAAATATCTGGTCCTGGGGTGTATTCCCCCAATCTCTGGTCCTGGGGTGTATTCCAAAATATCTGGTCCTGTGGTGTATTTCCCCAGTATCTGGTCCTGGGGTGTATTCCCCAATATCTGGTCCTGGGGTGTATTCCCTCAGTATCTGGTCCTGGGGTATATTCCTCAATATCTGCTCCTGGAGAGTATTCCCCAACATCTGGTCCTGGCGTGTATTCCCGAATACCTGGTCCTGGGGAGTATTCCAAAATTTCTGGTTCTGGGGTGTATTCCCCCAATATCTGGTCCTGGGGTGTATTCTCCAATATCTGGTGCAGTGCTGTATTCCTGAATATCTGGTCCTGGGGTTTACTCCACAATATTTGTTCCTGGGGTGTATTCCCCCAATATGTGGTCCTGGGGTGTAATCCCACAATATCTGTTCCTGGGGTGTATTCCCCCAATATCTGGACCAGGGGTGTATCACTCAATATCTGCTGCTGGGGTGTATTCCCCAAAATCAGGTCCTGGGGTGTATTCCCCCAATAACTGGCCCTGGAGAATATTCCCCAATATCTGGTCCTGGGGTGTATTCCGCCAGTATCTTGTCCTGGGTGTATTACCCGAATATCTGGCCTTGGGTTTATTCCCCAATATCTGGTCCTGGGGTTTATTCCTCAATATCTGGTCCTGGGGTGTATTCCCCAATATCTGGTCCTGGGGTGTGTTCCAAAAAAGCTGGTCCTGGGGTTTATTCCCCCAATATCTGGTCCTGGGGAGTATTCCAAAATATCTGGTCCTGGGGTGTATTCCAAAATATCTGGTCCTGGGGTGTATTCCAAAATATCTGGTCCTGCGGTGTATTCCCCCAATATCTGGTCCTGGGGTGTATTCCCCAATATCTGGTCCTGGGGTTTATTTCAAAATATCTGGTCCTGGGGTGTATTTCCCCAGTATCTGGTCCTGGGGTGTATTCCCCAATGTCTGGTCCTGGGGTGTATTCCCCAATATCTGGTCCTGCGGTGTATTTCCCAATATCTGGTCCTGTGGTGTATTCCCCAATATCCGGGCCTGTAGTGTATTCTCCAATGTCTTGTCCTGGGGTGTATTACTCCAATATCTAGTCCAGGAGTGTATTCCCCCAATATGTGATCCTGGGGTGTATTCCCCCAGTATCTGGTGCTTGGGTGTATTCCCCAATATCTGGTCCTAGGGTGTATTCCCCCAATATCTGGTGCTGGGGTGTATTCCCCCAGTATCTGGTCCTGAGGTATATTCCCCAATATCTGGTCCTGGGGTGTATTTTTCAGTATCTGGCCCTGAGGTTTATGACCCACTCTCTGGTTCTGGGGTGTATTTCCCCAGTATCTGGTCCTGAAGTGTATCCCCCAGTATCTCATCCTTGGGTGTATTACCCCAGTAGCTGGTCCTGGGGTGTATTCCCCAATATCTGGTCCTGGGGTGTATTCCAAAATATCTGGTCCTGGGGTGTATTCCCCCAATATCTGGTCCTGGGGTGTATTCCCCAATATCTGGTCCTGGGGTTTATTCCAAAATATCTGGTCCTGTGGTGTATTCCCCAATATCTGGGCCTGTAGTGTATTCCCCAATGTCTTGTCCTGGGGTGTATTACTCCAATATCTAGTCCTGGGGTGTATTCCCCCAATATGTGATCCTGGGGTGTATTCCCCCAGTATCTGGTGCTTGGGTGTATTCCCCAATATCTGGTCCTAGGGTGTATTCCCCCAATATCTGGTGCTGGGGTGTATTCCCCCAGTGTCTGGTCCTGAGATATATTCCCCAATATCTGGTCCTGGGTGTATTTTTCAGTATCTGGCCCTGAGGTTTATTACCCACTCTCTGGTTCTGGGGTGTATTTCCCCAGTATCTGGTCCTGAAGTGTATTCCCCAGTATCTCATCCTTGGGTGTATTACCCCAGTAGCTGGTCCTGGGGTGTATTCCCCCAATATCTGGTGCTGGGGTGTATTCCCCAATATCTGGTCTTGGGGTGTATTCCCTCAGTATTTGGTCCTGGGGTGTACTCCTCAATATCTGCTCCTGGAGTGTATTCCCCAATATCTGGTCCTGGAGTGTATTCCTGAATATCTGGTCCTGGGGAGTATTCCAAAATTTCTGGTCCTGGGGTGTATTCCCCCAATATCTGGTTGTGGGGTGTATTCCAAAATATCTGGTCCTGGGGTGTATTCCCCCAATCTCTGGTCCTGGGGTGTATTCCAAAATATCTGGTCCTGTGGTGTATTTCCCCAGTATCTGGTCCTGGGGTGTATTCCCCAATATCTGGTCCTGGGGTGTATTCCCTCAGTATCTGGTCCTGGGGTGTATTCCTCAATATCTGCTCCTGGAGAGTATTCCCCAACATCTGGTCCTGGAGTGTATTCCCGAATACCTGGTCCTGGGGAGTATTCCAAAATTTCTGGTTCTGGGGTGTATTCCCCCAATATCTGGTCCTGGGGTGTATTCTCCAATATCTGGTGCAGTGCTGTATTCCTGAATATCTGGTCCTGGGGTTTACTCCCCAATATTTGTTCCTGGGGTGTATTCCCCCAATATGTGGTCCTGGGGTGTAATCCCACAATATCTGTTCCTGGGGTGTATTCCCCCAATATCTGGACCAGGGGTGTATCACTCAATATCTGCTGCTGGGGTGTATTCCCCAAAATCAGGTCCTGGGGTGTATTCCCCCAATAACTGGCCCTGGAGAATATTCCCCAATATCTGGTCCTGGGGTGTATTCCACCAGTATCTTGTCCTGGGTGTATTACCCCAATATCTGGCCTTGGGTTTATTCCCCAATATCTGGTCCTGGGGTTTATACCTCAATATCTGGTCCTGGGGTGTATTCCCCAATATCTGGTCCTGGGGTGTGTTCCAAAAAAGCTGGTCCTGGGGTTTATTCCCCCAATATCTGGTCCTGGGGAGTATTCCAAAATATCTGGTCCTGGGGTGTATTCCAAAATATCTGGTCCTGGGGTGTATTCCAAAATATCTGGTCCTGGGGTGTATTCCCCCAATATCTGGTCCTGGGGTGTATTCCCCAATATCTGGTCCTGGGGTTTATTTCAAAATATCTGGTCCTGGGGTGTATTCCCCCAATATCTGGTCCTGGGGTCTATTCCATAATATCTGGTCCTGGGGTGTATTTCCGCAGTATCTGGTCCTGGGGTGTATTCCCCAATGTCTGGTCCTGGGGTGTATTCCCCAATATCTGGTCCTGGGGTGTATTCCCTCAGTATCTGGTCCTGGTGTGTATTCCCCAATGCCTGGTCCTGGGGCATATTCCCCAATATCCGGTCCTGGGGTGCATTCCCCAATATCTGGTCCTATGGTATATTCCTCAATATCTGGTCCTGGGGTGTATTCCCCAATATCTGGTCCTGGGGTGTATTCCCCAATATCCGGTCCTTTGGTGTATTCCCCAATGTCTGGTCCTGGGGTGTATTCCCCCAATATCTGGTCCTGGGGTGTATTCCCCCAGTATCTGGTGCTGGGGTGTATTCCCCAATTTCTGGTCCTCGGGTGTATTCCCCCAGTGTCTGGTCCTGAGGTATATTCCCCAATATCTGGTCCTGGGGCATATTTTTCAGTATCTGGTCCTGAGGTGTATTCCCCCAGTGTCTGGTCCTGGGGTGTATTTCCCCAGTATCTGGTACCGAGGTGTATTCCCCAGTATCTCATCCTTAGGTGTATTACCCCAGTAGCTGGTCCTGGGGTGTATTCCGCCAGTATCTTGTCCTGGGTGTATTAACCCAATATCTGGTCCTGGGGTGTATTCCCCCAATATCTGGTCCTGGGGTGTATTCCCCAATATCTGGTCCTGGGGTGTATTCCCCCAATATGTGGTCCTGGGGTGTATTCCCCCAATTTCGGTTCCTGGGGTGTATTCCCCCAATGCCTGGTCCTGCAGTGTATTCCCCAATATCTGGACCAGGGGTGAATTTCCCCGATATCTGGTCCTGGGGTGCATTCTCCCAGTATCTGGTCCTGCGGTGTATTCCCCAATATCTGCTCCTGGGGTGGTTTCCCCCAATATCTGGTCCTGGGGTGTATTCCCTCAGTATCTGGTCCTGGGGTGTATTCCTCAATATCTGCTCCTGGGGTGTATTCCCTCAGTATCTGGTCCTGGGGTATATTCCTCAATATCTGCTCCTGGAGAGTATTCCCCAACATCTGGTCCTGGCGTGTATTCCCGAATACCTGGTCCTGGGGAGTATTCCAAAATTTCTGGTTCTGGGGTGTATTCCCCCAATATCTGGTCCTGGGGTGTATTCTCCAATATCTGGTGCAGTGCTGTATTCCTGAATATCTGGTCCTGGGGTTTACTCCACAATATTTGTTCCTGGGGTGTATTCCCCCAATATGTGGTCCTGGGGTGTAATCCCACAATATCTGTTCCTGGGGTGTATTCCCCCAATATCTGGACCAGGGGTGTATCACTCAATATCTGCTGCTGGGGTGTATTCCCCAAAATCAGGTCCTGGGGTGTATTCCCCCAATAACTGGCCCTGGAGAATATTCCCCAATATCTGGTCCTGGGGTGTATTCCGCCAGTATCTTGTCCTGGGTGTATTACCCGAATATCTGGCCTTGGGTTTATTCCCCAATATCTGGTCCTGGGGTTTATTCCTCAATATCTGGTCCTGGGGTGTATTCCCCAATATCTGGTCCTGGGGTGTGTTCCAAAAAAGCTGGTCCTGGGGTTTATTCCCCCAATATCTGGTCCTGGGGAGTATTCCAAAATATCTGGTCCTGGGGTGTATTCCAAAATATCTGGTCCTGGGGTGTATTCCAAAATATCTGGTCCTGCGGTGTATTCCCCCAATATCTGGTCCTGGGGTGTATTCCCCAATATCTGGTCCTGGGGTTTATTTCAAAATATCTGGTCCTGGGGTGTATTTCCCCAGTATCTGGTCCTGGGGTGTATTCCCCAATGTCTGGTCCTGGG
Organism: Somniosus microcephalus; assembly: GCF_052327205.1. NCBI lineage: Eukaryota > Metazoa > Chordata > Chondrichthyes > Squaliformes > Somniosidae > Somniosus > Somniosus microcephalus. Next base: position 16,471,074 of record NC_140990.1, on the reverse strand, counting down.
GTGTATTCCCCAATATCTGGTCCTGCGGTGTATTTCCCAATATCTGGTCCTGTGGTGTATTTCCCAATATCTGGTCCTGTGGTGTATTCCCCAATATCCGGGCCTGTAGTGTATTCTCCAATGTCTTGTCCTGGGGTGTATTACTCCAATATCTAGTCCAGGAGTGTATTCCCCCAATATGTGATCCTGGGGTGTATTCCCCCAGTATCTGGTGCTTGGGTGTATTCCCCAATATCTGGTCCTAGGGTGTATTCCCCCAATATCTGGTGCTGGGGTGTATTCCCCCAGTATCTGGTCCTGAGGTATATTCCCCAATATCTGGTCCTGGGGTGTATTTTTCAGTATCTGGCCCTGAGGTTTATGACCCACTCTCTGGTTCTGGGGTGTATTTCCCCAGTATCTGGTCCTGAAGTGTATCCCCCAGTATCTCATCCTTGGGTGTATTACCCCAGTAGCTGGTCCTGGGGTGTATTCCCCAATATCTGGTCCTGGGGTGTATTCCAAAATATCTGGTCCTGGGGTGTATTCCCCCAATATCTGGTCCTGGGGTGTATTCCCCAATATCTGGTCCTGGGGTTTATTCCAAAATATCTGGTCCTGTGGTGTATTCCCCAATATCTGGGCCTGTAGTGTATTCCCCAATGTCTTGTCCTGGGGTGTATTACTCCAATATCTAGTCCTGGGGTGTATTCCCCCAATATGTGATCCTGGGGTGTATTCCCCCAGTATCTGGTGCTTGGGTGTATTCCCCAATATCTGGTCCTAGGGTGTATTCCCCCAATATCTGGTGCTGGGGTGTATTCCCCCAGTGTCTGGTCCTGAGATATATTCCCCAATATCTGGTCCTGGGTGTATTTTTCAGTATCTGGCCCTGAGGTTTATTACCCACTCTCTGGTTCTGGGGTGTATTTCCCCAGTATCTGGTCCTGAAGTGTATTCCCCAGTATCTCATCCTTGGGTGTATTACCCCAGTAGCTGGTCCTGGGGTGTATTCCCCCAATATCTGGTGCTGGGGTGTATTCCCCAATATCTGGTCCTGGGGTGTAAGAACATAAGAACATAAGAAATAGGAGCAGGAGTAGGCCAATCGGCCCCTCGAGCCTGCTCCACCATTCAATAAGATCATGGCTGATCTGATCCTAACCTCAAATCTTCTATCACTCTGCATCCACCCGAACCCATGTGATCTCCCGGGAGAGGCGAAAAACCAGATAAAGACCCAATGGCCAATTTGGGAGAAAAAAATCTGGGAAATTCCTCTCCGACCCATCTAGGCGATCGAAATTCTTCCAGGAGATCACTCTGTCCCTATATTTGTTACAGTACTTACCTTCTGTAAAGGCGATCTCCACCCCAGCCAGGAACAGGAATAAAACCATCTCCTGAAATCTAACAGAATTAGAACACAGTAGGAGCAGAACAAGGCTACACGGCCCCTGGGCCCACTCCACTACCCACAGGGCCATGACCATTCCGAACCCAGACTCATGTCCAATTTCCTGCCCGCTCCCCGTAACCCTTTATTCCCTTTACTTCTAGGAAACTATCTATTTCTGTTTTAAATTTATTTAATGATGTAGCTTCCACAGCTTTCTGGGGCAGCAAATTCCACAAACCTACCACCCTCTGAGTGAAGAAGTTTCTCCTCATCTCAGTTTTGAATGAGCAGCCCCTTATTTTAAGATTATGCCCCCTAGTTCTAGTTTCACCCATCATTGGGAACATCCTCACCGCATCCACCCGATCAAGCCCCTTCACAATCTTATATGTTTCAATAAGATCGCCTCTCATTCTTCTGAACTCCAATGAGTAGAGTCCCAATCTACTCAACCTCTCCTCATATGACCACCCCCTCATCCCCGGGATTAACCGAGTGAACCTTCTTTGTACTGACTCGAGAGCAAGTATGTCTTTTCTTAAGTATGGACACCAAAACTGTATGCAGTATTCCAGGTGCGGCCTCACCAATACCTTGTACAACTGCAGCAATACCTCCCTGTTTTTATATTCCAACCCCCTAGCAATAAAAGCCAACATTCCATTGGCCTTCTTGATCACTTGCTGCACCTGCATACTAACTTTTTGAGTTTCGTGCACCAGGACCCCCAGATCCCTTTGTACTACAGTACTTTCCAGTTTCTTGCCATTAAGATAATAACTTGCTCTATGATTTTTCCTGCCAAAGTGCATAACCTCACACTTTCCAGTATTGTATTCCATCTGCCAAATCTCTGCCCACTTACTTAGCCTGTCTATGTCCCTTTGCAGGTTTTTTATGTCCTCCTCACTCACTACTTTCCGTCCCATCTTTGTATCATCTGCAAACTTTGATATGTTACACTCAGTCCCCTCCTCCAAATCGTTAATGTAGATTGTAAAGAGTTGGGGACCCAGCACTGACCCCTGCGGAACACCACTAGTTACTGGTTGCCAATCTGAGAACGAACCATTTATCCCAACTCTCTGCTTTCTGTTAGAGAGCCAATCCTCCACCCATGCCAGAATATTACCCCCAATCCCGTGATTTTTTATCTTGAGCAATAATCTTTTGTGTGGCACCTTGTCAAATGCCTTTTGGAAGTCTAAATACACTACGTCCACTGGTTCCCCTTTATCCACCCTGTATGTTACTTCCTCAAAAAACTCAAGCAAATTTGTTAAACATGATTTCCCCTTCATGAAACCATGCTGAGTTTGCCCTATTAAATTATGTTTATCCAAATGTCCCATTACTGTCTCCTTAATAATGGACTCTAACATTTTACCAACCACAGATGTTAGGCTAACAGGTCTATAGTTTCCAGCCTTCTGCCTACTACCCTTTTTAAATAAGGGTGTTACATTAGCAGTTTTCCAATCTGCCGGGACCTTTGCTGAGTCCAGTGAGTTTTGGAAAATTATTACCAATGCATCCACAATCCCTACCGCTACTTCCCTCAAGACCCTGGGATGCAAGCCATCAGGTCCAGGGGATTTATCCGCCTTGAGTCCCATTATTTTACCAAGTACCACTTCCTTAGTGATTTTAATTGTATTTAGTTCCTCCCCCCCTAGAGCCCCCTGTTTGTCCAGTGTTGGGATATTCTTAGTGTCCTCTACTGTAAAGACTGATACAAAATAATTGTTCAGTGTTTTTGCCATCTCCATGTTTCCCACCATTAATTTCCCGGTCTCATCCTCTAAGGGACCAACATTTACTTTAGCCACCCTTTTTCTTTTTATATAACTATAGAAACTTTTACTGTCTGTTTTTATATTTTTTGCTAATTTACTTTCATAATCTATCTTCCCTTTCTTAATCAATCTTTTTGTTATTTTTTGCTGTCTTTTAAAGACTTCCCAATCTTCCATCCTCCCACTAGATTTGGCTACCTTATATGCCCTTGTTTTTAGTCGGATACTATCCTTAATTACTTTACTTAGCCACGGATGGCTATCTTTTCTTTTACACCCTTTTTTCCTCAGTGGAATATATTTTTCTTGGAAGTTGTAAAATAACTCCTTAAATGTACACCACTGGTCATGTACTGTCTTACCCTTTAATCTATTTTCCCAGTCCACTCTAATTAATTCCGCTCTCATACCTTCATAGTCTCCTTTATTCAAGCTCAGCACGCTTGTTTGAGATCCAACCTTCTCACCCTCTAATTGAATATGGAACTCAACCATGTTATGGTCACTCATTCCAAGGGGATCCTTTACTAGGACATTTTTAATTAATCCTGTCTCATTACACAGGACCAAATCTAAGGTTGCTTGCCCCCTGGTCGGTTCAGTTACATACTGCTCAAGAAACCCATCCCTAATACACTCAATGAACTCTTCCTCAAGGCTGCTCTGCCCAATTTGATTTGTCCAGTTAATATGATAATTAAAATCCCCCATAATTATAGCTGTTCCCTTATTACAAGCCTCAACTATTTCCTGATTAATACTCCGTCCAACAGAGTTGCAACTGTTCGGAGGCCTATAGACTACACCCACTAGTGTTTTTTTCCCCTTATTATTCCTTACCTCCACCCAAACTGTTTCACTATCCTGCTCCTTTGACCCAATATCATTTCTCTGTATTATAGTGATTCCTTCCTTTATTAACATAGCCACCCCACCTCCTCTCCCTTCCTGCCTGTCCTTCCTGATTGTTAAATAACCTGGTATGTTTAATTCCCAGTCATGGTCACCCTGCAGCCATATTTCTGTAATGGCCACAAGATCATACCCATATGTCATTATTTGTGCCGTTAACTCATTCATTTTGTTACGAATGCTACGTGCATTCAGATAAAGAACTTTCAAATATGTTTTGTAACACTTAGTTCCTGTTTTTTCCCTTTTTAGTACTTTTTAGTACTTTACTTTTTACTCCATACCTTCTGTCCCTTCCTGACACATTCTGTTTTTTAATTCCCCCATTGCTACCTAAGTCTATGACCTTCTCTGTTGTCATTTCTATGATTTGCTCTCCAGAAACCTCCCCCCCAATATCTGATCCTGGGGTGTATTCCCTCAGTATCTGGTCCTGGGGTCTATTCCTCAATATTGGCTCCTGGAGTGTATTCCCCTATATCTGGTCCTGGAGTGTATTCCCGAATATCTGGTCGTGGGGAGTATTCCAAAAATTTCTGGTCCTGGTGTGTATTCCCCCAATATCTGGTCCTGGGGTGTATTCCCCAATATCTGGTCCTGGGGCGTATTCCAAAATATCTGTTCCTGGGGTGTATCCCCCAGTATCTGGTCATCGGTTAAATTCTCCCAATATCTGGTGCAGTGCTGTATTCCTCAATATCTGGTCCTCGGGTTTATTCCCCAATATCTGTTCCTGGGGTGTATTCCCCCAATATGTGGTCCTGGGGTGTATTCCCCCAATATCTGTTCCTGGGGTGTATTCCCCCAATATCTGGTCCAAGGGTGTATCACTCAATACCTGTTGCTGGGGTGTATTCCCCCAATATCTGGTCCTGGAGTTTATTCCCCCAATATCTGGTCCTGGGGTGCATTCCCCTAATATCTGGTCCTGGGGTGCATTCCCCAAAATCTGGTCCTGGGGTGTATTCCCCCAATATCTGGTCCTGGAGTGTATTCCCCCAATATCTGCTCCTGGGGTGTATTCCCCAATATCTGGTCATGGGGTAAATTCTCCCAATATCTGGTGCTGTGGTGTATTCCTCAATATCTGGTCCTGGGGTGTATTCCCCGATATCTGGTCCTGGGGTGAATTCCCCCAATGTGTGGTCCTGGGGTGTATTCCCCCAATATCTGGTCCTGGGGTGTATTCCCCCATGCCTGGTCCTGCGGTGTTTTCCCCAATATCTGGACCTGGGGTGAATTTCCCCGATATCTGGTCCTCTGGTGCATTTTCCCAGTATCTCATCCTGCGGTGTATTCCCCAATATCTGGTCCTTGGGTGCATTCCCCCAATATCTGGTCCTGGGGCGTATTCCCCCAGTATCTGGTCCTGGGTGTATTACCCCAATATCTGCTCCTGGTGTGTATACCCCAATATCTGCTCCTGGGGTGTATTCCCCAGTATCTGGTCCTGGGGTGTATTCCTCAATATCTGCTCCTGGAGTGTATTCCCCAATATCTGGTCTGGAGTGTATTCCCGAATATCTGGTGCTGGGGAGTATTCCAAAATTTCTGGTCCTGGGGTGTATTCCCCCAATATCTGGTCCTGGGGTGTATTCCCCAATATCTGCTCCTGGAGTGTATTCCCCAATATCTGGTCCTGGGGCGTATTCCCCCAGTATCTGGTCCTGGGTGTATTACCCCAATATCTGCTCCTGGTGTGTATTCCCCAATATCTGCTCCTGGGGTGTATTCCCTCAGTATCTGGTCCTGGGGTGTATTCCTCAATATCTGCTCCTGGAGTGTATTCCCCAATATCTGGTCCTGGGAAGTATTCCAAAATTTTTGGTCCTGGGTTGTATTCCCCCAATATCTGTTCCTGGGGTATATTCCCCAATATCTGGTCATGGGTTAAATTCTCCCAATATCTGGTGCAGTGCTGTATTCCTCAATATCTGGTCCTGGGGTTTATTCCCCAATATCTGTTCCTGGGGTGTATTCCACCAATATGTGGTCCTGGGGTGTATTCCCCCAATATCAGTTCCTGGGTTGTATTCCCCCAATATCTTGTCCAAGGGTGTATCACTCAATATCTGGTGCTGGGTTGTATTCCTCAATAGCTGGTCCTGGGATGTATTCCCCCAATATCTGTGCCTGGAGTGTATTCCCCTAATATCTGGTCCTGGGGTGTATTCCCCCAATATCTGGTCCTGTAGTGTATACCCCAATATCTGGTCCTGGGGTGTATTCCCCCAGTATCTGGTCCTGGGTGTATTCCCTCAATATCTGGACCTGGACTGAATTCCCAAATATCTGGTCCTGGGGAGTATTTCTCAATATCTGGTCCTGGGGAGTATTCACCAATATCTGGTCCTGGGGTGTATTCGCCAATATCTCATCCTTGGGTGTATTACCCCAATATCTGGTCCTGGGGTGAATTCCCCAATATCTGGTCCTGAGGTGTATTCCCCTATATCTGGTCCTGGGGTGTATTCCCCCAATATCTGGTGCTGGGGTGTAATTCTCCCAATATCTGGTCCTGGGGTCTATTCCCCAATATCTGGTCCTGGGAAGTATTCCAAAATTTTTGGTCCTGGGTTGTATTCCCCCAATATCTGTTCCTGGGGTATATTCCCCAATATCTGGTCATGAGTTAAATTCTCCCATTATCTGGTGCAGTGCTGTATTCCTCAACATCTGGTCCTGGGGTTTATTCCCCAATATCTGTGCCTGGAGTGTATTCCCCTAATACCTGGTCCTGGGGTGTATTCCCCCAGTATCTGGTCCTGGGTGTATACCCTCAATATCTGGACCTGGACTGAATTCCCAAATATCTGGTCCTGGGGTGTATTCCTCAATATCTGGTCCTGGGGAGTATTCACCAATATCTGGTCCTGGGGTGTATTCGCCAATATCTCATCCTTGGGTGTATTACCCCAATATCTGGTCCTGGGGTGTATTCGCCAATATCTCATCCTTGGGTGTATTACCCCAATATCTGGTCCTGGGGTGTATTCCCCCAGTATCTGGTGCTGGGGTGTATTCCCCTATATCTGGTCCTGGGGTGTATTCCCCCAATATCTGGTCCTGGGGTGTAATCGCCAATATCTCATCCTTGGGTGTATTCCCCCAATATCTGGTCCTGGGGTGTATTCCCCCAATATTTGGTCCTGGGGTGCATTCCCCAATATCTGGTCCTGGGGTGTATTCCCCCAATATTTGGTCCTGGGGTGCATTCCCCAATATCTGGTCCTGGGGTGTATTCCCCTATATCTGGTCTTGGGGTGCATTCCCCAATATTTGGTCCTGGGGTGTATTCACCAATATCTCATCCTTGGGTGTATTCCCCCAATATCTGGTCCTGGGGTGTATTCCCCTATATCTGGTCCTGGGGTGCATTCCCCAATATCTGGTCCTGGGGTGTATTCGCCAATATCTCATCCTTGGGTGTATTCCCCCAATATCTGGTCCTGGGGTGTATTCCCCCAATATCTGGTCCTGGGGTGTATTCCCCCAGTATCTGGTCCTGGGGTGTATTCCCCCAATATCTGGTCCTGGGGTGTATTCCCCCAATATCTGGTCCTGGGGTGTATTTCCCCAGTATCTGGTCCTGAGGTGTATTCCCCAGTATCTCATCCTTGGGTGTAAATCTCCCAATATCTGGTCCTGGGATGTACTCTCCAATATTTGTTCCTGGAGTTTATTCCCCAGTATCTCGTCCTTCGGTGTATAACCCAGTAGCTTGTCCCGTGGTGTATTCCCCCAGTTTCTGGTTCTGGGTTGCATTGCCCCTATATGTGGTCCTGGGTTGTATGCCCCCAGTTTTTGGTCATGGGGTGTATTTCCCCAATATCTGGGCCTGCGCTGTTTTCCCCCTAATATCTGTTCATGGGTTGTATTCCCCAGTATCTGGTCCTGTGGTGTATTCCCCCAGTGACTGTACTGGGTGATTCCCGATTGGCCTGTTGCTGTTGTTTGGATGTAATTCTATGTAGTGATGCCCGGAAGTTCCTCATACGAGGAATGAACTTTAAGGATATGTCGTGCAGGGGAAGGCCCTGCCCAGGTGAGGGAACTAAGATGGGCCGAATGGCCTCCCTCAGTCTTATCCATCTCTTCACACGTCCACTGATTTCATTTCAATTTTTTGTTATTTATTGAACTGATTTCACACCAAAACTTTAACATTAGTTGAAAACATAAAGCAAAGCTACAGGCAGTAATTTGAACATTTGTTTTTACAATATTTTGCTTATCAAGATCCTGCGAACTGGGTCCCCTCTCCTCCTCCCTCCCCATCGTCACTCTCTCCCTCCCCTTCCCCATTCCCCTCCTCCCCCGCTCTCCCCTCCCCATCGCCACTCTGTCCCTCCCCTTCCCCTCCTCCCCCGCTCTCCCCTTCCCCTCCCCACTCTCTCCCTCCCCTTCCCCATTCCCCTCCTCCCCCGCTCTCCCCTCCCCATCGCCACTCTGTCCCTCCCCTTCCCCTCCTCCCCCGCTCTCCCCTTCCCCTCCCCACTCTCTCCCTCCCCTTCCCCACTCCCCTCCTCCCCCGCTCTCCTCTCCCCTCCCCACTCTCTCCCTCCCCTCCCCCATTCCCCATCTCCCCCGCCCCATTCCTCTCCCCCCACTCTGTTGTCATATGGAACTCAGCTTCTGAAAGGTGTTCATGTTTAGTTCTTTCAATATGGGAAAAAAATGTGGTTGGCATCATTAGAGAGGGAGAGAGAATACAAATTTCACTTGGCAACAGCTGGTGTACGCAACCAACCATCCTTGGATATTTTCAGGATAGAATATTTAAATTAGAAATGTTATGATAACAATGTCTAGAGACTAGAAGGTTTATGCTTATCACAGCAAGGCCACGATGTTTTTACGTGCATCTAACGTTGTTGATGTACGTTGAATTAAATGTAGACTTGTGTCTCTGGACTATGCAGTAGCCAGAGACGATCATATTAGGTGATGCCAGTTCCAGTTTGATAAGAAAACAGTGTACAAATATAAGCTTTTTCCTTTGTTCAAGCAGCAGGAGAAGACCCATGCCTAGGTTCGCGTGTCTATCTGTGACTAGACTCCGCTTGTAAATTGCTTTTTATGCTGAAGTTAAAGAGTAAAATGATTATAACCAGATGACTGAAATCATTACGACTCAAGTGAAAACAGAAGTCTGTTTTAAGACAACACACTCCCTCTCCCCTCCCTCTGACTCACCCCCATCTCTCCTCTACCCCCACTCTCCACTCAAGCTTCCCCAGTCCATTTAAAAGGTTTATCTCCCAGATTGAGCTGTTGCAGTGCAGTAGCCGAGCATTTCCCAGTGTGCGATGGAGAGGCTCCATTCCCAAACATCAGCGGCCTCACGGGGACATTTCTGGACGATTGGCATCTTGGACTGGTCTGAATGTGAGGCGCATGTATCTGCTGGTCACTGCTGAACCTGTAATACAGACAGCAGAGTAAGATGCTTGTGTGTGCCAAGGTGTAACAGGCAGTGTAAGCCTAAAGGACGGGTGGTCTGTCCTTATTCTAGGAGATGGACCCTAAAGGACAGGTGGTCTGTCCTTATTCTAGGAGATGGACCCTAAAGGACGGGCGGTCTGTCCTTATTCTAGGAGATAGGGCCTAAAGGACAGGCGGTCTGTCCTTATTCTAGGAGATGGACCCTAAAGGAGAGGTGGTCTGTCCTTATTCTAGGAAATGGACCCTAAAGGACAGGTGGTCCGTCCTTATTCTAGGAGATGGACCCTAAAGGACAGGCGGTCTGTCCTTATTCTAGGAGATGGACCCTAAAGGACAGGCGGTCTGTCCTTATTCTAGGAGATGGGGCCTAAAGGACAGGCGGTCTGTCCTTATTCTAGGAGATGGGGCCTAAAGGACAGGCGGTCTGTCCTTATTCTAGGAGATGGATCCTAAAGCACAGGTGGTCTGTCCTTATTCTAGGAGATGGATCCTAAAGGACGGGCAGTCTCTCCTTATTCTAGGAGATGGACCCTAAAGGACAGGTGGTCTGCCCTTATTCTAGGAGATGGACCCTAAAGGACAGGCGGTCTGTCCTTATTCTAGGAGATGGGGCCTAAAGGACAGGTGGTCTGTCCTTATTCTAGGAGATGGACCCGAAAAGATAGGCGGTCTGTCCTTATTCTAAGAGATGGACCCAAAAGGAAAGGTGGTCTGTCCCTATTCTAGGAGATGGGGCCTAAAGGACAGGCGGTCTATCCTTATTCTAGGCGATGGAACCTAAAGGACAGGCGGACTGTCCTTATTCTAGGGGATGGTTCCTAAAGGATGGGTGGTCTGTCCTTATTCAAGGAGATGGACCCTAAAGGATGGGCGGTCTGTCCTTATTCTACGAGATGGGGACGAAAGGACAGGCGGTCTGTCCTTTTCTAGGAGATGGACCCTAAAGGACAGGCGGTCTGTCCTTATTCTAGGAGAAGGACCCTAAAGGACAGGCGGTCTGTCCTTATTCTAGGAGATGGACCCTAAAGGACAGGCGGTCTGTCCTTATTCTAGGAGATGGACCCTAAAGGACAGGTGGTCTGTCCTTATTCTAGCAGATGGACCCTAAAGGACAGGCGGTCTGTCCTTATTCTAGGAGATGGACCCTAAAGGACATGCGGTCTGTCCTTATTCTAGCAGATGGACCCAAAGGTCAGGTGGTCTGTCCTTATTCTAGGAGATGGACCCTAAAGGACAGGCGTTCTGCCCTTATTCTAGGAGATGGACCCTAAAGGACAGGTGGTCTGTCCTTATTCTAGGAGATCGACCCTGAAGGACAGGTGGTCTGTCCTTATTTTTGGAGATGGGGCCTAAAGGACAGGTGGTCTGTCCTTATTTTAGGAGATGGTGCCTAAAGGACAGGTGGTCTGTCCTTATTCTAGGAGATGGACCCTAAAGGACAGGTGGTCTGACCTTATTCTAGGAAATGGACCCTAAAGGACAGGTGGTCTGTCCTTATTCTAGGAGATGGATCCGAAAGGACAGGCGGTCTGTCCTTATTCTAGGAGATGGATCCTAAAGGACAGGCGGTCTGTCCTTATTCTAGGAGGTGGACCCGAAAGGACAGGCGGTCTGTCCTTATTCTAGGAGATGGACCCTAAAGGATGGGTGGTCTGTCCTTATTCTAGGAGGTGGACCCTAAAGGACAGGCGGTCTGTCCTTATTCTAGGAGATGGACCCGAAAGGACAGGCGGTCTGTCCTTATTCTAGGAGATGGAGCCTAAAGGACAGGTGGTCTGTCCTCATTCTAGGAGATGGACCCTAAAGGACAGACGGTCTGTCCTTATTCTAGGAGATGGAGCCTAAAGGACGGGCGGTCTGTCCTTATTCTAGGAGATGGACCCTAAAGGACAGGTGGTCTGTCCATATTCTAGGAGATGGATCATAAAGGACAGGCGGTCTGTCCTCATTCTAGGAGATGGATCCTAAAGGACAGGCAGTGTATCCTTATTCTAGGAGATGGACCCTAAAGGACGGAAGGTCGGTCCTTATTCTAGGAGATGGACCCTAAAGGACGGGCGGTCTGTCCTTATTCTAGGAGATGGACCCTAAAGGACAGGTGGTCTGTCCTTATTCTGGGAGATGGACCCTGAAGGACGGGTGGTCTGTCCTTATTCTAGGAGATGGACCCTAAAGGAGGGGCGGTCTGTGCTTATTCTAGGAGATGGACCCTAAAGGACAGGCGGTCTGTCCTTATTCTAGGAGATGGACCCTAAAGGACAGGCAGTCTGTCCTTATTCTATGAGATGGAACCTAAAGGACAGGCGGTCTCTCCTTATTCTAGGAGATGGACCCTAAAGGACAGGCAGTCTGTCCTTATTCTATGAGATGGAACCTAAAGGACAGGCGGTCTCTCCTTATTCTAGGAGATGGACCATAAAGGACGGGAGGTCTGTCCTTATTCTAGGAGATGGACCCTAAAGGACGGGCGGTCTGTCCTTATTCTAGGAGATGGATCCTAAAGGACAGGTGGTCCGTCCTTATTCTAGAAGATGGGGTCTAAAGCACAGGCGGTCTGTCCTTATTCTAGGAGATGGAACCTAAAGGACAGGCGGTCTCTCCTTATTCTCGGAGATGGACCCTAAAGGACAGGTGGTCTGTCCTTATTCTAGGAGATAGACCCGAAAGGACAGGTGGTCTGTCCTTATTCTAGGAGATGGACCCTAAAGGATGGGTGGTCTGTCCTTATTCTAGGAGGTGGACCCTAAAGGACGGGCGGTCTGTCCTTATTCTAGGAGATGGACCCTAAAGGACAGGTGGTCTGTCCATATTCTAGGAGATGGATCATAAAGGACAGGCGATCTGTCCTCATTCTAGGAGATGGATCCTAAAGGACAGGCAGTGTATCCTTCTTCGAGGAGATGGACCCTAAAGGACGGGAGGTCTGTCCTTATTCCAGGAGATGGACCCTAAAGGACGGGCGGTCTGTCCTTATTCTAGGAGATGGATCCTAAAGGACAGGTGGTCCGTCCTTATTCTAGGAGATGGGGTCTAAAGCACAGGCGGTCTGTCCTTATTCTAGGAGATGTACCCTAAAGGAGGGGCGGTCTGTGCTTATTCTAGGAGATTGACCCTAAAGGACAGGTGGTCTGTCCTTATTCCAGGAGATGGACCCTGAAGGACAGGCGGTCTGTCCTTATTCTAGGAGATGGACCCTAAAGGACAGGCAGTCTGTCCTTATTCTATGAGATGGAACCTAAAGGACAGGCGGTCTCTCCTTATTCTAGGAGTTGGACCCTAAAGGACAGGCGGTCTGTCCTTATTCTAGGAGATGGACCCTAAAGGACAGGCAGTCTGTCCTTATTCTATGAGATGGAACCTAAAGGACAGGCGGTCTCTCCTTATTCTAGGAGATGGACCATAAAGGACGGGCGGTCTGTCCTTATTCTAGGAGATGGACCCTAAAGGACGGGTGGTCTGTCCTTATTCTAGGAGATGGACCCTAAAGGACAGGCGGTCTGTCCTTATTCTAGGAGAGGGATCCTAAAGGACGGGCGGTCTGTCCGTATTCTAGGAGATGGACCCTAAAGGACGGGCGGTCTCTCCTTATTCTAGGAGATCGACCCTGAAGGACAGGTGGTCTGTCCTTATTCTAGGAGATGGACCCTAAAGGACAGGTGGTCTGTCCTTATTCTAGGAGATGGACCCTAAAGGACAGGCGGTCTGTCCTTATTCTAGGAGATGGACCCTAAAGGACAGGTGGTCTGTCCTTATTCTAGGAGATGGACCCTAAAGGATGGGTGGTCTGTCCTTATTCTAGGAGGTGGACCCTAAAGGGCAGGTGATCTGTCCTTATTCTAGGAGATGGACCCTAAAGGATGGGTGGTCTGTCCTTATTCTAGGAGATGGACCCTAAAGGACAGGCAGTCTGTCCTTATTCTATGAGATGGACCCTAAAGGACAGGTGGTCTGTCCTTATTCTAGGAGATGGACCCTGAAGGACAGGCGGTCTGTCCTTATTCTAGGAGATGGACCCTAAAGGACAGGCAGTCTGTCCTTATTCTATGAGATGGACCCTAAAGGACAGGTGGTCTGTCCTTATTCTTGGAGATGGACCCTAAAGGACAGGCGGTCTGTCCTTATTCTAGGAGATGGACCCTAAAGGACGGGCGGTCTGTCCTTATTCTAGGAGATGGATCATAAAGGACAGGTGGTCTGTCCTTATTCTAGGAGATGGACCCTAAAGGACGGGCGGTCTGTCCTTATTCTAGGAGATGGACCCTAAAGGACAGGCGGTCTGTCCTTATTCCAGGAGATGGATCCTAAAGGACAGGCGGTCTGTCCTTATTCTAGGAGATGGACCCGAAAGGACAGGTGGTCTGTCCATATTCTAGGAGATGGAGCCTAAAGGACAGGTGGTCTGCCCTTATTCTAGGAGATGTACCCTAAAGGACAGGCAGTGTGTCCTTATTCTAGGAGATGGACCCTAAAGGACGGGTGGTCTCTCCTTATTGTAGGAGATGGACCCTAAAGGACAGGTGGTCTGTCCTTATTCCAGGAGATGGGACCTAAAGGACGGGTGGTCTGTCCTTATTGTAGGAGATGGACCCTAAAGGACAGGTGGTCTGTCCTTATTCTAGGAGATGGGGCCTAAAGGACAGGCGGTCTGTCCTTATTCTATGAGATGGAACCTAAAGGACAGGCGGTCTCTCCTTATTCTAGGAGATGGACCGTAAAGGACAGGTGGTCTGTCCTTATTCTAGGAGATGGACCCTAAAGGACAGGCAGTCTGTCCTTATTCTAGGAGATGGACCCTAAAGGACAGGTGGTCTGTCCTTATTCTAGGAGATGGACCCTAAAGGACAGGTGGTCTGTCCTTATTCTAGGAGATCGACCCTGAAGGACAGGTGGTCTGTACTTATTCTAGGAGATGGATCCGAAAGGATAGGTGGTCTGTCCTTATTCTAGGAAATGGACCCTAAAGGACAGGCAGTCTGTCCTTATTCTAGGAGATGGACCCGAAAGGACAGGCGGTCTGTCCTTATTCTAGGAGATGGACCCTAAAGGACAGGTGGTCTGTCCTTATTCTAGGAGATGGACCCTAAAGGATGGGTGGTCTGTCCTTATTCTAGGAGATGGACCCTAAAGGACGGGCGGTCTGTCCTTATTCTAGGAGATGGACCCTAAAGGACAGGTGGTCTGTCCTTATTCTAGGAGATGGACCCTAAAGAACAGGCGGTCTGTCCTTATTCTAGGAGATGGACCCTAAAGGACGGGCGGTCTGTCCTTATTCTAGGAGATGGATCATAAAGGACAGGTGGTCTGCCCTTATTCTAGGAGATGGACCCTAAAGGACAGGCAGTGTGTACTTATTCTAGGAGATGGACACAAAAGGACGGGCGGTCTGTCCTTATTCTAGGAGATGGACCCTAAAGGACAGGCGGTCTGTCCTTATTCTAGGAGATGGACCCGAAAGAACAGGTGGTCTGTCCTTATTCTAGGAGATGGAGCCTAAAGGACAGGTGGTCTGCCCTTATTCTAGGAGATGGACCCTAAAGGACAGGCAGTGTGTCCTTATTCTAGGAGATGGACACTAAAGGACAGGCGGTCTGTCCTTATTCTAGGAGATTGTGCCTAAAGGACAGGCGGTCTGTCCTTATTCCAGGAGATGGGACCTAAAGGACGGGTGGTCTGTCCTTATTGTAGGAGATGGACCCTAAAGGACAGGTGGTCTGTCCTTATTCTAGGAGATGGGGCCTAAAGGACAGGCGGTCTGTCCTTATTCTAGGAGATGAACCCTAAAGGACGGGTGGTCTGTCCTTATTCGAGGAGATGGACCCTAAAGGACAGGCGGCCTGTCCTTATTCTAGGAGATGGACCCTAAAGGTCAGGCAGTCTGTCCTTATTCTAGCACATGGACCCTAAAGGACGGGCGGTCTGTCCTTATTCTAGGAGATGGATCCTAAAGGACAGGCGGTCTGTCCTTCTTCTAGGAGATGGGGCCTAAAGGACAGGCGATCTGTCCTTATTCTAGGAGATGGACCCTAAAGGACAGTCGGTCTGTCCTTATTCTAGGAGATGGACCCTAAAGGACGGGGGGTCTGTCCTTATTCTAGGAGATGGACCCTAAAGGACAGGTGGTCTGTCCTTATTCTAGGAGATGGACCCTAAAGGACAGGTGGTCTGTCCTTATTCTAGGAGATGGGGCCTAAAGGACAGGCGGTCTATCCTTATTCGAGGCGATGGAACCTAAAGGACGGGCGGTCTGTCCTTATTCTAGGGGATGGATCCTAAAGGACGGGTGGTCTGTCCTTATTCTAGGAGATGGACCCTAAAGGATGGGCGGTCTGTCCTTATTCTAGGAGATGGAGCCTAAAGGACAGGCGGTCTGTCCTTATTCTAGGAGATGGACCCGAAAGGACGGGTGGTCTGTCCTTATTCTACGAGATGGGGACGAAAGGACAGGCGGTCTGTCGTTATTCTAGTAGATGGACCCTAAAGGACAGGCGGTCTGTCCTTATTCTAGGAGAAGGACCCTAAAGGACAGGCGGTCTGTCCTTATTCTAGGAGATGGACCCTAAAGGACGGGCGGTCTGTCCTTATTCTAGGAGATGGACCTTAAAGGACGGGTGGTCTGTCCTTATTCTAGCAGATGGACCCTAAAGGACAGGCGGTCTGTCCTTATTCTAGGAGATGGACCCTAAAGGACAGGCTCTCTGTCCTTATTCTAGCAGATGCACCCTAAAGGACAGGTGGTCTGTTCTTATTCTGGGGGAAGGACCCTAAAGGACAGGCGGTCTCTCATTATTCTAGGAGATGGACCCTAAAGGATGGGCGGTCTGTCCTTATTCTAGGAGATGGACCCTAAAGGACAGGTGGTCTGTCCTTATTTTTGGAGAAGAGGCCTAAAGGACAGGTGGTCTGTCCTTATTCTAGGAGATGGACCCTAAAGGACAGGTGGTCTGTCCTTATTCTAGGAAATGGACCCTAAAGGACAGGTGGTCTGTCCTTATTCTAGGAGATGGATCCTGAAGGACAGGTGGTCTGTCCTTATTCTAGGAGATGGACCCTAAAGGATGGGTGGTCTGTCCTTATTCTAGGAGATGGATCCTAAAGGACAGGTGGTCTGTCCTTATTCTAGGAGATGGATCCTAAAGGACAGGTGGTCTGTCCTTATTCTAGGAGATGGACCCTAAAGGACAGGCTGTCTGTCCTTATTCTAGGAGATGGATCCTAAAGGACAGGCGGTCTGTCCTTATTCTAGGAGATGGACCCGAAAGGACAGGTGGTCTGTCCATATTCTAGGAGATGGAGCCTAAAGGACAGGTGGTCTGCCCTTATTCTAGGAGATGGACCCTAAAGGACAGGCAGTGTGTCCTTATTCTAGGAGATGGACCCTAAAGGACGGGTGGTCTGTCCTTATTCTAGGAGATGGACCCTAAAGGACAGGTGGTCTGTCCTTATTCCAGGAGATGGGACCTAAAGGACGGGTGGTCTGTCCTTATTGTAGGAGATGGACCCTAAAGGACAGGTGGTCTGTCCTTATTCTAGGAGATGGACCCGAAAGGACAGGCGGTCTGTCCTTATTCTAGGAGATGGACCCTAAAGGACAGGTGGTCTGTCCTTATTCTAGGAGATGGACCCTAAAGGATGGGTGGTCTGTCCTTATTCTCGGAGATGGACCCTAAAGGACGGGCGGTCTGTCCTTATTCTAGGAGATGGACCCTAAAGGACAGGTGGTCTGTCCTTATTCTAGGAGATTGTGCCTAAAGGACAGGCGGTCTGTCCTTATTCCAGGAGATGGGACGTAAAGGACGGGTGGTCTGTCCTTATTGTAGGAGATGGACCCTAAAGGACAGGTGGTCTGTCCTTATTCTAGGAGATGGACCCTAAAGGACAGGTGGTCTGTCCTTATTCTAGGAAATGGACCCTAAAGGACAGGTGGTCTGTCCTTATTCTAGGAGATGGATCCTGAAGGACAGGTGGTCTGTCCTTATTCTAGGAGATGGACCCTAAAGGATGGGTGGTCTGTCCTTATTCTAGGAGATGGATCCTAAAGGACAGGTGGTCTGTCCTTATTCTAGGAGATGGACCCTAAAGGACAGGCTGTCTGTCCTTATTCTAGGAGATGGATCCTAAAGGACAGGCGGTCTGTCCTTATTCTAGGAGATGGACCCGAAAGGACAGGTGGTCTGTCCATATTCTAGGAGATGGAGCCTAAAGGACAGGTGGTCTGCCCTTACTCTAGGAGATGGACCCTAAAGGACAGGCAGTGTGTCCTTATTCTAGGAGATGGACCCTAAAGGACGGGTGGTCTGTCCTTATTCTAGGAGATGGACCCTAAAGGACAGGTGGTCTGTCCTTATTCCAGGAGATGGGACCTAAAGGACGGGTGGTCTGTCCTTATTGTAGGAGATGGACCCTAAAGGACAGGTGGTCTGTCCTTATTCTAGGAGATGGACCCGAAAGGACAGGCGGTCTGTCCTTATTCTAGGAGATGGACCCTAAAGGACAGGTGGTCTGTCCTTATTCTAGGAGATGGACCCTAAAGGATGGGTGGTCTGTCCTTATTCTCGGAGATGGACCCTAAAGGACGGGCGGTCTGTCCTTATTCTAGGAGATGGACCCTAAAGGACAGGTGGTCTGTCCTTATTCTAGGAGATTGTGCCTAAAGGACAGGCGGTCTGTCCTTATTCCAGGAGATGGGACGTAAAGGACGGGTGGTCTGTCCTTATTGTAGGAGATGGACCCTAAAGGACAGGTGGTCTGTCCTTATTCTAGGAGATGGGGCCTAAAGGACAGGCGGTCTGTCCTTATTCTTGGAGATGAACCCTAAAGGACGGGTGGTCTGTCCTTATTCAAGGAGATGGACCCTAAAGGACAGGCGGCCTGTCCTTATTCTAGGAGATGGACCCTAAAGGTCAGGCAGTCTGTCCTTATTCTAGCACATGGACCCTAAAGGACGGGCGGTCTGTCCTTATTCTAGGAGATGGACCCTAAAGGACGGGCGGACTGTCCTTATTCTAGGAGATGGACCCTAAAGGATGGTCGGTCTGTCCTTATTCTAGGAGATGGATCCTAAAGGACAGGCGGTCTGTCCTTCTTCTAGGAGATGGGGCCAAAAGGACAGGCAATCTGTCCTTATTCTAGGAGATGGACCCTAAAGGACAGTCGGTCTGTCCTTATTCTAGGAGATGGACCCTAAAGGTCGGGGGGTCTGTCCTTATTCTAGGAGATGGACCCTAAAGGACAGGTGGTCTGTCCTTATTCTAGGAGATGGACCCTAAAGGACAGGTGGTCTGTCCTTATTCTAGGAGATGGGGCCTAAAGGACAGGCGGTCTATCCTTATTCGAGGCGATGGAACCTAAAGGACGGGCGGTCTGTCCTTATTCTAGGGGATGGATCCTAAAGGAAGGGTGGTCTGTCCTTATTCTAGGAGATGGACCCTAAAGGATGGGCGGTCTGTCCTTATTCTAGGAGATGGAGCCTAAAGGACAGGCGGTCTGTCCTTATTCTAGGAGATGGACCCTAAAGGACGGGTGGTCTGTCCTTATTCTACGAGATGGGGACGAAAGGACAGGCGGTCTGTCGTTATTCTAGTAGATGGACCCTAAAGGACAGGCGGTCTGTCCTTATTCTAGGACAAGGACCCTAAAGGACAGGCGGTCTGTCCTTATTCTAGGAGATGGACCCTAAAGGACTGGCGGTCTGTCCTTATTCTAGGAGATGGACCTTAAAGGACGGGTGGTCTGTCCTTATTCTAGCAGATGGACCCTAAAGGACAGGCGGTCTGTCCTTATTCTAGGAGATGGACCCTAAAGGACAGGCTGTCTGTCCTTATTCTAGCAGATGCACCCTAAAGGACAGGTGGTCTGTTCTTATTCTGGGGGAAGGACCCTAAAGGACAGGCGGTCTCTCATTATTCTAGGAGATGGACCCTAAAGGATGGGCGGTCTGTCCTTATTCTAGGAGATGGACCCTAAAGGACAGGTGGTCTGTCCTTATTTTTGGAGAAGAGACCTAAAGGACAGGTGGTCTGTCCTTATTCTAGGAGATGGACCCTAAAGGACAGGTGGTCTGTCCTTATTCTAGGAAATAGACCCTAAAGGACAGGTGGTCTGTCCTTATTCTAGGAGATGGATCCTGAAGGACAGGTGGTCTGTCCTTATTCTAGGAGATGGACCCTAAAGGATGGGTGGTCTGTCCTTATTCTAGGAGATGGATCCTAAAGGACAGGTGGTCTGTCCTTATTCTAGGAGATGGACCCTAAAGGACGGGCGGTCTGTCCTTATTATAGGAGATGGACCCTAAAGGACAGGTGGTCTTTCCATATTCTAGGAGATGGACCCTAAAGGATGGGTGGTCTGTCCTTATTCTAGGAGATGGATCCTAAAGGACAGGTGGTCTGTCCTTATTATAGGAGATGGACCCTAAAGGACAGGTGGTCTTTCCATATTCTAGGAGATGGACCCGAAAGGACAGGTGGTCTGTCCATATTCTAGGAGATGGATCCTAAAGGACAGGCGGTCTGTCCTTATTCTAGGAGATGGACCCGAAAGGACAGGTGGTCTGTCCATATTCTAGGAGATGGAGCCTAAAGAACAGGTGGTCTGCCCTTATTCTAGGAGATGGACCCGAAAGGACAGGTGGTCTGTCCATATTCTAGGAGATGGAGCCGAAAGGACGGGCGGTCTGTCCTTATTCTAGGAGATGGACCCTAAAGTACGGGTGGTCTGTCCTTATTGTAGGAGATGGACCCTAAAGGACAGGTGGTCTGTCCTTATTCCAGGAGATGGGACCTAAAGGACGGGTGGTCTGTCCTTATTGTAGGAGATGGACCCTAAAGGACAGGTGGTCTGTCCTTATTCTAGGAGATGGGGCCTAAAGGACAGGCGGTCTGTCCTTATTCTATGAGATGGAACCTAAAGGACAGGCGGTCTCTCCTTATTCTAGGAGATGGACCCTAAAGGACAGGTGGTCTGTCCTTATTCTAGGAGATGGACCCTAAAGGACAGGCAGTCTGTCCTTATTCTAGGAGATGGACCCTAAAGGACAGGTGGTCTGTCCTTATTCTAGGAGATGGACCCTAAAGGACAGGTGGTCTGTCCTTATTCTAGGAGATCGACCCTGAAGGACAGGTGGTCTGTCCTTATTCTAGGAGATGGACCCGAAAGGACAGGTGGTCTGTCCTTATTCTAGGAGATGGACCCTAAAGGACAGGTGGTCTGTCATTATTCTAGGAGATGGACCCTAAAGGATGGGTGGTCTGTCCTTATTCTAGGAGATGGACCCTAAAGGACAGGTGGTCTCTCCTTATTCTAGGAGATGGACCCTAAAGGATGTGTGGTCTGTCCTTATTCTAGGAGATGGACCCTAAAGGACGGGCGGTCTGTCCTTATTCTAGGAGATGGACCCTAAAGGACAGGTGGTCTGTCCTTATTCTAGGAGATGGACCCTAAAGGACAGGCGGTCTGTCCTCATTCTAGGAGATGGACCCTAAAGGACGGGCGGTCTGTCCTTATTCTAGGAGATGGATCATAAAGGACAGGTGGTCTGCCCTTATTCTAGGAGATGGACCCTAAAGGACAGGCAGTGTGTCCTTATTCTAGGAGATGGACACTAAAGGACGGGCGGTCTGTCCTTATTCTAGGAGATGGACCCTAAAGGACAGGCGGTCTGTCCTTATTCTAGGAGATGCACCCGAAAGGACAGGTGGTCTGTCCTTATTCTAGGAGATGGAGCCTAAAGGACAGGTGGTCTGCCCTTATTCTAGGAGATGGACCCTAAAGGACAGGCAGTGTGTCCTTATTCTAGGAGATGGACACTAAAGGACAGGCGGTCTGTCCTTATTCTAGGAGATTGTGCCTAAAGGACAGGCGGTCTGTCCTTATTCCAGGAGATGGGACCTAAAGGACGGGTGGTCTGTCCTTATTGTAGGAGATGGACCCTAAAGGACAGGTGGTCTGTCCTTATTCTAGGAGATGGGGCCTAAAGGACAGGCGGTCTGTCCTTATTCTAGGAGATGAACCCTAAAGGACGGGTGGTCTGTCCTTATTCGAGGAGATGGACCCTGAAGGACAGGCGGCCTGTCCTTATTCTAGGAGATGGACCCTAAAGGTCAGGCAGTCTGTCCTTATTCTAGCACATGGACCCTAAAGGACGGGCGGTCTGTCCTTATTCTAGGAGATGGACCCTAAAGGACGGGCGGACTGTCCTTATTCTAGGAGATGGACCCTAAAGGATGGTCGGTCTGTCCTTATTCTAGGAGATGGATCCTAAAGGACAGGCGGTCTGTCCTTCTTCTAGGAGATGGGGCCTAAAGGACAGGCGATCTGTCCTTATTCTAGGAGATGGACCCTAAAGGACAGTCGGTCTGTCCTTATTCTAGGAGATGGACCCTAAAGGACGGGGGGTCTGTCCTTATTCTAGGAGATGGACCCTAAAGGACAGGTGGTCTGTCCTTATACTAGGAGATGGACCCTAAAGGACAGGTGGTCTGTCCTTATTCTAGGAGATGGGGCCTAAAGGACAGGCGGTCTATCCTTATTCGAGGCGATGGAACCGAAAGGACGGGCGGTCTGTCCTTATTCTAGGGGATGGATCCTAAAGGACGGGTGGTCTGTCCTTATTCTAGGAGATGGACCCTAAAGGATGGGCGGTCTGTCCTTATTCTAGGAGATGGAGCCTAAAGGACAGGCGGTCTGTCCTTATTCTAGGAGATGGACCCTAAAGGACGGGTGGTCTGTCCTTATTCTACGAGATGGGGACGAAAGGACAGGCGGTCTGTCGTTATTCTAGTAGATGGACCCTAAAGGACAGGCGGTCTGTCCTTATTCTAGGAGAAGGACCCTAAAGGACAGGCGGTCTGTCCTTACTCTAGGAGATGGACCCTAAAGGACGGGCGGTCTGTCCTTATTCTGGGAGATGGACCTTAAAGGACGGGTGGTCTGTCCTTATTCTAGCAGATGGACCCTAAAGGACAGGCGGTCTGTCCTTATTCTAGGAGATGGACCCTAAAGGACAGGCTGTCTGTCCTTATTCTAGCAGATGCACCCTAAAGGACAGGTGGTCTGTTCTTATTCTGGGGGAAGGACCCTAAAGGACAGGCGGTCTCTCATTATTCTAGGAGATGGACCCTAAAGGACGGGCGGTCTGTCCTTATTCTAGGAGATGGACCCTAAAGGACATGTGGTCTGTCCTTATTTTTGGAGAAGAGGCCTAAAGGACAGGTGGTCTGTCCTTATTCTAGGAGATGGACCCTAAAGGACAGGTGGTCTGTCCTTATTCTAGGAAATGGACCCTAAAGGACAGGTGGTCTGTCCTTATTCTAGGAGATGGATCCTGAAGGACAGGTGGTCTGTCCTTATTCTAGGAGATGGACCCTAAAGGATGGGTGGTCTGTCCTTATTCTAGGAGATGGATCCTAAAGGACAGGTGGTCTGTCCTTATTCTAGGAGATGGACCCTAAAGGACAGGCTGTCTGTCCTTATTATAGGAGATGGATCCTAAAGGACAGGTGGTCTTTCCATATTCTAGGAGATGGACCCTAAAGGACAGGCGGTCTGTCCTTATTCTAGGAGATGGATCCTAAAGGACAGGCAGTCTGTCCTTATTCTAGGAGATGGGACCTAAAGGACGGGAGGTCTGTCCTTATTGTAGGAGATGGACCCTAAAGGACAGGTGGTCTGTCCTTATTCTAGGAGATGGACCCTAAAGGACAGGCGGTCTGTCCTTATTCTAGGAGATTGAGCCTAAAGGACAGGTGGTCTGTCCTTATTATAGGAGATGGACCCTAAAGGACAGGCGGTCTGTCCTTATTCTAGGAGATGGACCCTAAAGGATAGGCATTCTGTCCTTATTCTAGGAGATGGTCCATAAAGGACGGGCGGTCTGTCCTTATTCTAGGAGATGGACCCTAAAGGGCAGGTGGTCTGTCCTTATTCTAGGAGATGGACTCTAAAGGACGGGTGGTCTGTCCTTATTCTAGGAGATGGACCCTAAAGGACAGATGGTCTGTCCTTATTCTAGGAGATGGACCCTAAAGGACAGGTGATCTGTCCTTATTCTAGGAGATGGACCCTAAAGGACAGGTGGTCTGTCCTTATTCTAGGAGATGGGGCCTAAAGGACAGGCGGTCCATCCTTATTCTAGGAGATGGAACCTAAAGGACGGGTGGTCTGCCCTTATTCTAGGAGATGGGCCCTAAAGGACGGGCGATCTGTCCTTATTCTAGGAGATGGGGCCTAAAGGACAGGCGGTCTGTCCTTATTGTAGGAGATGGACCCTAAAGGACGGGTGGTCTGTCCTTATTTTAGGAGATGGAGCATAAAGGACAGGCGGTCTGTGCTTATTCTAGGAGATGGCCCGAAAGGACGGGTGGTCTGTCCTTATTCTAGGAGATGGACCCTAAAGGACAGGCGGACTGCCCTTATTCTGGGAGATGGACACGAAAGGACAGGCGGTCTGTCCTTATTCTAGGAGATGGACACTAAAGGACGGGCGGTCTGTCCTTATTCTAGGAGATGGACCCTGAAGGACAGGCGGTCTGTCCTTATTCTAGGACATGGACACTAAAGGACAGCTGGTCTGTCCTTATTCTAGGAGATGGACCCTAAAGGACGGGTGGTCTGTCCTTATTCTAGCAGATGGGGCCCAAAGGACAGGCGGTCTGTCCTTATTCTAGGAGATGGAGCCTAAAGGACAGGCGGTCTGTCCTTATTCTAGGAGATGGACCCTAAAGGACGGGCGGTCTGTCCTTATTCTAGGAGATGGATCCTGAAGGACAGGTGGTCTGTCCTTATTCTAGGAGATCGACCCTAAAGGACAGGCGGTCTGTCCTTATTCTAGGAGATGGACCCAAAAGACGGGCGGTCTGTCCTTATTCTAGAATTCTGTAAAAGTATCCTCCGGACTCAAAGGAAAACAGTAAACAATGCATGCAGGGCGGAACTAGGCCAATATCCATTAATAATCACTATCCAAAAAAGAGCCACCAAATTTTGGAATCACCTACAAATGAGCAATCCCCAATGCTATCACTACGACGCCCTGAAATGCCAAGAGCTGACCATAAAGAAGAATACCCTCAGTCAATTAGTCCTGGGACTCAGTGAAGTAACTACTAACAATACTAACAATAACCAGCCCCAGGACAGTGACAGGGTAACACAAAGAATTCGACCCAACACAATCGTCGCTAAGCAAAAGGAAAAATATCTGACATATTGGGCAGAAACAACAAAAACCCAAAGCAAACTCAATTGCTACTTGGCCCTAAACAGACAATACAACATAGCTGATTACCTGACCATGGTAAAGGATAACAAACTGAGAAGAACCTTGACAAGGTACAGACTTAGCGAACATAGCCTAGCGATCGAAAAAGGCAGACACAGGCAGACCAGGCTGCCAAGAGAGGACAGGATATGCTCTCACTGCAGTCAGGGAGTGGTGGAGACAGAGATGCACTTCCTCACAGCTTGTGGAAAATATCAGGGCATCAGGGAGAATTTCTACCAAAAATTCTCACAAATATGCCCTGATTTCAGAAATCTGAATGACAACCAAAAACTCCCATTCCTACTGGGAGAGGAGAGAAGCTGTATAACACTGGCGGCGCACTATGTTACAGCTTGCCATGAACAGAGGGACAACCAGTAAATTAAGAAAAAAATATATATAAACAATGCAAATGTATATTTATACACTCAGGGATATACCTGTTTATACACTGTATGAATAGAACTGCGTTTATGTGCTAAACCATAAATGTATTTTGATGCTTTGGCAACATAAGATGTAACTTATCATGCCAATAAAGCGATTTAAATTGTAAAATTGTAAATTGGAGCCTAAAGGACGGGTGGTCTGTCCTTATTCTACGAGATGGCGACTAAAGGACAGGCGGTCTGTCCTTATTCAAGGAGATGGACCCTAAAGGACAGGCGGTCTGTCCTTATTCTAGAAGATGGACCCTAAAGGACAGGCAGTCTCTCCTTATTCTAGGAGATGGACCCTAAAGGACGGGTGGTCTGTCCTTATTCTAGGAGATGGACCCTAAAGGACTGGTGGTCTGTCCTTATTCTTGCAGATGGACCCTAAAGGACAGGCGGTCTGTCCTTATTCTAGGAGATGGACCATAAAGGACAGGCGGTCTGTCCTTATTCTAGCAGATGGACCCTAAAGGACAGGTGGTCTGTTCTTATTCCAGGGGATGGACCCTAAAGGACAGGCATTCTGTCCTTATTCTAGGAGATGGGGCCTAAAGGACAGGCGGTCTGTCCTTATTCTAGGAGATGGAGCCAAAAGGACAGGCGGTCTGTCCTTATTCTAGGAGATGGACCCTAAAGGACGGGCGGTCTGTCCTTATTCTAGGAGATGGATCTTGAAGGACGGGTGGTCTGTCCTTATTCTTGGAGATGGACCCTAAAGGACAGGCAGTCTGTCCTTATTCTAGGAGATGGATGCTAAAGGACGGGCGGACTGTCTTTATTCTAGGAGATGGATCCTAAAGGACAGGTGGTCTGTTCTTATTCTAGGAGATGGGGCCTAAAGGACAGGCGGTCTGTCCTTATTCTGGGAGATGGACCCTAAAGAATAGGCGGTCTCTCCTTATTCTAGGAGATGGACCCGAAAGGACAGGCGGTCTGTCCCTATTCTAGGAGATGGACCCTAAAGGACGGGCGGTCTGTCCATATTCTAGGAGATGGACCCTAAAGGACAGGCGGTCTGTCCTTATTCTAGGAGATGGACCCTAAAGGACAGGTGGTCTGTCCTTATTCTCGGAGATGGACCCTAAAGGACAGGTGATCTGTCCTTATTCTAGGAGATGGACCCTAAAGGACAGGCGGTCTGTCCTTATTCTAGGAGACGGACCCTAAAGGTCAGGCAGTCTGTCCTTATTCTAGCTGATGGACCCTAAAGGACAGGTGGTCTGTCCTTATTCTAGGAGGTGGACCCTAAAGGACTGCAGTCTGTCCATATTCTAGGAGATGGACACTAAAGGACAGGCGGTCTGTCCTTATTCTAGGAGATGGACCCTAAAGGACGGGCGGTCTGTCCTTATTCTAGGAGATGGACCCTAAAGGACGGGCGGACTGTCCTTATTCTAGGAGATGGACCCTAAAGGACGGTCGGGCTGTCCTTATTCTAGGAGATGGATCCTAAAGGACAGGCGGTCTGTCCTTCTTCTAGGAGATGGGGCCTAAAGAACAGGCGATCTGTCCTTATTCTAGGAGATGGAGCATAAAGGACAGGCGGTCTGTCCTTATTCTAGGAGATGGCCCTAAAGGACGGTTGGTCTGTCCTTATTCTAGGAGATGGACCCTAAAGGACAGGCGGACTGCCCTTATTCTGGGAGATGGACCCGAAAGGACAGGCGGTCTGTCCTTATTCTAGGAGATGGACACTAAAGGACGGGCGGTCTGTCCTTATTCTAGGAGATGGACCCTAAAGGACAGGCGGTCTGTCCTTATTCTAGGAGATGGACCCTAAAGGACAGTCGGTCTGTCCTTATTCTAGGAGATGGTCCCTAAAGGACGGGCGGTCTGTCCTTATTCTAGGAGATGGAGCCAAAAGGACAGGCGGTCTGTCCTTATTCTAGGAGATGGACCCTAAAGGACGGGCGGTCTGTCCTTATTCTAGGAGATGGATCTTGAAGGACGGGTGGTCTGTCCTTATTCTTGGAGATGGACCCTAAAGGACAGGCAGTCTGTCCTTATTCTAGGAGATGGACGCTAAAGGACGGGCGGACTGTCTTTATTCTAGGAGATGGATCCTAAAGGACAGGTGGTCTGTTCTTATTCTAGGAGATGGGGCCTAAAGGACAGGCAGTCTGTCCTTATTCTAGGAGACGGACCCTAAAGGTCAGGCAGTCTGTCCTGATTCTAGGAGATGGACCCTAAAGGTCAGGCAGTCTGTCCTTATTCTAGCAGATGGAATCTAAAGGACAGGCGGTCTGTCCTTATTCTAGGAGATGGACCCTAAAGGACGGGCGGACTGTCCTTAGTCTAGGAGATGGACCCTAAAGGACGGTCGGTCTGTCCTTATTCTAGGAGATGGATCCTAAAGGACAGGCGGTCTGTCCTTCTTCTAGGAGATGGGGCCTGAAGAACAGGCGATCTGTCCTTATTCTAGGAGATGGACCCTAAAGGACAGTCTGTCGATCCTTATTCTAGGAGATGGACCCGAAAGGACGGTCGGTCTGTCCTTATTCTAGGAGATGGTCCCTAAAGGACTGGCGGTCTGTCCTTATTCTAGGAGATGGACCCCAAAGGACGGGTGGTCTGTCCTTATTCTACGAGATGGACCCTAAAGGACGGGTGGTCTTTCCTTATTCTAGGAGATGGACCCTAAAGGACAGGCGGTCTGTCCTTATTCTAGGAGATGGACCCTAAAGGACAGGTGGTCTGTCCTTATTCTAGGAGATGGGGCCTAAAGGACAGGCGGTCAATCCTTATTCGAGGAGATGGAACCTAAAGGACGGGCGGTCTGTCCTTATTCTAGGAGATGGATCCTAAAGGACGGGTGGTCTGTCCTTATTGTAGGAGATGGGGCCTAAAGGACGGGCGGTCTGTCCTTATTCTAGGAGATGGATCCTAAAGGATGGGTGGTCTGTCCTTATTCTAGGAGATGGACCCTAAAGGACGGGCGGTCTGTCCTTATTCTAGGAGATGGGGCCTAAAGGACAGGTGGTCTGTCCTTATTCTACGAGATGGACCCTAAAGGACGGGTGGTATGTCCTTATTCTACGAGATGGACCCTAAAGGACGGGTGGTCTGTCCTTATTCTAGGAGATGGACCCTAAAGGACAGGTGGTCTGTCCGTTTTCTAGGAGATGGGGCCTAAAGGACAGGCGGTCTATCCTTATTCTAGGAGATGGAACCTAAAGGACGGGCGGTCTGTCCTTATTCTAGGTGATGGATCCTAAAGGACGGGTGGTCTGTCCTTATTGTAGGAGATGGACCCTAAAGGACGGGCGGTCTGTCCTTATTCAAGGAGATGGATCCTAAAGGATGGGTGGTCTGTCCTTATTCTAGGAGATGGACCCTAAAGGACGGGCGGTCTGTCCTTATTCTAGGAGATGGACCCTAAAGGACAGGTGGTCTGTCCTTATTCTAGGAGATGGACACTAAAGGACGGGCGGTCTGTCCTTATTCTAGGAGATGGCCCTAAAGGACGGTTGGTCTGTCCTTATTCTAGGAGATGGACCCTAAAGGACAGGCGGACTGCCCTTATTCTGGGAGATGGACCCGAAAGGACAGGCGGTCTGTCCTTATTCTAGGAGATGCACACTAAAGGACGGGCGGTCTGTCCTTATTCTAGGAGATGGACCCTAAAGGACAGGTGGTCTGTCCTTATTCTAGGAGATGGACCCTAAAGGACAGTCGGTCTGTCCTCATTCTAGGAGATGGACCCTGAAGGACGGTCGGTCTGCCCTTATTCTAGGAGATGGTCCCTAAAGGACGGGCAGTCTGTCCTTATTCTAGGAGATGGACCCTAAAGGACAGGTGGTCTGTCCTTATTCTAGGAGATGGACCCTAAAGGACAGGCGGTCTGTCCTTATTCCAGGAGATGGATCCTAAAGGACGGGTGGTCTGTCCTTATTCTAGGAGATGGACCCTAAAGGACGGGCGGTCTGTCCTTATTCTAGGAGATGGATCCTAAAGGATGGGTGGTCTGTCCTTATTCTAGGAGATGGACCCTAAAGGACGGGCGGTCTGTCCTTATTCTAGGAGATGGGGCCTAAAGGACAGGTGGTCTGTCCTTATTCTAGGAGATGGACCCTAAAGGACAGGCGGTCTGTCCTTATTCTAGGAGATGGACCCTAAAGGACGGGTGGTCTGTCTTTATTTTAGGAGATGGAGCATAAAGGACAGGCGGTCTGTCCTTATTCTAGGAGATGGCCCTAAAGGACGGTTGGTCTGTCCTTATTCTAGGAGATGGACCCTAAAGGACAGGCGGACTGCCCTTATTCTGGGAGATGGACCCGAAAGGACAGGCGGTCTGTCCTTATTCTAGGAGATGGACACTAAAGGACGGGCGGTCTGTCCTTATTCTAGGAGATGGACCCTAAAGGACAGGCGGTCTGTCCTTATTCTAGGAGATGGACCCTAAAGGACAGTCGGTCTGTCCTTATTCTAGGAGATGGTCCCTAAAGGACGGGCGGTCTGTCCTTATTCTAGGAGATGGAGCCAAAAGGACAGGCGGTCTGTCCTTATTCTAGGAGATGGACCCTAAAGGACGGGCGGTCTGTCCTTATTCTAGGAGATGGATCTTGAAGGACGGGTGGTCTGTCCTTATTCTAGGAGATGGACGCTAAAGGACGGGCGGACTGTCTTTATTCTAGGAGATGGATCCTAAAGGACAGGTGGTCTGTTCTTATTCTAGGAGATGGGGCCTAAAGGACAGGCAGTCTGTCCTTATTCTAGGAGACGGACCCTAAAGGTCAGGCAGTCTGTCCTGATTCTAGGAGATGGACCCTAAAGGTCAGGCAGTCTGTCCTTATTCTAGCAGATGGAATCTAAAGGACAGGCGGTCTGTCCTTATTCTAGGAGATGGACCCTAAAGGACGGGCGGACTGTCCTTAGTCTAGGAGATGGACCCTAAAGGACGGTCGGTCTGTCCTTATTCTAGGAGATGGATCCTAAAGGACAGGCGGTCTGTCCTTCTTCTAGGAGATGGGGCCTGAAGAACAGGCGATCTGTCCTTATTCTAGGAGATGGACCCTAAAGGACAGTCTGTCGATCCTTATTCTAGGAGATGGACCCGAAAGGACGGTCGGTCTGTCCTTATTCTAGGAGATGGTCCCTAAAGGACTGGCGGTCTGTCCTTATTCTAGGAGATGGACCCCAAAGGACGGGTGGTCTGTCCTTATTCTACGAGATGGACCCTAAAGGACGGGTGGTCTTTCCTTATTCTAGGAGATGGACCCTAAAGGACAGGCGGTCTGTCCTTATTCTAGGAGATGGACCCTAAAGGACAGGTGGTCTGTCCTTATTCTAGGAGATGGGGCCTAAAGGACAGGCGGTCAATCCTTATTCGAGGAGATGGAACCTAAAGGACGGGCGGTCTGTCCTTATTCTAGGAGATGGATCCTAAAGGACGGGTGGTCTGTCCTTATTGTAGGAGATGGGGCCTAAAGGACGGGCGGTCTGTCCTTATTCTAGGAGATGGATCCTAAAGGATGGGTGGTCTGTCCTTATTCTAGGAGATGGACCCTAAAGGACGGGCGGTCTGTCCTTATTCTAGGAGATGGGGCCTAAAGGACAGGTGGTCTGTCCTTATTCTACGAGATGGACCCTAAAGGACGGGTGGTATGTCCTTATTCTACGAGATGGACCCTAAAGGACGGGTGGTCTGTCCTTATTCTAGGAGATGGACCCTAAAGGACAGGTGGTCTGTCCGTTTTCTAGGAGATGGGGCCTAAAGGACAGGCGGTCTATCCTTATTCTAGGAGATGGAACCTAAAGGATGGGCGGTCTGTCCTTATTCTAGGTGATGGATCCTAAAGGACGGGTGGTCTGTCCTTATTGTAGGAGATGGACCCTAAAGGACGGGCGGTCTGTCCTTATTCAAGGAGATGGATCCTAAAGGATGGGTGGTCTGTCCTTATTCTAGGAGATGGACCCTAAAGGACGGGCGGTCTGTCCTTATTCTAGGAGATGGACCCTAAAGGACAGGTGGTCTGTCCTTATTCTAGGAGATGGACACTAAAGGACGGGCGGTCTGTCCTTATTCTAGGAGATGGCCCTAAAGGACGGTTGGTCTGTCCTTATTCTAGGAGATGGACCCTAAAGGACAGGCGGACTGCCCTTATTCTGGGAGATGGACCCGAAAGGACAGGCGGTCTGTCCTTATTCTAGGAGATGCACACTAAAGGACGGGCGGTCTGTCCTTATTCTAGGAGATGGACCCTAAAGGACAGGTGGTCTGTCCTTATTCTAGGAGATGGACCCTAAAGGACAGTCGGTCTGTCCTCATTCTAGGAGATGGATCCTGAAGGACGGTCGGTCTGCCCTTATTCTAGGAGATGGTCCCTAAAGGACGGGCAGTCTGTCCTTATTCTAGGAGATGGACCCTAAAGGACAGGTGGTCTGTCCTTATTCTAGGAGATGGACCCTAAAGGACAGGCGGTCTGTCCTTATTCCAGGAGATGGATCCTAAAGAACGGGTGGTCTGTCCTTATTCTAGGAGATGGACCCTAAAGGACGGGCGGTCTGTCCTTATTCTAGGAGATGGATCCTAAAGGATGGGTGGTCTGTCCTTATTCTAGGAGATGGACCCTAAAGGACGGGCGGTCTGTCCTTATTCTAGGAGATGGGGCCTAAAGGACAGGTGGTCTGTCCTTATTCTAGGAGATGGACCCTAAAGGACAGGCGGTCTGTCCTTATTCTAGGAGATGGACCCTAAAGGACGGGTGGTCTGTCTTTATTTTAGGAGATGGAGCATAAAGGACAGGCGGTCTGTCCTTATTCTAGGAGATGGCCCTAAAGGACGGTTGGTCTGTCCTTATTCTAGGAGATGGACCCTAAAGGACAGGCGGACAGCCCTTATTCTGGGAGATGGACCCGAAAGGACAGGCGGTCTGTCCTTATTCTAGGAGATGGACACTAAAGGACGGGTGGTCTGTCCTTATTCTAGGAGATGGACCCTAAAGGACAGGCGTTCTGTCCTTATTCTAGGAGATGGACCCTAAAGGACAGGCGTTCTGTCCTTATTCTAGGAGATGGTCCCGAAAGGACGGGCGGTCTGTCCTTATTCTCGGAGATGGAGCCAAAAGGACAGGCGGTCTGTCCTTATTCTAGGAGATGGACCCTAAAGGACGGGCGGTCTGTCCTTATTCTAGGAGATGGATCTTGAAGGACGGGTGGTCTGTCCTTATTCTTGGAGATGGACCCTAAAGGACAGGCAGTCTGTCCTTATTCTAGGAGATGGACGGTAAAGGACGGGCGCACTGTCTTTATTCTAGGAGATGGATCCTAAAGGACAGGTGGTCTGTTCTTATTCTAGGAGATGGGGCCTAATGGACAGGCAGTCTGTCCTTATTCTAGGAGATGGACCCGAAAGAACAGGCGGTCTCTCCTTATTCTAGGAGATGGACCCTAAAGGACAGGCGGTCTGTCCCTATTCTAGGAGATGGACCCTAAAGGATGGGCGGTCTGTCCTTATTCTAGGAGATAGACCCTAAAGGACAAGCGGTCTGTCCTTATTCTAGGAGATGGACCCTAAAGGACAGGTGGTCTGTCCTTATTCTCGGAGATGGACCCTAAAGGACAGGTGGTCTGTTCTTATTCTAGGAGATGGACCCTAAAGGACAGGCGGTCTGTCCTTATTCTAGGAGACGGACCCTAAAGGTCAGGCAGTCTGTCCTTATTCTAGCAGATGGACCCTAAAGGACAGGTGGTCTGTCCTTATTCTAGGAGATGGACCCTAAAGGACTGCAGTCTGTCCATATTCTAGGAGATGGACACTAAAGGACAGGCGGTCTGTCCTTATTCTGGGAGATGGACCATAAAGGACAGGTGGTCTGTCCTTATTCTAGGAGATGGGGTCTAAAGGACAGGCGGTGTGTCCTTATTCTAGGAGATGGACCCTAAAGGACAGGTGGTCTGTCCTTATTCTAGGAGATGGGGCCTAAAGGACAGGCGGTCTATCCTTATTCTAGGAGATGGAACCTAAAGGACGGGCGGTCTGTCCTTATTCTAGGAGATGGATCCTAAAGGACGGGTGGTCTGTCCTTATTCTAGGAGATGGACCCTAAAGGACGGGCGGACTGTCCATATTCTAGGAGATGGACCCTAAAGGACGGTCGGTCTGCCCTTATTCTAGGAGATGGTCCCTAAATGACGGGCAGTCTGTCCTTATTCTAGGAGATGGACCCTAAAGGACAGGTGGTCTGTCCTTATTCTAGGAGATGGACCCTAAAGGACAGGCGGTCTGTCCTTATTCCAGGAGATGGATCCTAAAGGACGGGTGGTCTGTCCTTATTCTAGGAGATGGACCCTAAAGGACGGGCGGTCTGTCCTTATTCCAGGAGTTGGATCCTAAAGGATGGGTGGTCTGTCCTTATTCTAGGAGATGGACCCTAAAGGACGGGCGGTCTGTCCTTATTCTAGGAGATGGGGCCTAAAGGACAGGTGGTCTGTCCTTATTCTAGGAGATGGACCCTAAAGGACAGGCGGTCTGTCCTTATTCTAGGAGATGGACCCTAAAGGACGGGTGGTCTGTCTTTATTTTAGGAGATGGAGCATAAAGGACAGGCGGTCTGTCCTTATTCTAGGAGATGGCCCTAAAGGACGGTTGGTCTGTCCTTATTCTAGGAGATGGACCCTAAAGGACAGGCGGACTGCCCTTATTCTGGGAGATGGACCCGAAAGGACAGGCGGTCTGTCCTTATTCTAGGAGATGGACACTAAAGGACGGGCGGTCTGTCCTTATTCTAGGAGATGGACCCTAAAGGACAGGCGGTCTGTCCTTATTCTAGGAGATGGACCCTAAAGGACAGTCGGTCTGTCCTTATTCTAGGAGATGGACCCTAAAGGACAGGCGTTCTGTCCTTATTCTAGGAGATGGTCCCTAAAGGACGGGCGGTCTGTCCTTATTCTAGGAGATGGAGCCAAAAGGACAGGCGGTCTGTCCTTATTCTAGGAGATGGACCCTAAAGGACGGGCGGTCTGTCCTTATTCTAGGAGATGGATCTTGAAGGACGGGTGGTCTGTCCTTATTCTTGGAGATGGACCCTAAAGGACAGGCAGTCTGTCCTTATTCTAGGAGATGGACGGTAAAGGACGGGCGGACTGTCTTTATTCTAGGAGATGGATCCTAAAGGACAGGTGGTCTGTTCTTATTCTAGGAGATGGGGCCTAATGGACAGGCAGTCTGTCCTTATTCTAGGAGATGGACCCGAAAGAACAGGCGGTCTCTCCTTATTCTAGGAGATGGACCCTAAAGGACAGGCGGTCTGTCCCTATTCTAGGAGATGGACCCTAAAGGATGGGCGGTCTGTCCTTATTCTAGGAGATAGACCCTAAAGGACAAGCAGTCTGTCCTTATTCTCGGAGATGGACCCTAAAGGACAGGTGGTCTGTCCTTATTCTAGGAGATGGACCCTAAAGGACAGGCGGTCTGTCCTTATTCTAGGAGACGGACCCTAAAGGTCAGGCAGTCTGTCCTTATTCTAGCAGATGGACCCTAAAGGACAGGTGGTCTGTCCTTATTCTAGGAGATGGACCCTAAAGGACTGCAGTCTGTCCATATTCTAGGAGATGGACACTAAAGGACAGGCGGTCTGTCCTTATTCTGGGAGATGGACCATAAAGGACAGGTGGTCTGTCCTTATTCTAGGAGATGGGGTCTAAAGGACAGGCGGTGTGTCCTTATTCTAGGAGATGGACCCTAAAGGACGGGCGGTCTGTCCTTATTCTAGGAGATGGACCCTAAAGGACGGGCGGACTGTCCATATTTTGGAGATGGACCCTAAAGGACGGTCGGTCTGTCCTTATTCTAGGAGATGGATCCTAAAGGACAGGCGGTCTGTCCTTCTTCTAGGAGATGGGGCCTAAAGAACAGGCGAACTGTCCTTATTCTAGGAGATGGATCCTAAAGGACAGTCGGTCTGTCCTTATTCTAGGAGATGGACCCTAAAGGACGGTCGGTCTGTCCTTATTCTAGGAGATGGTCCCTAAAGGACTGGCGGTCTGTCCTTATTCTAGGAGATGGACCCGAAAGGACAGGTGGTCTGTCCTTATTCTACGAGATGGACCCGAAAGGACGGGTGGTCTGTCCTTATTCTACGAGATGGACCCTAAAGGACGGGTGGTCTGTCCTTATTCAAGGAGATGGACCCTAAAGGACAGGTGGTCTGTCCTTATTCTAGGAGATGGGGCCTAAAGGACGGGCGGTCTATCCTTATTCTAGGAGATGGAACCTTAAAGACGGGCGGTCTGTCCTTATTCTAGGAGATGGATCCTAAAGGACGGGTGGTCTGTCCTTATTCTAGGAGATGGACCCTAAAGGATGGGCGGTCTGTCCTTATTCTAGGAGATGGATCCTAAAGGATGGGTGGTCTGTCCTTATTCTAGGAGATGGACCCTAAAGGACGGGCGGTCTGTCCTTATTCTAGGAGATGGACCCTAAAGGACGGGCGGTCTGTCTTTATTTTAGGAGATGCAGCATAAAGGACAGGCGGTCTGTCCTTATTCTAGGAGATGGCCCTAAAGGACGGTTGGTCTGTCCTTATTCGAGGAGATGGAAACTAAAGGACAGGCGGACTGCCCTTATTCTGGGAGATGGACCCGAAAGGACAGGCGGTCTGTCCTTATTCTAGGAGATGGACACTAAAGGACGGGCGGTCTGCCCTTATTCTAGGAGATGGTCCCTAAAGGACGGGCGGTCTGTCCTTATTCTAGGAGATGGACCCTAAAGGACAGGTGGTCTGTCCTTATTCTAGGAGATGGACCCTAAAGGACAGGCGGTCTGTCCTTATTCTAGGAGATGGACCCTAAAGGACAGTCGGTCTGTCCTTATTCTAGGAGATAGACCCTAAAGGACGGTCGGTCTGCCCTTATTCTAGGAGATGGTCCCTAAAGGACGGGCGGTCTGTCCTTATTCTAGGAGATGGACCCTAAAGGACGGGTGGTCTGTCCTTATTCTAGGCGATGGACCCTAAAGGACGGGAGGTCTGTCCTTATTCTAGGAGATGGACCCTAAAGGACGGGTGGTCTGTCCTTATTCTAGGAGATGGACCCTAAAGGACGGGCGGTCTGTCCTTATTCTAGGAGATGGGGCCTAAAGGACAGGCGGTCTGTCCTTATTCTAGGAGATCGACCCTGAAGGACAGGTGGTCTGTCCTTATTTTTGGAGATGGGGCCTAAAGGACAGGTGGTCTGTCCTTATTTTAGGAGATGGTGCCTAAAGGACAGGCGGTCTGTCCTTATTCTAGGAGAAGGATCCGAAAGGACAGGCGGTCTGTCCTTATTCTAGGAGATGGATCCTAAAGGACAGGCAGTCTGTCCTTATTCTAGGAAATGGACCCTAAAGGACAGGTGGTCTGTCCTTATTCTAGGAGATGGATCCGAAAGGACAGGCGGTCTGTCCTTTTTCTTGGAGATGGATCCGAAAGGACAGGCATTCTGTCCTTATTCTAGGAGATGGACCCTAAAGGACAGGCGGTCTGTCCTTATTCTAGGAGATGGACCCTAAAGGACAGGCGGTCTGTCCTTATTCTAGGAGATGGACCCTAAAGGATGGGTGGTCTGTCCTTATTCTAGGAGGTGGACCCTAATGGACAGGTGGTCTGTCCTTATTGTAGGAGATGGACCCTAAAGGACAGGTGGTCTGTCCTTATTCTAGGAGATGGGGCCTAAAGGACAGGCGGTGTGTCCTTATTCTAGGAGATGGACCCTAAAGGACGGGCGGTCTGTCCTTATTCTAGGAGATGGACCCTAAAGGACAGTCGGACTGTCTTTATTCTAGGAGATGGATCTTAAAGGACAGGTGGTCTGTCCTTCTTCTAGGAGATGGGGCCTAAAGGACAGGCGATCTGTCCTTATTCTAGGAGATGGACCCTAAAGGACAGTCGGTCTGTCCTTATTCTAGGAGATGGGCCCCAAAGGACGGGCGGTCTGTCCTTATTCTAGGAGATGGTCCCTAAAGGACGGGTGGTCTGTCCTTATTCTAGGAGATGGACCCTAAAGGACAGGTGGTCTGTCCTTATTCTAGGAGATGGACCCTAAAGGACGGGTGGTCTGTCCTTATTCTAGGAGATGGACCCTAAAGGACAGGCGGTCTGTCCTTATTCTAGGAGATGGACCCTAAAGGACAGGCGGTCTGTCCTTATTCTAGGAGATGGATCCTAAAGGACGGGCGGTCTGTCCTTATTCTAGGAGATGGACCCTAAAGGACAGGCGGTCTGTCCTCATTCTAGGAGATGGATCCTAAAGGACAGGCAATGTATCCTTATTCTAGGAGATGGACACTAAAGGACGGGCGGTCTGTCCTTATTGTAGGAGATAGACCCTAAAGGACAGGTGGTCTGTCCTTATTCCAGGAGATGGACCCTAAAGGACGGGTGGTCTGTCCTTATTCTAGGAGATGGACCCTAAAGGACAGTCGGACTGTCTTTATTCTAGGAGATGGATCCTAAAGGACAGGCGGTCTGTCCTTCTTCTAGGAGATGGGGCCTAAAGGACAGGCGATCTGTCCTTATTCTAGGAGATGGACCCTAAAGGACAGTCGGTCTGTCCTTATTCTAGGAGATGGGCCCCAAAGGACGGGCGGTCTGTCCTTATTCTAGGAGATGGTCCCTAAAGGACGGGTGGTCTGTCCTTATTCTAGGAGATGGACCCTAAAGGACAGGTGGTCTGTCCTTATTCTAGGAGATGGACCCTAAAGGACGGGTGGTCTGTCCTTATTCTAGGAGATGGACCCTAAAGGACAGGTGGTCTGTCCTTATTCTAGGAGATGGACCCTAAAGGACAGGCGGTCTGTCCTTATTCTAGGAGATGGATCCTAAAGGACGGGCGGTCTGTCCTTATTCTAGGAGATGGACCCTAAAGGACAGGCGGTCTGTCCTCATTCTAGGAGATGGATCCTAAAGGACAGGCAGTGTATCCTTATTCTAGGAGATGGACACTAAAGGACGGGCGGTCTGTCCTTATTCTAGGAGATTGTGCCTAAAGGACAGGCGGTCTGTCCTTATTCCAGGAGATGGGACCTAAAGAACGGGTGGTCTGTACTTATTGTAGGAGATAGACCCTAAAGGACAGGTGGTCTGTCCTTATTCCAGGAGATGGACCCTAAAGGACGGGTGGTCTGTCCTTATTCTAGGAGATGGAATCTAAAGGACAGGTGGTCTGTCCTTATTCTAGGAGATGGACCGTAAAGGACAGGCGGTCTGTCCTTATTCTAGGAGATGGACCCTAAAGGACCGGCAGTCTCTCCTTATTCTAGGAGATGGACCCTAAAGGACAGGTG
Source organism: Somniosus microcephalus (assembly GCF_052327205.1). Classification (NCBI taxonomy): domain Eukaryota; kingdom Metazoa; phylum Chordata; class Chondrichthyes; order Squaliformes; family Somniosidae; genus Somniosus; species Somniosus microcephalus. The sequence continues at coordinate 16,432,589 of NC_140990.1, read as the reverse complement.
GTCTGTCCTTATTCTAGGAGATGGCCCCTAAAGGATAGGCGGTATGTCCATATTCTAGGAGATAGACCCTAAACGACAGGTGGTCTGTCCTTATTCTCGGAGATGGACCCTAAAGGACAGGCGGTCTGTCCTTATTCTGGGAGATGGTCCCTTAAGGACAGGCGGTCTGTCCTTATTCTAGGAGATGGACCCTAAAGGACAGGCGGTCTGTCCTTATTCTAGGACATGGGGCCTAAAGGACAGGCGGTCTGTCCTTATTCTAGGAGATGGGGCCTAAAGGACAGGCGGTCTGTCCTTATTCTAGGAGATCGACCCTAAAGGACAGGCGGTCTGTGCTTATTCTAGGAGATGAGGCCTAAAGGACAGGCGGTCTGTCCTTATTCTAGGAGATGGACACTAAAGGACAGGCGGTCATTCCTTAGTCTAGGAGATGGACCCTAAAGGACAGGTGGTCTGTCCTTATTCTTGGAGATGGGGCCTAAAGGACAGGCGGTCTATCCGTATTCTAGGAGATGGACCCTAAAGGACAGGTGGTCTGTCCTTATTCTAGGAAATGGGGCCTAAAGGACAGGTGGTCTGTCCTTATTCTAGGAGATGGGGCTAAAGGATAGGTAGTCTGTCCTTATTCTAGGAGATGGACCCTAAAGGACAGGCGGTCTGTCCTTATTCTAGGAGATGGACACTAAAGGACAGGTGGTCTGTCCTTATTCTAGGAGATGGATCCTAAGGGACAGGTGGTCTGTCCTTATTCTAGGAGAAGGACAGTAAAGGACAGGTGGTCTGTCCTTATTCTAGGAGATGGATCCTAAAGGACGGGCAGTCTGTCCTTATTCTAGGAGATGGACCCTAAAGGACAGGCGGTCTGTCCTTATTCTAGGAGATGGGGGCCTAAAGGACAGGAGGTCTGTCCTTATTCTAGGAGATGGACCCTAAAGGACAGGCGGTCTGTCCTTATTCTAGGAGATGGACCCAAAAGGACGGGTCGTCTGTCCTTATTCTAGGAGATGCAGCCTAAAGGACAGGTGGTCTGTCCTTATTCTAGGAGATGGACCCTAAAGGACGGGCGGTCTGTCCTTATTCTAGGAAAGGGATCCTAAAGGACAGTCGGTCTGTCCTTATTCTAGGAGAGGGATCCTAAAGGACGGGCGGTCTGTCCTTATTCTAAGAGAGGGATCCTAAAGGACGGGCGGTCTGTCCTTATTCTAGGGGATGGACCCTAAAGGACAGGTGGTCTGTCCTTATTCTAGGAGATGGACCCTAAAGGAAAAGCGGTCTGTCCTTATTCTAGGAGATGGACCCTAAAGGACAGGCGGTCTGTTCTTATTCTAGGAGATGGATCCTAAAGGACAGGCGGTCTGTCCTTATTCCAGGAGAGGGATCCTAAAGGACGGGCAGTCTGTCCTTATTCTAGGAGATGGACCCTAAAGGACAGGTGGTCTGTCCTTATTCTAGGAGATGGACCCTAAAGGACAGGTGGTCTGTCCTTATTCTAGGAGATGGCCCCTAAAGGACAGGTGGTCTATCCTTATTCAAGAGATGGACGCTAAAGGACAGGCGGTCTGTCCATATTCTAGGAGATGGACACTAAAGGACGGGCGATCTGTCATTATTCTAGGAGATGGTGCCTAAAGGACAGGCAGTCTGTCCTTATTCCAGGAGATGGACCCTAAAGGACAGGTGGTCTGTCCTTATTCTAGGAGATGGACCCTAAAGGACAGGTGGTCTGTCCTGATTCTAGCAGATGGACCCTAAAGGACAGGTGGTCTGTCCTTATTCTAGGAGATGGACCCTAAAGGACGGGCAGTCTGTCCTTAATCTAGGAGAAGGACCCTAAAGGACAGGTGGTCTGTCCTTATTCTAGGAGATGCACCCTAAAGGACGGGCGGTCTGTCCTTATTCTAGGAGATGGACCCTAAAGGACAGGTGGTCTGTCCTTATTCTAGGAGATGGACCCTAAAGGACAGGCGGTCTGTCCTTATTCTAGGAGATGGGACATAAAGGACGGGTGGTCTGTCCTTATTCTAGGAGATGAAACCGAAAGGACAGGCGGTCTGTCCTTATTCTAGGAGATGGGACATAAAGGACGGGCGGTCTGTCCTTATTCTAGGAGATGGACCCTAAAGGACAGGCGGTCTGTCCTTATTCTAGGAGATGGACCCTAAAGGACAGGCGGTCTGTCCTTATTCGAGGAGATGGATCCTAAAGGACGGGCAGTCTGTCCTTATTATAGGAGATGGACCCTAAAGGGCAGGTGGTCTGTCCTTATTCTACGAGATGGACCCAAAAGGACAGGAGGTCTGTCCTTATTCTCGGAGATGGCCCCTAAAGGACAGGCGGTCTGTCGTTATTCTAGGAGATGGAACCTAAAGGACGGGCGGTCTGTCCTTATTCTAGGAGATGGAACCTAAAGGACAGGCGGTCTGTCCTTATACAAGGAGACGGACCCTAAAGGACGGGCGGTCTGTCCTTATTCTAGGAGATGAATCCTAAAGGACAGGCGGTCTGTCCTTATACAAGGAGACGGACCCTAAAGGACGGGCGGTCTGTCCTTATTCTAGGAGATGGGGCCTAAAGGACAGGTGGTCTGTCCTTATTCTAGGAGATGGACCCTAAAGGACAGTCGGTCTGTCCTTATTCTAGGAGATGGACCCTAAAGGACGGGCGGTTGTCCTTATTCCAGGAGATGGACCCTAAAGTACAGGCTGCCTGTCCGTATTCTAGGAGATGGACCCTAAAGGACAGGCGGTCTGTCCTTATTCTAGGAGATGGACCCTAAAGGACAGGTGGTCTGTCCTTATTCTAGGAGATGGATCCTAAAGGACAGGTGTTCTGTCCTTATTCTGGGAGCTGGATCCTAAAGGACAGGCGGTCTGTCCTTATTCTAGGAGATGGACCCTCAAGGACGGGCGGTCTGTCCTTATTCTAGGAGATGGATCCTAAAGGACGGGCGGTCTGTCCTTATTCTGGGAGCTGGATCCGAAAGGACGGGTGGTCTGTCCTTGTTCTAGGAGATGGATCCTAAAGGACAGGCGGTCTGTCCTTATTCTAGGAGATGGACCCTAAAGGACGGGCGGTCTGTCCTTATTCTAGGAGATGGATCCTAAAGGACGGGCGGTCTGTCCTTATTCTAGGAGATGGACCCTAAAGGACGGGCGGTCTGTCCTTATTCTAGGAGATGGACCCTAAAGGACAGGTGGTCTGTCCTTATTCAAGGAGATGGGGCCTAAAGGACAGGCGGTCTGTCCTTATTCTAGGAGATGGACCCTAAAGGACGGGCGGTCTGTCCTTAATCTAGGAGAAGGACCCTAAAGGACAGGTGGTCTGTCCTTATTCTGGGAGATGCACCCTAAATGACGGGCGGTCTGTCCTTATTCTAGGAGATGGACCCTAAAGGACGGGCGGTCTGTGCTTATTCTAGGAGATGGACCCTAAAGGACAGGTGGACTGTCCTTATTCTAGGAGATGGACCCTAAAGGACAGGCGGTCTGTCCTTATTCTAGGAGATGGACCCTGAAGGACAGGCGGTCATTCCTTAATCTAGGAGTTGGACCCTAAAGGACTGGTGGTCTGTCCTTATTCTTGGAGATGGGGCCTAAAGGACAGGCGGTCTGTCCGTATTCTGGGAGATGGGGCCTAAAGGACAGGCGGTCTGTCCTTATTCTAGGAGATGGGGCCTAAAGGACAGGTGGTCTGTCCTTATTCTAGGAGATGGGGCCTAAAGGACAGGCAGTCTGTCCTTATTCTAGGAGATGGACCTTAAAGGACAGGCGGTCTGTCCTTATTCTAGGAGATGGACACTAAAGGACAGGTGGTCTGTCCTTATTCTAGGAGATGGATCCTAAGGGACAGGTGGTCTGTCCTTATTCTAGGAGATGGATCCTAAAGGACGGGCAGTCTGTCCTTATTCTAGGAGATGGACCCTAAAGGACAGGCGGTCTGTCCTTATTCTAGGAGATGGGTGCCTAAAGGACAGGTGGTCTGTCCTTATTCTAGGAGATGGGGGCCTAAAGGACAGGTGGTCTGTCCTTATTCTAGGAGATGGACCCTAAAGGACAGGCGGTCTGTCCTTATTCTAGGAGATGCAGCCTAAAGGACAGGTGGTCTGTCCTTATTCTAGGAGATGGACCCTAAAGGACAGGCGGTCTGTCCTTATTCTAGGAGATGAGGCCTAAAGGAGAGGTGGTCTGTCCTTATTCTAGGAGATGGACCCTAAAGGACAGGCGGTCTGTCCTTATTCTAGAAGATGGGGCCTAAAGGACGGGCGGTCTGTCCTTATTCTAGGAGATGGACCCTAAAGGACGGGTGGTCTGTCCTTATTCTAGGAGAGGGATCCTAAAGGACGGGTGGTCTGTCCTTATTCTAGGAGATGAGGCCTAAAGGAGAGGTGGTCTGTCCTTATTCTAGGAGATGGACCCTAAAGGACAGGCGGTCTGTCCTTATTCTAGGAGATGCAGCCTAAAGGACAGGTGGTCTGTCCTTATTCTAGGAGATGGACCCTAAAGGACAGGCGGTCTGTCCTTATTCTAGGAGATGAGGCCTAAAGGAGAGGTGTTCTGTCCTTATTCTAGGAGATGGACCCTAAAGGACAGGCGGTCTGTCCTTATTCTAGAAGATGGGGCCTAAAGGACGGGCGGTCTGTCCTTATTCTAGGAGATGGACCCTAAAGGACGGGTGGTCTGTCCTTATTCTAGGAAAGGGATCCTGAAGGACAGGCGGTCTGTTCTTATTCTAGGAGATGGGCTCTAAAGGACAGGTGGTCTATCCTTATTCTAGGAGATGGACCCTAAAGGACAGGCGGCCTGTCCATATTCTAGGAGATGGACACTAAAGGACGGGCGGTCTGTCATTATTCTAGGAGATGTTGCCTAAAGGACAGGCGGTCTGTCCTTATTCCAGGAGATGGACCCTAAAGGACAGGTGGTCTATCCTTATTCTAGGAGATGGACCCGAAAGAACAGGTGGTCTGTCCCTATTCTAGGACATGGATCCTAAAGGACAGGCGGTCTGTCCTTATTCTAGCAGATGGACCCTAAAGGACAGGCAGTCTGTCCTGATTCTAGGAGATGGACCCTAAAGGACAGGTGGTCTGTCCTTATTCTACGAGGATCATCCAGACTCGAGTCGACATTGGCTTGTTCTCTCTACACAGATGCGGCCGGACCTGCTGTGATTTCCAGCCAAAAAAAATGTTTTTTGTCTGTTTTTTTGTTTTTCATACAGACCCCAGCATCTGCAATATTTGACCCCTTGTGACCCCACCTCATTGTTCTTTGATGTAATGTTTCCCTGACTGACCTGTTTGGACACCATTCACACCTTTGACTGCTGTGACTATCTCTCTGCCGAGGTGTGATAAATGGCAGTTGGAAAGGTTACCTGTAAGCATCTGACATGATTCTCTGACTATATAAGCTGTGTCTTTTTGCATTTCTCCACTTCACCTGAAGAAGGAGCAGCGCTCCGAAAGCTTGTGATTTCAAATAAAGCTGTTGGACTATAACCTGGTGTTGTGTGACTTCTTACGTTTGTCCACCCCAGTCCAACTCCGGCATCTCCACACCTTATTCCACGAGATGGACCCTAAAGGACGGTCGGGCTGTCCTTATTCTAGGAGATGGACCCTAAAGGACAGGCGCTCTGTCCTTATTCTAGGAGATGGACCCTAAAGGACAGGCGGTCTGTCCTTATTCTAGGAGATGGACACTAAAGGACGGGCGGTCTGTCCTTATTCTAGGAGATGGACCCTAAAGGACGGGCGGTCTGTCCTTAATCTAGGAGATGGATCCTAAAGGACAGTCGGTCTGTCCTTATTCTAGGAGATGGACACTAAAGGACGGGCGGTCTGTCCTTATTCTAGGAGATGGACCCTAAAGGACAAGCGGACTCTCCTTATTCTAGGAGATGGACCCTAAAGGACGGGCGGTCTGTCCTTATTCTAGGAGATGGACCCTAAAGGACAGGCGGTCTGTCCTTATTCTAGGAGAGGGAGCCTAAAGGACAGGCGGTCTGTCCTTATTCTAGGAGATGGACCCTAAAGGACAGGTGGTCTGTCCTTATTCTAGGAGATGGAGCCTAAAGGACAGGCGGTCTGTCCTTATTCTAGGAGATGGACCCTAAAGGACGGGCGGTCTGTCCTTATTCTGGGAGCTGGATCCTAAAGGACGGGCGGTCTGTCCTTATTCTAGGAGATCGACCCAAAAGGACGGCGGTCTTTCCTTATTCTAGGAGATGGGGCCTAAAAGACAGGTGGTCTGTCCTTATTCTAGGAGATGGATCCTAAAGGACAGGCGGTCCGTCCTTATTCTAGGAGATGGACCCTAAAGGACAGGCGGTCTGTCCTTATTCTAGCACATGGACCCTAAAGGACGGGCTCTCTGTCCTTATTCTAGGAGATGGACCCTAATGGACAGGTGGTCTGTCCTTATTCTAGGAGATGGACCCTAATGGACAGGTGGTCTGTCCTTATTCTAGGAGATGGATCCTAAAGGACAGTCGGTCTGTCCTTATTCTAGGAGATGGACCTTAATGGACAGGTGGTCTGTCCTTCTTCTAGGAGATGGACCCTAATGGACAGGTGGTCTGTCCTTATTCTAGGAGATGGACCCTAAAGGACAGGTGGTCTGTCCTTATTCTAGGAGATGGAACCCAAAGGACAGGTGGTCTGTCCTTATTCTAGGAGATGGGACCTAAAGGACAGGCGGTCTGGCCTTATTCTCGGAGATGGATCCTAAGGGACAGGCGGTCTGTCCTTATTCTCGGAGATGGGGCCTAAAGGACAGACGGTCTGTCCTTATTCTCGGAGATGGATCCTAAAGGACAGGTGGTCTGTCCTTATTCTAGGAGATGGACCCTAAAGGACAGGCGGTCTGTCCTTATTCCAGGAGATGGACGCTAAAGGACAGGCAGTCTGTCCTTATTCTAGGAGATGGATCCTAAAGGACAGGCGGTCCGTCCTTATTCTAGGAGATGGACCCTAAAGGACAGGCGGTCTGTCGTTATTCTAGGAGATGGAACCGAAAGGACGGGCGGTCTGTCCTTATTCTAGGAGATGGACCCTAAAGGACAGGCGGTCTGTCGTTATTCTAGGAGATGGAACCGAAAGGACGGGCGGTCTGTCCTTATTCTAGGAGATGGACCCTAAAGGACGGTCGGTCTGTCCTTATTCTAGGAGATGGATCCTGAAGGAGAGGCGGTCTGTCCTTATACAAGGAGACGGACCCTAAAGGACGGGCGGTCTGTCCTTATTCTAGGAGATGGACCCTAAAGGACAGTCGGTCTGTCCTTATTCTAGGAGATGCAGCCTAAAGGACAGGTGGTCTGTCCTTATTCTAGGAGACGGACCCTAAAGGACAGGCGGTCTGTCCTTATTCTAGGAGATGGGGCCTAAAGGACAGGCGGTCTGTCCATATTCTAGGAGATGGACCCTAAAGGACGGGCGGTCTGTCCTTATTCTAGGAGATGGACCCTAAAGGACAGGCGGTCTGTTCTTATTCTAGGAGATGGATCCTAAAGGACAGGTGCTCTGTCCTTATTCTAGGAGATGGACCCTAAAGGACAGGTGGTCTGTCCTTATTCTCGGAGATGGACCCTAAAGGACAGGCGGTCTGTCCTTATTCTGGGAGATGGACCCTAAAGGACGGGCGTTCTGTCCTTATTCTAGGAGATTGGCCCAAAAGGACAGGTGGTCTGTCCTTATTCTTGGAGATGGACGCTAAAGGACAGGCGGTCTGTCCTTATTCTAGGAGATGGACCCTAAAGGACAGGCGGTCTGTCCTTATTCTAGGAGAGGGACCCTAAAGGACAGGTGGTCTGTCCTTATTCTAGGAGATGGACCCTAAAGGACGGGCGGTCTGCCCTTATTCTAGGAGATGGGGCCTAACGGACAGGCGGTCTGTCCTTATTCTAGGAGATGGGGCCTAAAGGACGGGCGGTCTGTCCTTATTCTAGGAGATGGACCCTAAAGGACGGGCGGTCTGCCCTTATTCTAGGAGATGGGGCCTAACGGACAGGCGGTCTGTCCTTATTCTAGGAGATGGGGCCTAAAGGACAGGTGGTCTCTCCTTATTCTCGGAGATGGACCCTAAAGGACAGGTGGTCTGTCCTTATTCTCGGAGATGGACCCTAAAGGACAGGCGGTCTGTCCTTATTCTAGGAGATGGGGCCTAAAGGACAGGCGGTCTGTCCATATTCTAGGAGATGGACCCTAAAGGACGGGCGGTCTGTCCTTATTCTAGGAGATGGACCCTAAAGGACAGGCGGTCTGTTCTTCTTCTAGGAGATGGATCCTAAAGGACAGGTGGTCTGTCCTTATTCTAGGAGATGGACCCTAAAGGACAGGTGGTCTGTCCTTATTCTCAGAGATGGACCCTAAAGGACAGGCGGTCTGTCCTTATTCTGGGAGATGGACCCTAAAGGACGGGCGTTCTGTCCTTATTCTAGGAGATTGGCCCAAAAGGACAGGTGGTCTGTCCTTATTCTTGGAGATGGACGCTAAAGGACAGGCGGTCTGTCCTTATTCTAGGAGATGGACCCTAAAGGACAGGCGGTCTGTCCTTATTCTAGGAGAGGGACCCTAAAGGACAGGTGGTCTGTCCTTATTCTAGGAGATGGACCCTAAAGGACGGGCGGTCTGCCCTTATTCTAGGAGATGGGGCCTAACGGACAGGCGGTCTGTCCTTATTCTAGGAGATGGGGCCTAAAGGACGGGCGGTCTGTCCTTATTCTAGGAGATGGGGCCTAAAGGACAGGCAGTCTGTCCTTATTCTAGGAGATGGGTCTTAAAGGATGGGTGGTCTGTCCTTATTCTAGGAGTTGGACCCTAAAGGACAGGCGGTCTGTCCTTATTCTAGGAGATGGACCCTAAAGGGCAGGTGGTCTGTCCTTATTCTAGGAGATGGACCCGAAAGGACAGGCGGTCTGTCCTTATTCTAGGAGATGAACCCTAAAGGACAGGCGGTCTGTCCTTATTCTGGGAGATGGAACCTAAAGGACAGGTGGTCTGTCCTTATTCTAGGAGGTGGACCCTAAAGGACAGGCGGTCTGTCCTTATTCTAGGCGATGGACCCTAAAGGACAGGCGGTCTGTCCTTATTCTAGGCGATGGACCCTAAAGGACAGGCGGTCTGTCCTTATTCTAGGAGATGGATCCTGAAGGACAGGCGGTCTGTCCTTATTCTAGGAGATGGATCCTGAAGGACAGGCGGTCTGTCCTTATTCTAGGAGATGGACCCTAAAGGACGGGCGGTCTGTGCTTATTCTAGGAGATGGACCCTAAAGGACAGGCGGTCTGTCCTTATTCTAGGAGATGGACCCTAAAGGGCAGGTGGTCTTTCCTTATTCTCGGAGATGGATCCTAAAGGACAGGTGGACTGTCCTTATTCTAGGAGATGGACCCTAAAGGACAGGTGGTCTGTCCTTATTCTAGGAGGTGGATCCTAAAGGACAGGTGGTCTGTCCTTATTCTTGGAGATGGACCCTAAAGGACAGGTGGTCTGACCTTATTCTAGGAGATGGGGCCTAAAGGACAGGTGGTCTGTCCTTATTCTAGGCTATGGGCCTAAAGGACAGGCGGTCTTTCCTTATTCTAGGAGATGGACCCTAAAGGACAGGCGGTCTCTCCTTATTCTAGGAGATGGACCCTAATGCACAGTCGGCCTGTCCTTATTCTAGGCAACGGGCCTGAAGGACAGGCGTTCTGTCCTTATTCTAGGAGTTGGACCCTAAAGGACAGGTGGTCTGTCCTTATTCTAGGATGTGGACCCTAAAGGACAGGCGGTCTGTCCTTATTCTATGCAATGGGCCTAAAGGACAGGCGGTCTGTCCTTATTCTACGAGATGGACCCTAAAGGACAGACGGTCTCTCCTTATTCCAGGAGATGGACCCTAAACGAAAGGTGGTCTGTCCTTAATCTACGAGATGGACCCTAAAGGACAGGCGGTCTGTCCTTATTCTAGGAGATGGACCCTAAAGGACGGGCGGTCTGTCCTTAATCTAGGAGAAGGACCCTAAAGGACAGGTGGTCTGTCCTTATTCTAGGAGATGCACCCTAAAGGACGGGCGGTCTGTCCTTATTCTAGGAGATGGACCCTAAAGGACAGGCGGTCTGTGCTTATTCTAGGAGATGGACCCTAAAGGACAGGTGGACTGTCCTTATTCTAGGAGATGGACCCTAAAGGACAGGCGGTCTGTCCTTATTCTAGGAGATGGACCCTAAAGGACAGGCGGTCATTCCTTAATCTAGGAGTTGGACCCTAAAGGACTGGTGGTCTGTCCTTATTCTTGGAGATGGGGCCTAAAGGACAGGCGGTCTGTCCGTATTCTAGGAGATGGGGCCTAAAGGACAGGCGGTCTGTCCTTATTCTAGGAGATGGGGCCCAAAGGACAGGCAGTCTGTCCTTATTCTACGAGATGGACCCTAAAGGACAGTCGGTCTGTCCTTATTCTAGGAGATGGACCCTGAAGGACAGGTGGCCTGTCATTATTCTAGGAGATGGACCCAAAGGACTGGCGGTCTGTCCTTATTCTAGGAGATGGACCCTAAAGGACAGGCGGTCTGTCCTTATTCTAGGAGATGGACCCTAAAGGACAGGCGATCTGTCCTTATTCTAGGAGATGGGGCCTAAAGGACAGGTGGTCTGTCCTTATTCTAGGAGATCGACCCAAAAGGACGGGCGGTCTTTCCTTATTCTAGGAGATGGGGCCTAAAAGACAGGTGGTCTGTCCTTATTCTAGGAGATGAACCCTAAAGGACAGGCGGTCTGTCCTTATTCTAGCACATGGACCCTAAAGGACGGGCTCTCTGTCCTTATTCTAGGAGATGGACCCTAATGGACAGGTGGGCTGTCCTTATTCTAGGAGATGGACCCTAATGGACAGGTGGTCTGTCCTTATTCTAGGAGATGGACCCTAAAGGACAGTCGGTCTGTCCTTGTTCTAGGAGATGGACCCTAATGGACAGGTGGTCTCTCCTTATTCTAGGAGATGGACCCTAAAGGACGGGCGGTCTGTCCTTATTCTAGGAGATGGACCCAAAAGGACAGGTGGTCTGTCCTTATTCTAGGAGATGGAACCCAAAGGACAGGTGGTCTGTCCTTATTCTAGGAGGTGGGACCTAAAGGACAGGCAGTCTGTCCTTATTCTAGGAGATGGATCCTAAAGGACAGGCGGTCCGTCCTTATTCTAGGAGATGGACCCTAAAGGACAGGCGGTCTGTCGTTATTCTAGGAGATGGAACCTAAAGGACGGGCGGTCTGTCCTTATTCTAGGAGATGGACCCTAAAGGACGGTCGGTCTGTCCTTATTCTAGGAGATGGATCCTAAAGGAGAGGCGGTCTGTCCTTATACAAGGAGACGGACCCTAAAGGACGGGCGGTCTGTCCTTATTCTCGGAGATGGACCCTAAAGGACAGTCGTTCTGTCCTTATTTTAGGGGATGGATCCTGAAGGACAGGTGGTCTGTCATTATTCTAGGAGATGGACCCTAAAGGACAGGCGGTCAGTCCTTATTCTAGGAGATGGACCCTAAAGGACAGGCGATCTGTCCTTATTCTAGGAGATGGGGCCTAAAGGACAGGTGGTCTGTCCTTATTCTAGGAGATGGACCCAAAAGGACGGGCGGTCTGCCCTTATTTTAGGAGATGGACCCTAAAGGACAGGTGGTCTCTCCTTATTCTAGGAGATGGACCCTAAAGGACAGGTGGTCTGTCCTTATTCTCGGAGATGGACCCTAAAGGACAGGCGGTCTGTCCTTATTCTAGGAGATGGGGCCTAAAGGACAGGCGGTCTGTCCATATTCTGGGAGATGGACCCTAAAGGACGGGCGTTCTGTCCTTATTCTAGGAGATTGGCCCAAAAGGACAGGTGGTCTGTCCTTATTCTTGGAGATGGACGCTAAAGGACAGGCGGTCTGTCCTTATTCTAGGAGATGGACCCTAAAGGACAGGCGGTCTGTCCTTATTCTAGGAGAGGGACCCTAAAGGACAGGTGGTCTGTCCTTATTCTAGGAGATGGACCCTAAAGGACGGGCGGTCTGCCCTTATTCTAGGAGATGGGGCCTCAAGGACAGGCCGTCTGTCCTTATGCTAGGAGATGGGGCCTAAATGACGGGCGGTCTGTCCTTATTCTAGGAGATGGGGCCTAAAGGACAGGCAGTCTGTCCTTATTCTAGGAGATGGGTCCTAAAGGACGGGTGGTCTGTCCTTATTCTAAGGGATGGACCCTAAAGGACAGGCGGTCTGTCCTTATTCTAGGAGATGGACCCGAAAGGGCAGGTGGTCTGTCCTTATTCTAGGAGATGGACCCTAAAGGACAGGCGGTCTGTCCTTATTCTAGGCGATGGACCCTAAAGGACAGGCGGTCTGTCCTTATTCTCGGATTATGGACCCTAAAGGACAGGCGGTCTGTCCTTATTCTAGGAGATGGACCCTAAAGGACAGGCGGTCCGTCCTTATTCTAGGAGATGGACCCTAAAGGACAGGCGGTCTGTCCTTAATCTAGGAGGTGGACCCTAAAGGACAGGCGGTCTGTCCTTATTCTAGGCGATGGACCCTAAAGGACAGGCGGTCTGTCCTTATTCTAGGAGATGGATCCTGAAGGACAGGCGGTCTGTCCTTATTCTAGGAGATGGACCCTAAAGGACGGGCGGTCTGTGCTTATTCTAGGAGATGGACCCTAAAGGACAGGCGGTCTGTCCTTATTCTAGGAGATGGACCCTAAAGGGCAGGTGGTCTTTCCTTATTCTCGGAGATGGATCCTAAAGGACAGGTGGACTGTCCTTATTCTAGGAGATGGACCCTAAAGGACAGGTGGTCTGTCCTTATTCTAGGAGGTGGATCCTAAAGGACAGGTGGTCTGTCCTTATTCTTGGAGATGGACCCAAAAGGACAGGTGGTCTGACCTTATTCTAGGAAATGGGGCCTAAAGGACAGGTGGTCTGTCCTTATTCTAGGCTATGGGCCTAAAGGACAGGCGGTCTTTCCTTATTCTAGGAGATGGACCCTAAAGGACAGGCGGTCTCTCCTTATTCTAGGAGATGGACCCTAATGCACAGTCGGCCTGTCCTTATTCTAGGCAACGGGCCTGAAGGACAGGCGTTCTGTCCTTATTCTAGGAGATGGACCCTAAAGGACAGGTGGTCTGTCCTTATTCTAGGATGTGGACCCTAAAGGACAGGCGGTCTGTCCCTATTCTAGACAATGGGCCTAAAGGACAGGCGGTCTGTCCTTATTCTACGAGATGGACCCTAAAGGACAGACGGTCTGTCCTTATTCTAGGAGATGGACCCTAAACGACAGGTGGTCTGTTCTTATTCTACGAGATGGACCCTAAAGGACAGGCGGTCTGTCCTTATTCTAGGAGATGGACCCTAAAGGACGGGCGGTCTGTCCTTAATCTAGGAGAAGGACCCTAAAGGACAGGTGGTCTGTCCTTATTCTAGGAGATGCACCCTAAAGGACGGGCGGTCTGTCCTTATTCTAGGAGATGGACCCTAAAGGACGGGCGGTCTGTCCTTATTCTAGGAGATGGACCCGAAAGGACAGGTGGACTGTCCTTATTCTAGGAGATGGACCCTAAAGGACAGGCGGTCTGTCCTTATTCTAGGAGATGGACCCTAAAGGACAGGCGGTCATTCCTTAATCTAGGAGTTGGACCCTAAAGGACTGGTGGTCTGTCCTTATTCTTGGAGATGGGGCCTAAAGGACAGGCGGTCTGTCCGTATTCTAGGAGATGGGGCCTAAAGGACAGGCGGTCTGTCCTTATTCTAGGAGATGGGGCCTAAAGGACAGGCGGTCTGTCCTTATTCTAGGAGATGGACCCTAAAGGACGGGCGGTCTGTCCTTAATCTAGGAGAAGGACCCTAAAGGACAGGTGGTCTGTCCTTATTCTAGGAGATGCACCCTAAAGGACGGGCGGTCTGTCCTTATTCTAGGAGATGGACCCTAAAGGACGGGCGGTCTGTCCTTATTCTAGGAGATGGACCCGAAAGGACAGGTGGACTGTCCTTATTCTAGGAGATGGACCCTAAAGGACAGGCGGTCTGTCCTTATTCTAGGAGATGGACCCTAAAGGACAGGCGGTCATTCCTTAATCTAGGAGTTGGACCCTAAAGGACTGGTGGTCTGTCCTTATTCTTGGAGATGGGGCCTAAAGGACAGGCGGTCTGTCCGTATTCTAGGAGATGGGGCCTAAAGGACAGGCGGTCTGTCCTTATTCTAGGAGATGGGGCCTAAAGGACAGGCGGTCTGTCCTTATTCTAGGAGATGGGGCCTAAAGGACAGGCAGTCTGTCCTTATTCTAGGAGATGGACCCTAAAGGACAGGCGGTCTGTCCTTATTCCAAGAGATGGACACTAAAGGACAGGTGGTCTGTCCTTATTCTCGGAGATGGATCCTAAGGGACAGGTCGTCTGTCCTTATTCTAGGAGATGGATCCTAAAGGACGGGCAGTCTGTCCTTATTCTAGGAGATGGACCCTAAAGGACAGGCGGTCTGTCCTTATTCTAGGAGATGGGGGCCTAAAGGACAGGTGGGCTGTCCTTATTCTAGGAGATGGGGGCCTAAAGGACAGGTGGTCTGTCCTTATTCTAGGAGATGGACCCTAAAGGACAGGCGATCTGTCCTTATTCTAGGAGATGCAGCCTAAAGGACAGGTGGTCTGTCCTTATTCTAGGAGATGGACCCTAAAGGACAGGCGGTCTGTCCTTATTCTAGGAGATGGGGCCTAAAGGAGAGGTGGTCTGTCCTTATTCTAGGAGATGGACCCTAAAGGACAGGCGGTCTGTCCTTATTCTAGGAGATGGGGCCTAAAGGACGGGCGGTCTGTCCTTATTCTAGGAGATGGACCCTAAAGGACGGGTGGTCTGTCCTTATTCTAGGAAAGGGATCCTAAAGGACAGTCGGTCTGTCCTTATTCTAGGAGATGGATCCTAAAGGACAGGCGGTCTGTCCTTATTCCAGGAGAGGGATCCTAAAGGACAGGTGGTCTGTCCATATTCTAGGAGATGGACCCTAAAGGACAGGTGGTCTGTCCTTATTCTAGGAGATGGGCCCTAAAGGACAGGTGGTCTATCCTTATTCTAGGAGATGGACCCTAAAGGACAGGCGGCCTGTCCATATTCTAGGAGATGGACACTAAAGGACTGGCGCTCTGTCATTATTCTAGGAGATGGTCTCTAAAGGACAGGCGGTCTGTCCTTATTCCAGGAGAGGGATCCTAAAGGACAGGTGGTCTGTCCATATTCTAGGAGATGGACCCTAAAGGTCAGGCAGTCTGTCCTGATTCTAGGAGGTGGACCCGAAAGGACAGGTGGTCTGTCCTTATTCTACGAGATGGACCCTAAACGACAGGCAATCTGTCCTTATTCGAGGAGATGGACGCTAAAGGACAGGCGGTCTGTCCTTCTTCTAGGAGATGGACCCGAAAGGTCAGGCAGTCTGTCCTTATTCTAGGAGATGGACCCTAAAGGACAGGTGGTCTGTCCTTATTCTACGAGGATCATCCAGACTCGAGTCGACATTGGCTTGTTCTCTCTACACAGATGCGGCCGGACCTGCTGTGATTTCCAGCCAAAAAAAATGTTTTTTGTCTGTTTTTTTGTTTTTCATGCAGACCCCAGCATCTGCAATATTTGACCCCTTGTGACCCCACCTCATTGTTCTTTGATGTAATGTTTCCCTGACTGAACTGTTTGGACACCATTCACACCTTTGACTGCTGTGATTATCTCTCTGCCGAGGTGTGATAAATGGCAGTTGGAAAGGTTACCTGTAAACCTCTGACATGATTCTCTGACTATATAAGCTGTGTCTTTATACATTTCTCCACTTCACCTGAAGAAGGAGCAGCGCTCCGAAAGCTTGTGATTTCAAATAAAGCTGTTGGACTATAACCTGGTGTTGTGTGACTTCTTACATTTGCCCACCCCAGTCCAACTCCGGCATCTCCACACCTTATTCTACGAGATGGACCCTAAAGGACGGGTGGGCTGTCCTTATTCTACGAGATGGACCCTAAAGGACAGGCGGTCTGTCCTTATTCTAGGAGATGGATCCTAAAGGACAGGCGGTCCGTCCTTATTCTAGGAGATGGACCCTAAAGGACAGGCGGTCTGTTCTTATTCTAGCAGATGGACCCTAAAGGACGGGCTCTCTGTCCTTATTCTAGGAGATGGACCCTAAAGGACGGTCGGGCTGTCCTTATTCTAGGAGATGGACCCTAAAGGACAGGCGCTCTGTCCTTATTCTAGGAGATGGACCCGAAAGGACAGGCGGTCTGTCCTTATTCTAGGAGATGGACACTAAAGGACGGGCGGTCTGTCCTTATTCTAGGAGATGGACCCTAAAGGACGGGCGGTCTGTCCTTAATCTAGGAGATGGATCCTAAAGGACAGTCGGTCTGTCCTTATTCTAGGAGATGGACACTAAAGGACGGGCGGTCTGTCCTTATTCTAGGAGATGGACCCTAAAGGACAGGCGGACTCTCCTTATTCTAGGAGATGGACCCTAAAGGACGGGCGGTCTGTCCTTATTCTAGGAGATGGACCCTAAAGGACAGGCGGTCTGTCCTTATTCTAGGAGATGGAGCCTAAAGGACAGGCGGTCTGTCCTTATTCTAGGAGATGGACCCTAAAGGACAGGTGGTCTGTCCTTATTCTAGGAGATGGGGCCTAAAGGACTGGCGGTCTGTCCTTATTCTAGGAGATGGACCCTAAAGGACGGGCGGTCTGTCCTTATTCTGGGAGCTGGATCCTAAAGGACAGGCGGTCTGTCCTTATTCTAGGAGATCGACCCAAAAGGACGGGCGGTCTTTCCTTATTCTAGGAGATGGGGCCTAAAAGACAGGTGGTCTGTCCTTATTCTAGGAGATGGATCCTAAAGGACAGGCGGTCCGTCCTTATTCTAGGAGATGGCCCCTAAAGGACAGGCGGTCTGTCCTTATTCTAGCACATGGACCCTAAAGGACGGGCTCTCTGTCCTTATTCTAGGAGATGGACCCTAATGGACAGGTGGTCTGTCCTTATTCTAGGAGATGAACCCTAATGGACAGGTGGTCTGTCCTTATTCAAGGAGATGGACCCTAAAGGACAGTCGGTCTGTCCTTATTCTAGGAGATGGACCCTAATGGACAGGTGGTCTGTCCTTATTCTAGGAGATGGACCCTAATGGACAGGTGGTCTGTCCTTATTCTAGGAGATGGACCCTAAAGGACGGGCGGTCTGTCCTTATTCTAGGAGATGGACCCTAAAGGACAGGTGGTCTGTCCTTATTCTTGGAGATGGAACCCAAAGGACAGGTGGTCTGTCCTTATTCTAGGAGATGGGACCTAAAGGACAGGCGGTCTGTCCTTATTCTCGGAGATGGATCCAAAGGGACCTGCGGTCTGTCCTTATTCTAGGAGATGGGGCCGAAAGGACGGACGGTCTGTCCTTATTCTCGGAGATGGATCCTAAAGGACAGGTGGTCTGTCCTTATTCTAGGAGATGGACCCTAAAGGACAGGCGGTCTGTCCTTATTCTAGGAGATGGACGCTAAAGGACAGGCAGTCTGTCCTTATTCTAGGAGATGGATCCTAAAGGACAGGCGGTCCGTCCTTATTCTAGGAGATGGACCCTAAAGGACAGGCGGTCTGTCGTTATTCTAGGAGATGGAACCTAAAGGTCGGGCGGTCTGTCCTTATTCTAGGAGATGGACCCTAAAGGACGGTCGGTCTGTCCTTATTCTAGGAGATGGATCCTAAAGGAGAGGCGGTCTGTCCTTATACAAGGAGACGGACCCTAAAGGACGGGCGGTCTGTCCTTATTCTAGGAGATGGACCCTAAAGGACAGTCGGTCTGTCCTTATTCTAGGAGATGGACCCTGAAGGACAGGTGGTCTGTCATTATTCTAGGAGATGGACCCTAAAGGACAGGTGGTCTGTCCTTATTCGAGGAGATGGGGCCTAAAGGACTGGCGGTCTGTCCTTATTCTAGAAGATGGACCCTAAAGGACGGGCGGTCTGTCCTTATTCTGGGAGCTGGATCCTAAAGGACAGGCGGTCTGTCCTTATTCTAGAAGATGGACCCTAAAGGACTGGCGGTCTGTCCTTATTCTAGAAGATGGACCCTAAAGGACAGGCGGTCTGTCCTTATTCTAGGAGATCGACCCAAAAGGACGGGCGGTCTTTCCTTATTCTAGGAGATGGGGCCTAAAAGACAGGTGGTCTGTCCTTATTCTAGGAGATGGATCCTAAAGGACAGGCGGTCCGTCCTTATTCTAGGAGATGGCCCCTAAAGGACAGGCGGTCTGTCCTTATTCTAGCACATGGACCCTAAAGGACGGGTGGTCTGTCCTTATTCAAGGAGATGGACCCTAAAGGACAGTCGGTCTGTCCTTATTCTAGGAGATGGACCCTAATGGACAGGTGGTCTGTCCTTATTCTAGGAGATGGACCCTAATGGACAGGTGGTCTGTCCTTATTCTAGGAGATGGACCCTAAAGGACGGGCGGTCTGTCCTTATTCTAGGAGATGGACCCGAAAGGACAGGTGGTCTGTCCTCATTCTTGGAGATGGAACCCAAAGGACAGGTGGTCTGTCCTTATTCTAGGAGATGGGACCTAAAGGACAGGCGGTCTGTCCTTATTCTCGGAGATGGATCCTAAGGGACAGGCGGTCTGTCCTTATTCTAGGAGATGGGGCCTAAAGGACAGACGGTCTGTCCTTATTCTCGGAGATGGATCCTAAAGGACAGGTGGTCTGTCCTTATTCTAGGAGATGGACCCAAAAGGACAGGCGGTCTGTCCTTATTCTAGGAGATGGACGCTAAAGGACAGGCAGTCTGTCCTTATTCTAGGAGATGGACCCTAAAGGACAGGCGGTCTGTCGTTATTCTAGGAGATGGAACCTGAAGGTCGGGCGGTCTGTCCTTATTCTAGGAGATGGACCCTAAAGGACGGTCGGTCTGTCCTTATTCTAGGAGATGGATCCTAAAGGACAGGCGGTCCGTCCTTATTCTAGGAGATGGACCCTAAAGGACAGGCGGTCTGTTCTTATTCTAGCAGATGGACCCTAAAGGACGGGCTCTCTGTCCTTATTCTAGGAGATGGACCCTAAAGGACGGTCGGGCTGTCCTTATTCTAGGAGATGGACCCTAAAGGACAGGCGCTCTGTCCTTATTCTAGGAGATGGACCCGAATGGACAGGCGGTCTGTCCTTATTCTAGGAGATGGACACTAAAGGACGGGCGGTCTGTCCTTATTCTAGGAGATGGACCCTAAAGGACGGGCGGTCTGTCCTTAATCTAGGAGATGGAGCCTAAAGGACAGTCGGTCTGTCCTTATTCTAGGAGATGGACACTAAAGGACGGGCGGTCTGTCCTTATTCTAGGAGATGGACCCTAAAGGACAGGCGGACTCTCCTTATTCTAGGAGATGGACCCTAAAGGACGGGCGGTCTGTCCTTATTCTAGGAGATGGACCCTAAAGGACAGGCGGTCTGTCCTTATTCTAGGAGATGGAGCCTAAAGGACAGGCGGTCTGTCCTTATTCTAGGAGATGGACCCTAAAGGACAGGTGGTCTGTCCTTATTCTAGGAGATGGGGCCTAAAGGACGGGCGGTCTGTCCTTATTCTGGGAGCTGGATCCTAAAGGACAGGCGGTCTGTCCTTATTCTAGGAGATCGACCCAAAAGGACGGGCGGTCTTTCCTTATTCTAGGAGATGGGGCCTAAAAGACAGGTGGTCTGTCCTTATTCTAGGAGATGGATCCTAAAGGACAGGCGGTCCGTCCTTATTCTAGGAGATGGCCCCTAAAGGACAGGCGGTCTGTCCTTATTCTAGCACATGGACCCTAAAGGACGGGCTCTCTGTCCTTATTCTAGGAGATGGACCCTAATGGACAGGTGGTCTGTCCTTATTCTAGGAGATGAACCCTAATGGACAGGTGGTCTGTCCTTATTCAAGGAGATGGACCCTAAAGGACAGTCGGTCTGTCCTTATTCTAGGAGATGGACCCTAATGGACAGGTGGTCTGTCCTTATTCTAGGAGATGGACCCTAATGGACAGGTGGTCTGTCCTTATTCTAGGAGATGGACCCTAAAGGACGGGCGGTCTGTCCTTATTCTAGGAGATGGACCCTAAAGGACAGGTGGTCTGTCCTTATTCTTGGAGATGGAACCCAAAGGACAGGTGGTCTGTCCTTATTCTAGGAGATGGGACCTAAAGGACAGGCGGTCTGTCCTTATTCTCGGAGATGGATCCTAAGGGACCTGCGGTCTGTCCTTATTCTAGGAGATGGGGCCTAAAGGACGGACGGTCTGTCCTTATTCTCGGAGATGGATCCTAAAGGACAGGTGGTCTGTCCTTATTCTAGGAGATGGACCCTAAAGGACAGGCGGTCTGTCCTTATTCTAGGAGATGGACGCTAAAGGACAGGCAGTCTGTCCTTATTCTAGGAGATGGATCCTAAAGGACAGGCGGTCCGTCCTTATTCTAGGAGATGGACCCTAAAGGACAGGCGGTCTGTCGTTATTCTAGGAGATGGAACCTAAAGGTCGGGCGGTCTGTCCTTATTCTAGGAGATGGACCCTAAAGGACGGTCGGTCTGTCCTTATTCTAGGAGATGGATCCTAAAGGAGAGGCGGTCTGTCCTTATACAAGGAGACGGACCCTAAAGGACGGGCGGTCTGTCCTTATTCTAGGAGATGGACCCTAAAGGACAGTCGGTCTGTCCTTATTCTAGGAGATGGACCCTGAATGACAGGTGGTCTGTCATTATTCTAGGAGATGGACCCTAAAGGACAGGTGGTCTGTCCTTATTCTAGGAGATGGGGCCTAAAGGACTGGCGGTCTGTCCTTATTCTAGAAGATGGACCCTAAAGGACGGGCGGTCTGTCCTTATTCTGGGAGCTGGATCCTAAAGGACAGGCGGTCTGTCCTTATTCTAGGAGATCGACCCAAAAGGACGGGCGGTCTTTCCTTATTCTAGGAGATGGGGCCTAAAAGACAGGTGGTCTGTCCTTATTCTAGGAGATGGATCCTAAAGGACAGGCGGTCCGTCCTTATTCTAGGAGATGGCCCCTAAAGGACAGGCGGTCTGTCCTTATTCTAGCACATGGACCCTAAAGGACGGGCTCTCTGTCCTTATTCTAGGAGATGGACCCTAATGGACAGGTGGTCTGTCCTTATTCTAGGAGATGGACCCTAATGGACAGGTGGTCTGTCCTTATTCAAGGAGATGGACCCTAAAGGACAGTCGGTCTGTCCTTATTCTAGGAGATGGACCCTAATGGACAGGTGGTCTGTCCTTATTCTAGGAGATGGACCCTAATGGACAGGTGGTCTGTCCTTATTCTAGGAGATGGACCCTAAAGGACGGGCGGTCTGTCCTTATTCTAGGAGATGGACCCGAAAGGACAGGTGGTCTGTCCTTATTCTTGGAGATGGAACCCAAAGGACAGGTGGTCTGTCCTTATTCTAGGAGATGGGACCTAAAGGACAGGCGGTCTGTCCTTATTCTCGGAGATGGATCCTAAGGGACAGGCGGTCTGTCCTTATTCTAGGAGATGGGGCCTAAAGGACAGACGGTCTGTCCTTATTCTCGGAGATGGATCCTAAAGGACAGGTGGTCTGTCCTTATTCTAGGAGATGGACCCAAAAGGACAGGCGGTCTGTCCTTATTCTAGGAGATGGACGCTAAAGGACAGGCAGTCTGTCCTTATTCTAGGAGATGGACCCTAAAGGACAGGCGGTCTGTCGTTATTCTAGGAGATGGAACCTGAAGGTCGGGCGGTCTGTCCTTATTCTAGGAGATGGACCCTAAAGGACGGTCGGTCTGTCCTTATTCTAGGAGATGGATCCTAAAGGAGAGGCGGTCTGTCCTTATACAAGGAGACGGACCCTAAAGGACGGGCGGTCTGTCCTTATTCTAGGAGATGGACCCTAAAGGACAGTCGCTCTGTCCTTATTCTAGGAGATGGACCCTGAAGGACAGGTGGTCTGTCATTATTCTAGGAGATGGACCCTAAAGGACTGGCGGTCTGTCCTTATTCTAGGAGATGGACCCTAAAGGACAGGCGGTCTGTCCTTATTCTAGGAGATGGACCCTAAAGGACAGGCGATCAGTCCTTATTCTAGGAGATGGGACCTAAAGGACAGGTGGTCTGTCCTTATTCTAGGAGATGGACCCTAAAGGACGGGCGGTCTGTCCTTATTTTAGGAGATGGACCCTAAAGGAGAGGTGGTCTCTCCTTATTCTAGGAGATGGACCCTAAAGGACAGGTGGTCTGTCCTTATTCTCGGAGATGGACCCTAAAGGACAGGCGGTCTGTCCTTATTCTAGGAGATGGTGCCTAAAGGACAGGCGGTCTATCCATATTCAAGGAGATGGACCCTAAAGGACGGGCGGTCTGTCCTTATTCTAGGAGATGGACCCTAAAGGACAGGCGGTCTGTTCTTATTCTAGGAGATGGACCGTAAAGGACAGGTGGTCTGTCCTTATTCTAGGAGATGGACCCTAAAGGACAGGTGGTCTGTCCTTATTCTCGGAGATGGACCCTAAAGGACAGGCAGTCTGTCCTTATTCTGGGAGATGGACCCTAAAGGACGGGCGTTCTGTCCTTATTCTAGGAGATTGGCCCAAAAGGACAGGTGGTCTGTACTTATTCTTGGAGATGGACGCTAAAGGACAGGCGGTCTGTCCTTATTCTAGGAGATGGACCCTAAAGGACAGGCGGTCTGTCCTTATTCTAGGAGAGGGACCCTAAAGGACAGGTGGTCTGTCCTTATTCTAGGAGATGGATCCTAAAGGACGGGCGGTCTGTCCTTATTCTAGGAGATGGGGCCTAAAGGACAGGCAGTCTGTCCTTATTCTAGGAGATGGGTCCTAAAGGACGGGTGGTCTGTCCTTATTCTAGGAGATGGGCCCTAAAGGACAGGCGGTCTGTCCTTATTCTAGGAGATGGACCCTAAAGGGCAGGTGGTCTGTCCTTATTCTAGGAGATGGACCCTAAAGGACAGGCGGTCTGTCCTTATTCTAGGAGATGAACCCTAAAGGACAGGCGGTCTGTCCTTATTCTGGGAGATGGAACCTAAAGGACAGGTGGTCTGTCCTTATTCTAGGAGATGGGTCCTAAAGGACAGGCGGTCTGTCCTTATTCTCGGATTATGGACCCTAAAGGACAGGCGGTCTGTCCTTATTCTAGGAGATGGACCCTAAAGGACAGTCGGTCCGTCCTTATTCTAGGAGATGGACCCTAAAGGACAGGCGGTCGGTCCTTATTCTCGTAGGTGGACCCTAAAGGACAGGCGGTCTGTCCTTATTCTAGGCGATGGACCCTAAAGGACAGGCGGTCTGTCCTTATTCTAGGAGATGGATCCTGAAGGATAGGCGGTCTGTCCTTATTCTAGGAGATGGACTCTAAAGGACGGGCGGTCTGTCCTTATTCTAGGAGATGGGGCCTAAAGGACAGGCAGTCTGTCCTTATTCTAGGAGATGGGTCCTAAAGGACGGGTGGTCTGTCCTTATTCTAGGAGATGGACCCTAAAGGACAGGCGGTCTGTCCTTATTCTGGGAGATGGAACCTAAAGGACAGGCGGTCTGTCCTTATTCTCGGATTATGGACCCTAAAGGACAGGCGGTCTGTCCTTATTCTAGGAGATGGACCCTAAAGGACAGTCGGTCCGTCCTTATTCTAGGAGATGGACCCTAAAGGACAGGCGGTCGGTCCTTATTCTCGGAGGTGGACCCTAAAGGACAGGCGGTCTGTCCTTATTCTAGGCGATGGACCCTAAAGGACAGGCGGTCTGTCCTTATTCTAGGAGATGGACCCTGAAGGACAGGTGGTCTGTCATTATTCTAGAAGATGGACCCTAAAGGACGGGCGGTCTGTCCTTATTCTAGGAGATCGACCCAAAAGGACGGGCGGTCTTTCCTTATTCTAGGAGATGGGGCCTAAAAGACAGGTGGTCTGTCCTTATTCTAGGAGATGGATCCTAAAGGACAGGCGGTCCGTCCTTATTCTAGGAGATGGCCCCTAAAGGACAGGCGGTCTGTCCTTATTCTAGCACATGGACCCTAAAGGACGGGCTCTCTGTCCTTATTCTAGGAGATGTACCCTAATGGACAGGTGGTCTGTCCTTATTCTAGGAGATGGACCCTAATGGACAGGTGGTCTGTCCTTATTCAAGGAGATGGACCCTAAAGGACAGTCGGTCTGTCCTTATTCTAGGAGATGGACCCTAATGGACAGGTGGTCTGTCCTTATTCTAGGAGATGGACCCTAATCGACAGGTGGTCTGTCCTTATTCTAGGAGATGGACCCTAAAGGACGGGCGGTCTGTCCTTATTCTAGGAGATGGACCCGAAAGGACAGGTGGTCTGTCCTTATTCTTGGAGATGGAACCCAAAGGACAGGTGGTCTGTCCTTATTCTAGGAGATGGGACCTAAAGGACAGGCGGTCTGTCCTTATTCTCGGAGATGGATCCTAAGGGACAGGCGGTCTGTCCTTATTCTAGGAGATGGGGCCTAAAGGAGAGGCGGTCTGTCCTTATACAAGGAGACGGACCCTAAAGGACGGGCGGTCTGTCCTTATTCTAGGAGATGGACCCTAAAGGACAGTCGGTCTGTCCTTATTCTAGGAGATGGACCCTGAAGGACAGGTGGTCTGTCATTATTCTAGGAGATGGACCCTAAAGGACTGGCGGTCTGTCCTTATTCTAGGAGATGGACCCTAAAGGACAGGCGGTCTGTCCTTATTCTAGGAGATGGACCCTAAAGGACAGGCGATCAGTCCTTATTCTAGGAGATGGGACCTAAAGGACAGGTGGTCTGTCCTTATTCTAGGAGATGGACCCTAAAGGACGGGCGGTCTGTCCTTATTTTAGGAGATGGACCCTAAAGGAGAGGTGGTCTCTCCTTATTCTAGGAGATGGACCCTAAAGGACAGGTGGTCTGTCCTTATTCTCGGAGATGGACCCTAAAGGACACGCGGTCTGTCCTTATTCTAGGGGATGGTGCCTAAAGGACAGGCGGTCTGTCCATATTCAAGGAGATGGACCCTAAAGGACGGGCGGTCTCTCCTTATTCTAGGAGATGGACCCTAAAGGACAGGCGGTCTGTTCTTATTCTAGGAGATGGACCCTAAAGGACAGGTGGTCTGTCCTTATTCTAGGAGATGGACCCTAAAGGACAGGTGGTCTGTCCTTATTCTCGGAGATGGACCCTAAAGGACAGGCGGTCTGTCCTTATTCTGGGAGATGGACCCTAAAGGACGGGCGTTCTGTCCTTATTCTAGGAGATTGGCCCAAAAGGACAGGTGGTCTGTACTTATTCTTGGAGATGGATGCTAAAGGACAGGCGGTCTGTCCTTATTCTAGGAGATGGACCCTAAAGGACAGGCGGTCTGTCCTTATTCTAGGAGAGGGACCCTAAAGGACAGGTGGTCTGTCCTTATTCTAGGAGATGGATCCTAAAGGACGGGCGGTCTGTCCTTATTCTAGGAGATGGGGCCTAAAGGACAGGCAGTCTGTCCTTATTCTAGGAGATGGGTCCTAAAGGACGGGTGGTCTGTCCTTATTCTAGGAGATGGGCCCTAAAGGACAGGCGGTCTGTCCTTATTCTAGGAGATGGACCCTAAAGGGCAGGTGGTCTGTCCTTATTCTAGGAGATGGACCCTAAAGGACAGGCGGTCTGTCCTTATTCTAGGAGATGAACCCTAAAGGACAGGCGGTCTGTCCTTATTCTGGGAGATGGAACCTAAAGGACAGGTGGTCTGTCCTTATTCTAGGAGATGGGTCCTAAAGGACAGGCGGTCTGTCCTTATTCTCGGATGATGGACCCTAAAGGACAGGCGGTCTGTCCTTATTCTAGGAGATGGACCCTAAAGGACAGTCGGTCCGTCCTTATTCTAGGAGATGGACCCTAAAGGACAGGCGGTCGGTCCTTATTCTCGGAGTTGGACCCTAAAGGACAGGCGGTCTGTCCTTATTCTAGGCGATGGACCCTAAAGGACAGGCGGTCTGTCCTTATTCTAGGAGATGGATCCTGAAGGACAGGCGGTCTGTCCTTATTCTAGGAGATGGACTCTAAAGGACGGGCGGTCTGTCCTTATTCTAGGAGATGGGGCCTAAAGGACAGGCAGTCTGTCCTTATTCTAGGAGATGGGTCCTAAAGGACGGGTGGTCTGTCCTTATTCTAGGAGATGGACCCTAAAGGACAGGCGGTCTGTCCTTATTCTGGGAGATGGAACCTAAAGGACAGGCGGTCTGTCCTTATTCTCGGATTATGGACCCTAAAGGACAGGCGGTCTGTCCTTATTCTAGGAGATGGACCCTAAAGGACAGTCGGTCCGTCCTTATTCTAGGAGATGGACCCTAAAGGACAGGCGGTCGGTCCTTATTCTCGGAGGTGGACCCTAAAGGACAGGCGGTCTGTCCTTATTCTAGGCGATGGACCCTAAAGGACAGGCGGTCTGTCCTTATTCTAGGAGATGGATCCTGAAGGACAGGCGGTCTGTCATTATTCTTGGAGATGGACTCTAAAGGACGGGCGGTCTGTGCTTATTCTAGGAGATGGACCCGAAAGGACAGGCGGTCTGTCCTTATTCTAGGAGATGGACCCTAAAGGGCAGGTGGTCTTTCCTTATTCTCGGAGATGGATCCTAAAGGACAGGTGGACTGTCCTTATTCTAGGAGATGGACCCTAAAGGACAGGTGGTCTGTCCTTATTCTAGGAGGTGGATCCTAAGGGACAGGTGGTCTGTCCTTATTCTTGGAGATGGACCCTAAAGGACAGGTGGTCTGACCTTATTCTAGGAGATGGGGCCTAAAGGACAGGTGGTCTGTCCTTATTCTAGGCTATGGGCCTAAAGGACAGGCGGTCTTTCCTTATTCTAGGAGATGGACCCTAAAGGACAGGCGGTCTCTCCTTATTCTAGGAGATGGACCCTAATGCACAGTCGGCCTGTCCTTATTCTAGGCAACGGGCCTGAAGGACAGGCGTTCTGTCCTTATTCTAGGAGATGGACCCTAAAGGTCAGGTGGTCTGTCCTTATTCTAGGATGTGGACCCTAAAGGACAGGCGGTCTGTCCTTATTCTAGGCAATGGGACTTAAGGACAGGCGGTCTGTCCTTATTCTAGGAGATGGACCCTAAAGGACAGACGGTCTGTCCTTATTCTAGGAGATGGACCCTAAACGACAGGTGGTCTGTCCTTATTCTACGAGATGGACCGTAAAGAACAGGCGGTCTGTCCTTATTCTAGGAGATGGATCCTAAAGGACAGGCGGTCCGTCCTTATTCTAGGAGATGGACCCTAAAGGACAGGCGGTATGTCGTTATTCTAGGAGATGGAACCTAAAGGACGGTCGGTCTATCCTTATTCTAGGAGATGGATCCTAAAGGACAGGCGGTCTGTCCTTATTCTAGGAGATGGACCCTAAAGGACAGTCGGTCTGTCCGTATTCTAGGAGATGGACACTAAAGGACGGGCGGTCTGTCCTTATTCTAGGAGAAGGACCCTAATGGACAGGCGGTCTGTCCTTATTCTAGGAGATGGACCCTAAAGGACAGGCGGTCTGTCCTTATTCTAGGAGATGGACCCTAAAGGACGGGCAGTCTGTCCTTATTCTAGGAGATGGGGCCTAAAGGACAGGTGGTCTGTCCTTATTCTAGGAGATGGATCCTAAAGGACAGGCGGTCTGTCCTTATTCTAGGAGATGGACCCTAAAGGACAGTCGGTCTGTCCGTATTCTAGGAGATGGACACTAAAGGACGGGCGGTCTGTCCTTATTCTAGGAGAAGGACCGTAAAGGACAGGCGGTCTGTCCTTATTCTAGGAGATGGACCCTAAAGGACAGGCGGTCTGTCCTTATTCTAGGAGATGGACCCTAAAGGACGGGCAGTCTGTCCTTATTCTAGGAGATGGGGCCTAAAGGACAGGTGGTCTGTCCTTATTCTAGGAGATGGACCCTAAAGGACGGGCAGTCTGTCCTTATTCTGGGAGCTGGATCCTAAAGGACGGGTGGTCTGTCCTTATTCTGGGAGATGGACCCTAAAGGACGGGCGGTCTGTCCTTATTCTAGGAGATGGACCCTAAAGGACGGGCGGTCTGTCCTTATTCTAGGAGATGGACCCTAAAGGACAGGCGGTCTTTCCTTATTCTAGGAGATGGACCCGAAAGGACAGGCGGTCTCTCCTTATTCTAGGAGATGGGGCCTAAAGGACGGGCAGTCTGTCCTTATTCTAGGAGATGGACCCTGAAGGACAGGCGGTCTGTCCTTATTCTAGGAGATGGGGCCTAAAGGACAGGTGGTCTGTCCTTATTCTAGGAGATGGACCCTAAAGGACGGGCGGTCTGTCCTTATTCTGGGAGCTGGATCCTAAAGGACGGGTGGTCTGTCCTTATTCTAGGAGATGGACCCTAAAGGACCCGCGGTCTGTCCTTATTCTAGGAGGTGGGCCCTAAAGGGCAGGTGGTCTGTCCTTATTCTAGGAGATGGACCCTAAAGGACTGGCGGTCTGTCCTTATTCTAGGAGATGAACCCTAAAGGACAGGCGGTCTGTCCTTATTCTGGGAGATGGAACCTAAAGGACAGGTGGTCTCTCCTTATTCTAGGAGATGGGTCCTAAAGGACAGGCGGTCTGTCCTTATTCTCGGATTATGGACCCTAAAGGACAGGCGGTCTGTCCTTATTCTAGGAGATGGACCCTAAAGGACAGGCGGTCCGTCCTTATTCTTGGAGATGTACCCTAAAGGACAGGCGGTCTGTCCTTATTCTCGGAGGTGGACCCTAAAGGACAGGCGGTCTGTCCTTATTCTAGGCGATGGACCCAAAAGGACAGGCGGTCTGTCCTTATTCTAGGAGATGGATCCTGAAGGACAGGCGGTCTGTCCTTATTCTAGGAGATGGACCCTAAAGGACGGGCGGTCTGTGCTTATTCTAGGAGATGGACCCTAAAGGACAGGCGGTCTGTCCTTATTCTAGGAAATGGACCCTAAAGGGCAGGTGGTCTTTCCTTATTCTCGGAGATGGATCCTAAAGAACAGGTGGACTGTCCTTATTCTAGGAGATGGACCCTAAAGGACAGATGGTCTGTCCTTATTCTAGGAGGTGGATCCTAAAGGACAGGTGGTGTGTCCTTATTCTTGGAGATGGACCCTAAAGGACAGGTGGTCTGACCTTATTCTGGGAGATGGGGCCTAAAGGACAGGTGGTCTGTCCTTATTCTAGACTATGGGCTTAAAGGACAGGCGGTCTTTCCTTATTCTAGGAGATGGACCCTAAAGGACAGGCGGTCTCTCCTTATTCTAGGAGATGGACCCTAATGCACAGTCGGCCTGTCCTTATTCTAGGCAACGGGCCTGAAGGACAGGCGATCTGTCCTTATTCTAGGAGATGGACCCTAAAGGACAGGTGGTTTGTCCTTATTCTAGGATGTGGACCCTAAAGGACAGGCGGTCTGTCCTTATTCTAGGCAATGGGCCTTAAGGATAGACGGTCTGTCCTTATTCTAGGAGATGGACCCTAAAGGACAGACGGTCTGTCCTTATTCTAGGAGATGGACCCTAAACGACAGGTGGTCTGTCCTTATTCTACGAGATGGACCCTAAAGGACAGGCGGTCAGTCCTTATTCTAGGAGATGGATCCTAAAGGACAGGCGGTCCGTCCTTATTCTAGGAGATGGACCCTAAAGGACAGGCGGTCTGTCGTTATTCTAGGAGATGGAACCTAACGGACGGTCGGTCTGTCCTTATTCTAGGAGATGGATCCTAAAGGACAGGCGGTCTGTCCTTATTCTAGGAGATGGACCCTAAAGGACAGTCGGTCTGTCCGTATTCTAGGAGATGGACACTAAAGGACGGGCGGTCTGTCCTTATTCTAGGTGATGGTCCCTAAAGGATGGGCGGTTGTCCTTATTCTAGGAGATGGACCCTAAAGGACAGGTGGTCTGTCATTATTCTAGGAGATGGACCCTAAAGGACAGGCGGTCTGTCCTTATTCTAGGAGAAGGACCCTAAAGGACAGGCGGTCTGTCCTTATTGTAGGAGATGGACCCTAAAGGACAGGCGGTCTGTCCTTATTCTAGGAGATGGACCCTAAAGGACGGGCAGTCTGTCCTTATTCTAGGAGATGGGGCCTAAAGGACAGGTGGTCTGTCCTTATTCTAGGAGATGGACCCTAAAGGACGGGCGGTATGTCCTTATTCTGGGAGCTGGATCCAAAAGGACGGGTGGTCTGTCCTTATTCTAGGAGATGGACCCTAAAGGACGGGCGGTCTGTCCTTATTCTTGGAGATGGACCCTAAAGGACAGGTGGTCTGACCTTATTATAGGAGATGGGGCCTAAAGGACAGGTGGTCTGTCCTTATTCTAGGAGATGGGCCTAAAGGACGGGCGGTCTGTCCTTATTCTAGGAGATGGACCCTAAAGGACAGGCGGTCTGTCCTTATTCTAGGAGATGGGTCCTAAAGGACAGGTGGTCTGTCCTTATTCTAGGAGATGGACCCTAAAGGACGGGCGGTCTGTCCTTATTCTGGGAGCTGGATCCTAAAGGACGGGTGGTCTGTCCTTATTCTAGGAGATGGACCCTAAAGGACGGGCGGTCTGTCCTTATTCTAGGAGATGGACCCTAAAGGACAGGTGGTCTGTCCTTATTCTAGGAGATGGACCCTAAAGGACAGGCGGTCTGTCCTTATTCTAGGAGATGGGGCCTAAAGGACAGGTGGTCTGTCCTTATTCTATGAGATGGACCCTAAAGGACAGGCGGTCTGTCCTTATTCTAGGAGATGAACCCTAAAGGACAGGCGGTCTGTCCTTATTCTAGGAGATGGGGCCTAAAGGACAGGTGGTCTGTCCTTATTCTAGGAGATGGAGCCTAAAGGACGGGCAGTCTGTCCTGATTCTGGGAGCTGGATCCTAAAGGACGGGTGGTCTGTCCTTATTCAAGGAGATGGGGCATAAAGGACAGGCGGTCTGTCCTTATTCTAGGAGATGGGGCCTAAAGGACAGGTGGTCTGTCCTTATTCTAGGAGATGGACCCTAAAGGACGGGCGGTCTGTCCTTATTCTAGGAGATGGACCCTAAAGGACAGGCGGTCTGTCAATATTCTAGGAGATGGACCCTAAAGGACGGGCGGTCTGTCCTTATTCTAGGAGATGGACCCTAAAGGACAGGCGGTCAGTTCTTATTCTAGGAGATGGACCCTAAAGGACAGGTGGTCTGTCCTTATTCTAGGAGATGGACCCTAAAGGACAGGTGGTCTGTCCTTATTCTCGGAGATGGACCCTAAAGGACAGGCAGTCTGTCCTTATTCTGGGAGATGGACCCTAAAGGACGGGCGTTCTGTCCTTATTCTAGGAGATTGGCCCAAAAGGACAGGTGGTCTGTCCTTATTCTTGGGGATGGACGCTAAAGGACAGGCGGTCTGTCCTTATTCTAGGAGATGGACCCTAAAGGACAGGCGGTCTGTCCTTATTCTAGGAGAGGGACCTAAAGGACAGGTGGTCTGTCCTTATTCTAGGAGATGGACCCTAAAGGACGGGCGGTCTGCCCTTATTCTAGGAGATGGGGCCTAAAGGACAGGCGGTCTGTCCTTATTCTAGGAGATGGGGCCTAAAGGACAGGCAGTCTGTCCTTATTCTAGGAGATGGGTACTAAAGGACGGGTGGTCTGTCCTTATTCTAGGAGATGGACCCTAAAGGACAGGCGGTCTGTCCTTATTCTAGGAGATGGACCCTAAAGGGCAGTTGGTCTGTCCGTATTCTAGGAGATGGACCCTGAAGGACAAGCGGTCTGTTCTTATTCTAGGAGATGAACCCTAAAGGACAAACGGTCTGTCCTTATTCTGGGAGATGGAACCTAAAGGACAGGTGGTCTGTCCTTATTCTAGGAGATGGGTCCTAAAGGACAGGCGGTCTATCCTTATTCTCGGATTATGGACCCTAAAGGACAGGCGGTCTGTCCTTATTCTAGGAGATGGACCCTAAAGGACAGGCGGTCTGTCCTTATTCTAGGCGATGGACCCTAAAGGACAGGCGGTCTGTCCTTATTCTAGGAGATGGATCCTGAAGGACAGGCGGTCTGTCCTTATTCTAGGAGATGGACCCTAAAGGACGGGCGGTCTGTGCTTATTCTAGGAGATGGACCCTAAAGGACAGGCGGTCTGTCCTTATTCTAGGAGATAAACCCTAAAGGACAGGCGGTCTGTCCTTATTCTGGGAGATGGAACCTAAAGGACAGGTGGTCTGTCCTTATTCTAGGAGATGGGTCCTAAAGGACAGGCGGTCTGTCCTTATTCTCGGATTATGGACCCTAAAGGACAGGCGGTCTGTCCTTATTCTAGGAGATGGACCCTAAAGGACAGTCGGTCCGTCCTTATTCTTGGAGATGTACCCTAAAGGACAGGCGGTCTGTCCTTATTCTAGGAGGTGGACCCTAAAGGGCAGGCGGTCTGTCCTTATTCTAGGCGATGGACCCAAAGGACAGGCGGTCTGTCCTTATTCTAGGAGATGGATCCTGAAGGACAGGCGGTCTGTCCTTATTCTAGGAATTGGACCCTAAAGGACGGGCGGTCTGTGCTTATTCTAGGAGATGGACCCTAAAGGACAAGCGGTCTGTCCTTATTCTAGGAGATGGACCCTAAAGGGCAGGTGGTCTTTCCTTATTCTCGGAGATGGATCCTAAAGGACAGGTGGACTGTCCTTATTCTAGGAGATGGACCCTAAAGGACAGGTGGTCTGTCCTTATTCTAGGAGGTGGATCCTAAAGGACAGGTGGTGTGTCCTTATTCTTGGAGATGGACCCTAAAGGACAGGTGGTCTGACCTTATTCTAGGAGATGGGGCCTAAAGGACAGGTGGTCTGTCCTTATTCTAGGCTATGGGCCTAAAGGACAGGCGGTCTTTCCTTATTCTAGGAGATGGACCCTAAAGGACAGGCGGTCTCTCCTTATTCTAGGAGATGGACCCTAATGCACAGTCGGCCTGTCCTTATTCTAGGCAACGGGCCTGAAGGACAGGCGTTCTGTCCTTATTCTAGGAGATGGACCCTAAAGGACAGGTGGTCTGTCCTTATTCTTGGATGTGGACACTAAAGGACAGGCGGTCTGTCCTTATTCTAGGCAATGGGCCTTAAGGACAGGCGGTCTGTCCTTATTCTAGGAGATGGACCCTAAAGGACAGACGGTCTGTCCTTATTCTAGGAGATGGACACTAAACGACAGGTGGTCTGTCCTTATTCTACGAGATGGACCCTAAAGGACAGGCGGTCTGTCCTTATTCTAGGAGATGGATCCTAAAGGACAGGCGGTCCATCCTTATTCTAGGAGATGGACCCTAAAGGACAGGCGGTCTGTCCTTATTCTAGGAGATGGACCCTAAAGGACAGTCGGTCTGTCCGTATTCTAGGAGATGGACACTAAAGGACGGGCGGTCTGTCCTTATTCTAGGAGATGGTCCCTAAAGGACGGGCGGTTGTCCTTATTCTAGGAGATGGACCCTAAAGGACAGGTGGTCTGTCATTATTCTAGGAGATGGACCCTAATGGACGGGCGGTCTGTCCTTATTCTAGGAGAAGGACCCTAAAGGACAGGCGGTCTGTCCTTATTCTAGGAGATGCACCCTAAAGGACAGGTGGTCTGTCCTTATTCTAGGAGATGGACCCTAAAGGACGGGCGGTCTGTCCTTATTCTGGGAGCTGGATCCTAAAGGACAGGTGGTCTGACCTTATTCTAGGAGATGGGGCCTAAAGGACAGGTGGTCTGTCCTTATTCTAGGAGGTGGATCCTAAAGGTCAGGTGGTGTGTCCTTATTCTTGGAGATGGACCCTAAAGGACAGGTGGTCTGACCTTATTCTAGGAGATGGGGCCTAAAGGACAGGTGGTCTGTCCTTATTCTAGGCTATGGGCCTAAAGGACAGGCGGTCTTTCCTTATTCTAGGAGATGGACCCTAAAGGACAGGCGGTCTCTCCTTATTCTAGGAGATGGACCCTAATGCACAGTCGGCCTATCCTTATTCTAGGCAACGGGCCTGAAGGACAGGCGTTCTGTCCTTATTCTAGGAGATGGACCCTAAAGGACAGGTGGTCTGTCCTTATTCTTGGATGTGGACACTAAAGGACAGGCGGTCTGTCCTTATTCTAGGCAATGGGCCTTAAGGACAGGCGGTCTGTCCTTATTCTAGGAGATGGACCCTAAAGGACAGACGGTCTGTCCTTATTCTAGGAGATGGACACTAAACGACAGGTGGTCTGTCCTTATTCTACGAGATGGACCCTAAAGGACAGGCGGTCTGTCCTTATTCTAGGAGATGGATCCTAAAGGACAGGCGGTCCATCCTTATTCTAGGAGATGGACCCTAAAGGACAGGCGGTCTGTCCTTATTCTAGGAGATGGACCCTAAAGGACAGTCGGTCTGTCCGTATTCTAGGAGATGGACACTAAAGGACGGGCGGTCTGTCCTTATTCTAGGAGATGGTCCCTAAAGGACGGGCGGTTGTCCTTATTCTAGGAGATGGACCCTAAAGGACAGGTGGTCTGTCATTATTCTAGGAGATGGACCCTAATGGACGGGCGGTCTGTCCTTATTCTAGGAGAAGGACCCTAAAGGACAGGCGGTCTGTCCTTATTCTAGGAGATGGACCCTAAAGGACAGGTGGTCTGTCCTTATTCTAGGAGATGGACCCTAAAGGACGGGCGGTCTGTCCTTATTCTGGGAGCTGGATCCTAAAGGACGGGTGGTCTGTCCTTATTCTAGGAGATGGACCCTAAAGGACGGGCGGTCTGTCCTTATTCTTGGAGATGGACCCTAAAGGACAGGTGGTCTGACCTTATTCTAGGAGATGGGGCCTAAAGGACAGGTGGTCTGTCCTTATTCTAGGAGATGGGGCCTAAAGGACGGGCGGTCTGTCCTTATTCTAGGAGATGGACCCTAAAGGACAGGCGGTCTGTCCTTATTCTAGGAGATGGGGCCTAAAGGACAGGTGGTCTGTCCTTATTCTAGGAGATGGACCCTAAAGGACGGGCGGTCTGTCCTTATTCTGGGAGCTGGATCCTAAAGGACGGGTGGTCTGTCCTTTTTCTAGGAGATGGACCCTAAAGGACGGGCGGTCTGTCCTTATTCTAGGAGATGGACCCTAAAGGACAGGTGGTCTGTCCTTATTCTAGGAGATGGACCCTAAAGGACAGGCGGTCTGTCCTTATTCTAGGAGATGGGGCCTAAAGGACAGGTGGTCTGTCCTTATTCTAGGAGATGGACCCTAAAGGACAGGCGGTCTGTCCTTATTCTAGGAGATGAACCCTAAAGGACAGGCGGTCTGTCCTTATTCTAGGAGATGAGGCCTAAAGGACAGGTGGTCTGTCCTTATTCTAGGAGATGGAGCCTAAAGGACGGGCAGTCTGTCCTTATTCTGGGAGCTGGATCCTAAAGGACGGGTGGTCTGTCCTTATTCAAGGAGATGGGGCCTAAACGACAGGCGGTCTGTCCTTATTCTAGGAGATGGGGCCTAAAGGACAGGTGGTCTGTCCTTATTCTAGGAGATGAACCATAAAGGACAGGCGGTCTGTCCTTATTCTAGGAGATGGACCCTAAAGGACAGGTGGTCTCTCCTTATTCTAGGAGATGGGGCCTAAAGGACAGGTGGTCTGTCCTTATTCTAGGAGATGGACCCTAAAGGACGGGCGGTCTGTCCTTATTCTAGGAGATGAATCCTAAAGGACAGGCGGTCTGTCCTTATTCTAGGAGATGGACCCTAAAGGACAGGTGGTCTCTCCTTATTCTAGGAGATGGAACCTAAAGGACAGGTGGTCTGTCCTTATTCTCGGAGATGGACCCTAAAGGACAGGCGGTCTGTCCTTATTCTAGGAGATGGGGCCTAAAGGACAGGCGGTCTGTCAATATTCTAGGAGTTGGACCCTAAAGGACGGGCGGTCTGTCCTTATTCTAGGAGATGGACCCTAAAGGACAGGCGGTCTGTTCTTATTCTAGGAGATGGACCCTAAAGGACAGGTGGTCTGTCCTTATTCTAGGAGATGGACCCTAAAGGACAGGTGGTCTGTCCTTATTCTCGGAGATGGACCCTAAAGGACAGGCAGTCTGTCCTTATTCTGGGAGATGGACCCTAAAGGACGGGCGTTCTGTCCTTATTCTAGGAGATTGGCCCAAAAGGACAGGTGGTCTGTCCTTATTCTTGGAGATGGACGCTAA
Organism: Somniosus microcephalus; assembly: GCF_052327205.1. Taxonomy (NCBI): domain Eukaryota; kingdom Metazoa; phylum Chordata; class Chondrichthyes; order Squaliformes; family Somniosidae; genus Somniosus; species Somniosus microcephalus. The sequence goes on along the minus strand of NC_140990.1, from coordinate 16,396,417 downwards.
AGGACAGGCGGTCTGTCCTTATTCTAGGAGATGGACCCTAAAGGACAGGCGCTCTGCCTTATTCTAGGAGAGGGACCCTAAAGGACAGGTGGTCTGTCCTTATTCTAGGAGATGGACCCTAAAGGACGGGCGGTCTGCCCTTATTCTAGGAGATGGGGCCTAAAGGACAGGCGGTCTGTCCTTATTCTAGGAGATGGGGCCTAAAGGACGGGCGGTCTGTCCTTATTCTAGGAGATGGGGCCTAAAGGACAGGCAGTCTGTCCTTATTCTAGGAGATGGGTCCTAAAGGACGGGTGGTCTGTCCTTATTCTAGGAGATGGACCCTAAAGGACAGGCGGTCTGTCCTTATTCCAGGAGATGGACCCTAAAGGACAAACGGTCTGTCCTTATTCTGGGAGATGGAACCTAAAGGACAGGTGGTCTGTCCTTATTCTAGGAGATGGGTCCTAAAGGACAGGCGGTCTGTCCTTATTCTCGGATTATGGACCCTAAAGGACAGGCGGTCTGTCCTTATTCTAGGAGATGGACCCTAACGGACAGGCGGTCTGTCCTTATGCTAGGCGATGGACCCTAAAGGACAGGCGGTCTGTCCTTATTCTAGGAGATGGATCCTGAAGGACAGGCGGTCTGTCCTTATTCTAGGAGATGGACCCTAAAGGACGGGCGGTCTGTGCTTATTCTAGGAGATGGACCCTAAAGGACAGGCGGTCTGTCCTTATTCTAGGAGATGGAGCCTAAAGGGCAGGTGGTCTGTCCTTATTCTAGGAGATGGACCCTAAAGGACAGGCGGTCTGTCCTTATTCTAGGAGATGGACCCTAAAGGGCAGGTGGTCTGTCCGTATTCTAGGAGATGGACCCTAAAGGACAAGCGGTCTGTTCTTATTCTAGGAGATGAACCCTAAAGGACAAACGGTCTGTCCTTATTCTGGGAGATGGAACCTAAAGGACAGGTGGTCTGTCCTTATTCTAGGAGATGGGTCCTAAAGGACAGGCGGTCTATCCTTATTCTCGGATTATGGACCCTAAAGGACAGGCGGTCTGTCCTTATTCTAGGAGATGGACCCTAAAGGACAGGCGGTCTGTCCTTATTCTAGGCGATGGACCCTAAAGGACAGGCGGTCTGTCCTTATTCTAGGAGATGGATCCTGAAGGACAGGCGGTCTGTCCTTATTCTAGGAGATGGACCCTAAAGGACGGGCGGTCTGTGCTTATTCTAGGAGATGGACCCTAAAGGACAGGCGGTCTGTCCTTATTCTAGGAGATGGAACCTAAAGGATAGGTGGTCTGTCCTTATTCTAGGAGATGGGTCCTAAAGGACAGACGGTCTGTCCTTATTCTCGGATTATGGACCCTAAAGGACAGGCGGTCTGTCCTTATTCTAGGAGATGGACCCTAAAGGACAGTCGGTCCGTCCTTATTCTTGGAGATGCACCCTAAAGGACAGGCGGTCTGTCCTTATTCTAGGAGGTGGACCCTAAAGGGCAGGCGGTCTGTCCTTATTCTAGGCGATGGACCCTAAAGGACAGGCGGTCTGTCCTTATTCTAGGAGATGGATCCTGAAGGACAGGCGGTCTGTCCTTATTCTAGGAGATGGACCCTAAAGGACGGGCGGTCTGTGCTTATTCTAGGAGATGGACCATAAAGGACAAGCGGTCTGTCCTTATTCTAGGAGATGGACCCTAAAGGGCAGGTGGTCTTTCCTTCTTCTCGGAGATGGATCCTAAAGGACAGGTGGACTGTCCTTATTCTAGGAGAGGGACCCTAAAGGACAGGTGGTCTGTCCTTATTCTAGGAGGTGGATCCTAAAGGACAGGTGGTGTGTCCTTATTCTTGGAGATGGACCCTAAAGGACAGTTGGTCTGACCTTATTCTAGGAGATGGGGCCTAAAGGACAGGTGGTCTGTCCTTATTCTAGGCTATGGGCCTAAAGGACAGGCGGTCTTTCCTTATTCTAGGAGATGGACCCGAAAGGTCAGGCGGTCTCTCCTTATTCTAGGAGATGGACCCTAATGCACAGTCGGCCTGTCCTTATTCTAGGCAACGGGCCTGAAGGACAGGCGTTCTGTCCTTATTCTAGGAGATGGACCCTAAAGGACAGGTGGTCTGTCCTTATTCTAGGATGTGGACCCTAAAGGACAGGCGGTCTGTCCTTATTCTAGGCAATGGGCCTTAAGGACAGGCGGTCTGTCCTTATTCTAGGAGATGGACCCTAAAGGACAGACGGTCTGTCCTTATTCTAGGAGATGGACACTAAACGACAGGTGGTCTGTCCTTATTCTACGAGATGGACCCTGAAGGACAGGCGGTCTGTCCTTATTCTAGGAGATGGATCCTAAAGGACAGGCGGTCCGTCCTTATTCTAGGAGATGGACCCTAAAGGACAGGCGGTCTGTCCTTATTCTAGGAGATGGACCCTAAAGGACAGTCGGTCTGTCCGTATTCTAGGAGATGGACACTAAAGGACGGGCGGTCTGTCCTTATTCTAGGAGATGGTCCCTAAAGGACGGGCGGTTGTCCTTATTCTAGGAGATGGACCCTAAAGGACAGGTGGTCTGTCATTATTCTAGGAGATGGACCCTAATGGACGGGCGGTCTGTCCTTATTCTAGGAGAAGGACCCTAAAGGACAGGCGGTCTGTCCTTATTCTAGGAGATGGACCCTAAAGGACAGGTGGTCTGTCCTTATTCTAGGAGATGGACCCTAAAGGACGGGCGGTCTGTCCTTATTCTGGGAGCTGGATCCTAAAGGACGGGTGGTCTGTCCTTATTCTAGGAGATGGACCCTAAAGGACGGGCGTTCTGTCCTTATTCTTGGAGATGGACCCGAAAGGACAGGTGGTCTGACCTTATTCTAGGAGATGGGGCCTAAAGGACAGGTGGTCTGTCCTTATTCTAGGAGATGGGGCCTAAAGGACGGGCGGTCTGTCCTTATTCTAGGAGATGGACCCTAAAGGACAGGCGGTCTGTCCTTATTCTAGGAGATGGGGCCTAAAGGACAGGTGGTCTGTCCTTATTCTAGGAGATGGACCCTAAAGGACAGGCGGTCTGTCCTTATTCTAGGAGATGGGGCCTAAAGGACAGGTGGTCTGTCCTTCTTCTAGGAGATGGACCCGAAAGGACAGGCGGTCTGTCCTTATTCTAGGAGATGAACCCTAAAGGACAGGCGGTCTGTCCTTATTCTAGGAGATGAGGCCGAAAGGACAGGTGGTCTGTCCTTATTCTAGGAGATGGAGCCTAAAGGACGGGCCGTCTGTCCTTATTCTGGGAGCTGGATCCTAAAGGACGGGTGGTCTGTCCTTATTCAAGGAGATGGGGCCTAAAGGACAGGCGGTCTGTCCTTATTCTAGGAGATGGGGCCTAAAGGACAGGTGGTCTGTCCTTATTCTAGGAGATGAACCATAAAGGACAGGCGGTCTGTCCTTATTCTAGGAGATGGACCCTAAAGGACAGGTGGTCTCTCCTTATTCTAGGAGATGGGGCCTAAAGGACAGGTGGTCTGTCCTTATTCTAGGAGATGGACCCTAAAGGACGGGCGGTCTGTCCTTATTCTAGGAGATGGATCCTAAAGGACAGGCGGTCTGTCCTTATTCTAGGAGATGGACCCTAAAGGACAGGTGGTCTCTCCTTATTCTAGGAGATGGAACCTAAAGGACAGGTGGTCTGTCCTTATTCTCGGAGATGGACCCTAAAGGACAGGCGGTCTGTCCTTATTCTAGGAGATGGGGCCTAAAGGACAGGCGGTCTGTCAATATTCTAGGAGTTGGACCCTAAAGGACGGGCGGTCTGTCCTTATTCTAGGAGATGGACCCTAAAGGACAGGCGGTCTGTTCTTATTCTAGGAGATGGACCCTAAAGGACAGGTGGTCTGTCCTTATTCTCGGAGATGGACCCTAAAGGACAGGCAGTCTGTCCTTATTCTGGGAGATGGACCCTAAAGGACGGGCGTTCTGTCCTTATTCTAGGAGATTGGCCCAAAAGGACAGGTGGTCTGTCCTTATTCTTGGAGATGGATGCTAAAGGACAGGCGGTCTGTCCTTATTCTAGGAGATGGACCCTAAAGGACAGGCGGTCTGTCCTTATTCTAGGAGAGGGACCCTAAAGGACAAGTGGTCTGTCCTTATTCTTGGAGATGGACCCTAAAGGACGGGCGGTCTGCCCTTATTCTAGGAGATGGGGCCGAAAGGACAGGCGGTCTGTCCTTATTCTAGGAGATGGGGCCTAAAGGACGGGCGGTCTGTCCTTATTCTAGGAGATGGGGCCTAAAGGACAGGCAGTCTGTCCTTATTCTTGGAGATGGGTCCTAAAGGACGGGTGGTCTGTCCTTATTCTAGGAGATGGACCCTAAAGGACAGGCGGTCTGTCCTTATTCTAGGAGATGGACCCTAAAGGACAAACGGTCTGTCCTTATTCTGGGAGATGGAACCTAAAGGACAGGTGGTCTGTCCTTATTCTAGGAGATGGGTCCTAAAGGACAGGCGGTCTGTCCTCATTCTCGGATTATGGACCCTAAAGGACAGGCGGTCTGTCCTTATTTTAGGAGATGGACCCTAAAGGACAGGCGGTCTGTCCTTATTCTAGGCGATGGACCCTAAAGGACAGGCGGTCTGTCCTTATTCTAGGAGATGGATCCTGAAGGACAGGCGGTCTGTCCTTATTCTAGGAGATGGACCCTAAAGGACGGGCGGTCTGTGCTTATTCTAGGAGATGGACCCTCAAGGACAGGCGGTCTGTCCTTATTCTAGGAGATGGAGCCTAAAGGGCAGCTGGTCTTTCCTTATTCTAGGAGATGGACCCTAAAGGACAGGTTGTTTGTCCTTATTCCAGGAGGTGGATCCAAAAGGACAGGTGGTCTGTCCTTATTCTAGGAGATGGACCCTAAAGGACAGGTGGTCTGACCTTATTCTAGGAGATGGGGCCTAAAGGACAGGTGGTCTGTCCTTAATCTAGGCTATGGGCCTAAAGGACAGGCGGTCTTTCCTTATTCTAGGAGATGGACCCTAAAGGACAGGCGGTCTCTCCTTATTCTAGGAGATGGACCCTAATGCACAATCGGCCTGTCCTTATTCTAGGCAACGGGCCTGAAGGACAGGCGTTCTGTCCTTATTCTAGGAGATGGACCCTAAAGGACAGGTGGTCTGTCCTTATTCTAGGATGTGGACCCTAAAGGACAGTCGGTCAGTCCGTATTCTAGGAGATGGACACTAAAGGATGGGCGGTCTGTCCTTATTCTAGGAGATGGTCCCTAAAGGACGGGCGGTTGTCCTTATTCTAGGAGATGGACCCTAAAGGACAGGTGGTCTGTCATTATTCTAGGAGATGTACCCTAAAGGACGGGCGGTCTGTCCTTATTCTAGGAGAAGGACCCTAAAGGACAGGCGGTCTGTCCTTATTCTAGGAGATGGACCCTAAAGGACAGGCGGTCTGTCCTTATTCTAGGAGATGGACCCTAAAGGACAGGCGGTCTGTCCTTATTCTAGGAGATGGACCCTAAAGGACGGGCGGTCTGTCCTTATTCTGGGAGCTGGATCCTATAGGACGGGTGGTCTGTCCTTATTCTAGGAGATGGACCCTAAAGGACGGGCGCTCTGTCCTTATTCAAGGAGATGGGGCCTGAAGGACAGGCGGTCTGTCCTTATTCTAGGAGATGGACCCTAAAGGACGGGTGCTCTTTCCTTATTCTAGGAGATGGGGCCTAAAAGACAGGTGATCTGTCCTTATTCTAGGAGATGAACCCTAAAGGACAGGCGGTCTGTCCTTATTCTAGGAGATGGACCCTAAAGGACAGGCGGTCTGTCCTTATTCTAGGAGATGGGGCCTAAAGGACAGGCGGTCTGTCCATATTCTAGGAGATGGACCCTAAAGGACGGGCGGTCTGTCCTTATTCTAGGAGATGGACCCTAAAGGACAGGCGGTCTGTCCTTGTTCTAGGAGATGGACCCTAAAGGACAGGTGGTCTGTCCATATTCTAGGAGATGGACCCTAAAGGACGGGCGATCTGTCCTTATTCTAGGAGATGGACCCTAAAGGACAGGTGGTCTGTTCTTATTCTCGGAGATGGACCCTAAAGGACAGGGGGTCTGTCCTTATTCTGGGAGATGGACCCCTAAAGGACGGGCGTTCTGTCCTTATTCTCGGAGATTGGCCCAAAAGGACAGGTCGTCTTTCCTTATTCTTGGAGATGGACGCTAAAGGACAAACGGTCTGTCCTTATTCTAGGAGATGGAACCTAAAGGACGGGCGGTCTGTCCTTATTCTAGGAGAGGGACCCTAAAGGACAGGTGGTCTGTCCTTATTCTAGGAGATGGACCCTAAAGGACGGGCGGTCTGTCCTTATTCTAGGAGATGGGGCCTAAAGGACAGGCGGTCTGTCCTTATTCTAGGAGATGGGGCCTAAAGGACGGGCGGTCTGTCCTTATTCTAGGAGATGGGGCCTAAAGGACAGGCGGTCTGTCCTTATTCTAGGAGATGGACCCTAAAGGACAGGCGGTCTGTCCTTATTCTAGGAGATGAACCCTAAAGGACAGGCGGTCTGTCCTTATTCTGGGAGATGGAACCTAAAGGACAGGTGGTCTGTCCTTATTCTAGGAGATGGGTCCTAAAGGACAGGCGGTCTTTCCTTATTCTCGGATTATGGACCCTAAAGGACAGGCGGTCTGTCAATATTCTAGGAGATAGACCCTAAAGGACAAGCGGTCCGTCCTTATTCTAGGAGGTGGACCCTAAATGACAGGCGGTCTGTCCTTATTCTAGGCGATGGACCCTAAAGGACAGTCGGTCTGTCCTTATTCTAGGAGATGGATCCTGAAGGACAGGCGGTCTGTCCTTATTCTAGGAGATGGACCCTAAAGGACGGGCGGTCTGTGCTTATTCTAGGAGATGGACCCTAAAGGACAGGCGGTCTGTCCTTATTCTAGGAGATGGACCCTAAAGGGCAGGTGGTCTTTCCTTATTCTCGGAGATGGATCCTAAAGGACAGGTGGACTGTCCTTATTCTAGGAGATGGACCCTAAAGGACAGGTGGTCTGTCCTTATTCTAGGAGGTGGATCCTAAAGGACAGGTGGTCTGTCCTTATTCTAGGAGATGCACCCTAAAGGACAGGTGGTCTGACCTTATTCTAGGAGATGGGGCCTAAAGGACAGGTGGTCTGTCCTTATTCTAGGCTATGGTCCTAAAGGACAGGCGGTCTTTCCTTATTCTAGGAGATGGACCCTAAAGGACAGGCGGTCTCTCCTTATTCTAGGAGATGGACCCTAATGCACAGTCGGCCTGTCCTTATTCTAGGCAACGGGCCTGAAGGACAGTCGGTCTGTCCTTATTCTAGGAGATGGACCCTAAAGGACAGGTGGTCTGTCCTTATTCTAGGATGTGGACCCTAAAGGACAGGCGGTCTGTCCTTATTCTAGGCAATGGGCCTAAAGGACAGGCGGTCTGTCCTTATTCTAGGAGATGGACCCTAAAGAACAGGCGGTCTGTCCTTATTCTAGGAGATGGACCCTAAAGGACAGACGGTCTGTCCTTATTCTAGGAGATGGACCCTAAATTACAGGCGGTCTGTCCTTATTCTAGGAGGTGGACCCTAAAGGACAGGCGGTCTGTCCTTATTCTAGGCAATGGGCCTTAAGGATAGGTGGTCTGTCGTTGTTCTAGGAGATGGACCCTAAAGGACAGGCGGTCTGTCCTCATTCTCGGAGATGGACCCTAAAGGACAGGCGGTCTCTCCTTATTCTAGGAGATGGACCCTAAAGGACAGGCTGTCTGTCCTTATTCTAGGAGATGGGGCCTAAAGGACAGGTGGTCTGTCCTTATTCTAGGAGATGGACCCTAAAGGACAGGCGGTCTGTTCTTATTCTAGGAGATGGGGCCTAAAGGACAGGTGGTCTGTCCTTATTCTAGGAGATGGACCCTAAAGGACGGGTGGTCTGGCCTTATTCTTGGAGATGGACCCTAAAGGACAGGCAGTCTGTCCTTATTCTTGGAGATGGGGCCTAAAGGACAGGTGGTCTGTCCTTATTGTGGGAGATTGTCCCTAAAGGACAGGTGGTCTGTCCTAATTCTCGGAGATGGGGCCTACAGAATAAGCCCTCAGATGGGCTCAGGGTCATGGGCACAGAGCACTCTGTTGGTCACGTTCACAGCTGGTGACCTGAGTGTTTCTGAATCCTCTTTGATTTTCCTGCCCTCGCCCAGAAGCATTGCCCCAAGTTCCCAGCACTCTCTGTCACCAGCGCTGCTGAATCGAGTACCTCAGGCCAGGAGAAAGGAGAAATGGTTCAGAGCCGCAGATGATGTGAAGGGCCCTACACTGCACTGTTAGTCGGTTCCCGGTGTGATAGAGTCAGATAATAAGATGTGGTGATAAATTGAAGGTAAAACCGTGGGATTTATGGGATGTCTCTGTTGTTTCACATTTGATAGTCGAAGTCTGGTTACCTTGACAACAGTGACGAAGGTGCTGTAGAGGAAACTGAGAATAAACAGAATGGCGAAGGCAGCAACTGTTAGCACGTTGTCGTCTCCATCCCAATCTCCCACTTCTTCCTTCCCTTCCTCTCCTGCCACGTCTGTCGGGATTTCTGAAATTAAGGAGGAATTGGGGCTGTTAGAGTTTCCTGTGGACGTTTCATGAAGGTCAACATCTCAATAGTTTGAAGATAACACAATGAGGGGGAGGTCACGGTGGAGCGGCACTGGGAGCAGTGAATCATTAGAAAGTCTCTCTGTCTGTCTCTTTCTCGGCCTGCCTCTGTCTCTATCTCTGTCTCTGATTCCATCTCCGTGTGTCTCGGTCTGTCTTTCTGCCTCTCTCTCTCACTGAATCTCTCTCCCTCTCTGTCTCACTGGTTCTCTCATTGTTTCACCCCTCTTTCTCTCACTCACTGTTTCTTTTCGAGTCCTACACAAACAAATGACAGATGGACATTAAATCGGTTCCAAAACCTCAGTCCTTCCCTCTCCCGGCTTGATTCTCCACTTCCCTTTTGTATTATCCAATCTACCAGGTCAGCCACACGCGTTGCCGACTCCTTGACCCGAATAACAACGGTCACTGACCCACAAACAAGCCCATTGGGTTCAAAGCACTCTGAGATTATCCCCATAGCCAGGATGAGGTGCTTTGTAACTTGAAATATTTCTTTTTTTCTGATTCTCTGGTTTTATGTAAAGTTTTAATCAAGATAAGATTTTCTAAGGCTACATTAAATGAACTTGTAAATTCGATGGAGTCACCAGATACAACACTGAGCATCTCCTCTCAATGACACAAACTTGTGAGTGGTGATGTGAGCGAGTGAGGGATCGAATGGGATGTGAAGGCCTGCGATTCACGGCTCACTGTGATGTAATGAGGGAAGTAATCCAGTGAGGGTCAGTGTGCAAACACGAGGGGATCTTCCAGCCTCATTGACACCGAGCCCTCGCATTGTGATACTGTTAACTGCGGTTTTCCGCAGGATAGTTTCAGTGTCAAGAGTTATGGCCCCAGTGAGATTTACTTTGGGTGCTGACAGACGTTTAATTGCACCGTTGGTTTAGAAAAGCTACCAATGTCTAGACATGCCTCTTCTTGTATTCAGCCTGACACATCCACACCTGGTTGAGCAGCACCGAGGTGCCTGAGCACAGGGACCCCCTCAAACAGGGACACCCTCGCCTGACACGGATGCCAGCTGTGGTTCAGTGGGTAGCACTCTCGCCTCTGGGTCAGAAGGTTGTGGGTTCAAGTTCCCTTCCGGGACTTGAGCCCATAATCTAGGCTGACATTCCGGTGCAGTACTGAGGAAGTGCTGCACTGTCGGAGGTGCCGTCTTTTGGATGAGACGTTAATCGGAGGCCCCTCAGGTGGATGTAAATGATCCCACGGCACTATTGGAAGAGCAGGGGAGTTCTGCAGCGTCCTGTGCCAATATTTATCCCTCAACCAACACCTAAAAACAGATGATCTGGTCATCATCACATTTCTTATTGTGGGAACTTGCTGTGCGCAAATTGGACTTGCTTGACAAAGAAAGACCAAGGTCCATCTAGTTCGCCTTCTGCCATCCTGGGAGTCGTGTGAAACAATGATAATGGAGTTGTTGAGTAATCATAGCAATCAATCTCTTATTCATTAGTCTACAACAAATCCAGCCATGAGGCGAAGAAACCCCAGTGATGCAGAGCTTTTGTAACCATAGGTTCAAAGTCACCTGTTCCTCCCAAGCAGGCGACACTTAGCACACCTCATGTCCCAAGTTACTCATTTACTGTCTCCCAAAACACAGCAACAATGAACACCCGAAACTGAAACCTTTTCACATCTTGTTTATTGAAATTGGATCAGTACATTGACACTTTGTTACATACATTTAATCCTCCGTGGGGTCGCACAGGTTTCAAACTTGATCAAACGCAGCACAAAGAAGTTTCAAAAGGATCTCCAGACCTTCAGAGATTTGGAGTAAATGATGTTTGTTGCCTGATTTGATCCTTGAATATACATTTTTTTCCTCAATGACTGAAGGCCTGATTTTGATCATGTTTTAAGTGTTCTACTACCAGAAGGGAGATTTCATCGTGATCACAACAACCCTCTGGTAGGGTTAACCATCCATTTACAGGGATCATATATATGGGGGATTGATTAAATCATTCGATATCATAAACAGGATTTAAAGCTATCGGTTAGAACAAGTGAGACGTTGACCAGGGTGGGTTTGCTGTGAGATTTATTGATGCTCCTGAACAGATTTGTTGTGACTGACTCGTGTCCCACCACACAGGAGAAAGTGGTGCCGCTGTTCCACTGGTCTGCGGGGACCGTCAACCGACTGGCCGCCGAGTTCCAGCCATTTTTACTGTCCTCGATCACCGGCTGGGTCGTGAACCCCGACTTCAGAAGGGTATCGTTGGCCATCCAGGCCATGTAGATCTCTGCGGGGGCGAATCTGGTGACCAGACACACCAGGGTCGCCGTCTGATCCGTCTCCATCTCATCTGGTGAAGGGGGGAGGAGGTAGACTTGAGGGCGAGTCGTAGCGTCAACTGGAAACAGAGACAACCTTGGTTAGACTAAGTCTTTCACTCATCCTGTATTTACGTTCTACTCTTACACAATCCTGGGGCACTTTTGCAGCCTATATCTGAAACTAAAGGCATTTCTCTTTTTGGGGGTTGCGGTGGGGGAATCTTCACTCTTGCTGATTTTAAAACCTCCTGTGAGGTTACTCTGTTCAGTTTAAACATCTGGAGCCAGTGAACAACTGGGACTCTGCAGAAAAAAGTGTCAAATGGTTATTAGGGACCAGGCTGTTCTTCGATTGATAGATTTAATCAAAGTTCTCAAAATCATGAGGGGTTTCAATCGAGCAAATAAGGTCAGTAACCAGATGACACACATTTAAGATGACTGGCAAAAGAACCAGAGGGGAGATGAGGAGAATTTGTTTTACTCAGCACGTTATGATGATCTGGAATGCACTGCCTGAAAGAGGGTGGTGGAGGCAGAATCAATGGTATCTTTCAAAAGAGAATTGGACATATTCGTGAAAAGGAGAAAATTGCAGGGCTGTGGGGAAAAAGCAAATGGGGATAATTGGATAGCTCCATCAAAGATCGGCACAGACACCATCCACCTAATGGCCTCCTTCTGTGCTGTATGATTCAATGAGAAACACCAGAGACCCACTTCCCAGCCCCTGCTTACTGTTGCCAAGAGGTAGGCCCATGGACTTGCCTGGTCCTGTGCCGTCTGCTCCACGACCCCTTCCTCTTAAGGGATTTGCTTGTCTTCAACCTACGCCTCAGACAGACAATTTCCCTCACCCTTCCTCCTGACTCGGGCTCTTCTTAATGTTGTGAAAGCTGCTAATCCCTCTGCGTCTATCCCATCGACATGAGCTCATCTCACGGGAGCCAGTGTGTTTTGGGGCGAGGCCATTGTAGTGATTTGGGATTTTTTCTGATCCATTTCTTAGCAGGGTTCGAGCATCTCCCAGTCTTTAAACACGCTCAGACACCCCATACTAGACAGCTTACCGCTAGATGGTAATAAATCATTTCATTTGCTAAGATCAGACACACACACCGAGCTCCGTCCACACGTACCTTGTGCCTTCTTGATTGACCTCTTCTCCGGTGTTGGCAAACTCTCATCCTCCACCAAACACAAATACTCAACCCCACTCTCCCACTCTGCGGCGGGGACTGTCAGTCTGCTGAAGATCATGTCTTTATCTCCAATCCTCTCAGGCCCCTGAGTCTTCACCCCATCTTCTCTCTTGCTTCCATCCACCTGCCAGGTTACCCGGACCCCCTCTAAATCACCGTGAAGCACCTCACAAAGAATGGTCGCCGTCCTGTTCCTCCAGATCTCTTCGAAGGGAGGCTTGCTTACAGTGACCAAGATGCTGGTGTACAAACATTCACCTGGGAGAAATATTACAATTATTATTTCATGATTCCCTGATAGGATGTGGGCATCGCTGGCAAGGCCAGCATTTCTTGCTCATCTCCAGAGATTCACCGAGTGTCTTGCCGCCCCTTCAGTGTGGAGCTGGAGTCACATGTGGGGCAGACTGGTGAAGGACAGCAAGTATCTTTCCCTAAAGGAACATTAGTGAACCAGTTGGGTTTTTCCCGACATTCCGACAGCTTCACGGTCACTTTTACTGATACCAACTTTTTATTTCCAGTTTTTACTTTTTAAACTGAAATTCAAATTCTCAAACTGCCTTGGTGAGTTTTGAACTCAGTTCTCTGGATTATTAACTGTGTCAGTCTCAGCTCACTGGCAGCACCCTCTGCTCGGAGTCAGAAGGTTGTGTGTTGGAGCCCCACTCCAGAGACTTGAGCACGACACTCCCGGTACTGAGAGTGTGCAGCACTCTCGGACGTGTCGCCTTTCATATGAGACGTTAAACCGAGGCCCCGTCTGCCCTCGCAGGTGGGCCAGAGCGGAGATACAGCCACTATTTTGAGGAAGAGCTGGGGAGATCTCCTCTGTGGCCCGGCCAATATTTATCCCTGAACCAACAGCATGAAAACAGATTATGTGGTCATCACCATATTGCTTGGCATGTTCCCTACATTACAACAGTGACTACACTACAAATAAAAATTACTTTGTTGGCTGTAAAGCGCTTTGGAACATCCGGAGGTTGTGAAAGACGTGACATATATGCAATTGTTTCTTTCTTAAGTGCCCAGGCCTCTGGATTACTAGTCCATTCACATAACCACTACATTACCTATGTCGTTAGTGTTGAACTTGTCTGGCCCGAGTAGAGTTTATCGCAGTGGGGACAAAGGATGTCAGTATTGGAGTCAGGCCCAGGACCCTACCTTGGACGTTCTTCACATCCCGGCTTGTGTTGGTGTTGGAGGGCGGATGAGACACTGCACAGGTGAAGACTGAGCCTTTCCTCCACTCCTCTGTACTCAGAGTCAGGAAGTGCCTGGCACTGAACGTCCCCGCCTGCTCCAGAGCGGTGAGTGCAGCGCTGGTGTTGGAGGAGATCGGAGAGCGGTCTTTCTCCCATGAGACGTGTATGAGGTCCGGGTAGAATCCATTGATCACACACTCGAGTCTGGCCGTGTTCTTACTCTTGGTTTCTTGGTCTGGTGGAGGCAGCAGTCTGACCGTGGGACTTTTTGTCTCAACTGGAACAGACGAGCAAAGAAAGAAAGTGTTAAACTCTTTCCCTCAAGGATATCAAAGGCAGGCGTTAAATTTCTGATCTCTTGCCCACCTTTTCCACTGCTTGTCCGTTTTGACACTGGCGAAGACGATGAGGCACCTTGGGCGGAGCACACGTACTCTACCCCACTGGTCCACTCCTCCACGCTGGTTCGCAGTTGGCTGATGACTGTGTGCTGGGTCCCTTCCACTCTCGGTTGCTGGGTCACATCCCCTTCTCTTCTCTCCCCGTTCACTGCCCAGGAGATTGTGACCTCTCTCGGATCAGAACAGAGCACTGTACACACCAGGGTAGCAGTCTTGTTGATCCAAACCTCTTCAATAGAAGGATTTCGGATAAACACAGATATTTCTGGGAATTGGAAAGGGAAAACTTCAGAAGAATGGACCATGTCTGGTGTCAACGGGCTTCAGAATTTTAGGAGAACCTTTTCTATTGAGGATAAATGATGGAAGGTCAGGACAGAAGTGACTTTAAACAGTTTAAACCAGAGTCCTTTTTAATCTATTATATCTTGGGCCGATACTGGATCAAGCCATACTGCAGCTCATCGAACATTAGAAAATCCCAGCGTTGTTTGAAAGATGCCTTGCATTTCTTGGCTTGCAAGTTTTGACCGAAAAAACATATTTAGCATCAAGAACCCGCCAAATCCGTTTTGAATCCATTTCCCGTAACCGTGGCCAATAGATCCGCAGTGGGGACTGCAATTGAGTTGTGGGGCTGAGTGACATTTAGATGTGGCGATGCTTAACAAAAGAAAAACAGAATAAATGCATGTTTGTATAGAATCCCCGTGGGGCTATGGATTTGGATTGATTTGTGACACTGAGCACACTGAATCCATGAGGACCCCTCTTCTCCATTCAGAGTGAGCCTGGGATTGCCTCAGTTTTAAAATTCTTGTCCTACTGTTCAAATCTCTCCCGGGCCTCGCCTCTCCCCATCTCTAACTTTCTCCAGACCGACAACCCTCCGAGAACTCTGCATTCCTCCAACTCTGGCCTCTTGTCCATCCTCCCTTCCCTTCGCCCCAGCATTGGCGGCTGTGCCTTCAGCCACCTAGGCCCTAATGTCTGGAATTCCCTCCCTAAATCTCAATGACCTGCCACCTCTCTCTCCTCCTTTAAGACGCTCCTTAAAAGCTACCTTTTTGACCAAGCGTTTGGTCACCTGTCCTAATATCTCCTCCTTTGGCTCGGTGTCACCTTTTGTCTGATTATACTCCAGTGAAGCACCTTCGGATGTTTTACTACATTACATTTTCTCCATTGACTATATTTAACACAAGCTGCTGTTGTTGATGACTCCCTGTCAAGGAAGAACGTTAGTTTGTAACGGCAGACCAACCCGTCAATCAGAGGAAGTAACAGAAGTCCCCCTCTTGCTGCAGGTTGGGGATCATTTCTCCATAACATGTACTTCCCCACATTTCATGTCCGAGCCATTGGACTAGGAAGAGAATGATATTTTCCCCCCTTGCCACTCGCCTCCCAAAGGGCCATTGTCACTTCAGATATCCCGCTGGTCACTGCATGTTCTGTGCACCATTCACACACACTTTCACGGTGCAATTCAAAACTCAGCTATCTGCTCTGATCCACATCGATTGTTCACCCTCTGTATGATGTTAACACTTGGGTCACAATAACCATCTTTGTGTCAGGATCAAAACCTTTTTGAAAACCTGAGCACCGGGAATCAAGTCCTCCGGCTGCAGTTTGAGCTGATGTTCAGCACACACTGTCTGTCTGACAGGATTGTCTTTTATTGACTTGAGATGTTGTGTGTCTCTCCCCCGCATTTTAAACAAGACGGTTAGCAATTTCCTTTCAAAAGCACTGACGGACTGGGATTGGTTACGTTGAGGCTTGTCACCGTACAGAGTCAATGATTTTTATATACACCGTATATAGTCAATGATTTGTAAACCTAGGTTTAATATACATCGTATACAGTCAATGATTTATAAACCTAGGTTTAATATACACCATATATAGTCAATGATTTGTAAACCTAGGTTTAATATACACCGTATACAGTCAATGATTTGTAAACCTAGGTTTAATATACACCGTGTATAGTCAATGATTTGTAAACCTAGGTTTAATATACACCGTATATAGTCAATGATTTGTAAACCTAGGTTTAATATACACCATATATAGTCAATGATTTGTAAACCTAGGTTTAATATACACCGTATATAGTCAATGATTTATAAACCTAGGTTTAATATACACCGTATATAGTCAATGATTTGTAAACCTAGGTTTAATATACACCGTATACAGTCAATGATTTGTAAACCTAGGTTTAATATACACCGTATACAGTCAATGATTTGTAAACCTAGGTTTAATATACACCGTATATAGTCAATGATTTGTAAACCTAGGTTTAATATACACCGTATATAGTCAATGATTTGTAAACCTAGGTTTAATATACACCGTATATAGTCAATGATTTGTAAACCTAGGTTTAATATACACCGTATATAGTCAATGATTTGTAAACCTAGGTTTAATATACACCGTATATAGTCAATGATTTGTAAACCTAGGTTTAATATACACCGTATATAGTCAATGATTTGTAAACCTAGGTTTAATATACACCGTATATAGTCAATGATTTGTAAACCTAGGTTTAATATACACCGTATACAGTCAATGATTTGTAAACCTAGGTTTAATATACACCGTATACAGTCAATGATTTGTAAACCTAGGTTTAATATACACCGTATATAGTCAATGATTTGTAAACCTAGGTTTAATATACACCGTATATAGTCAATGATTTGTAAACCTAGGTTTAATATACACCGTATATAGTCAATGATGATTTGTAAACCGAGGTTTAATATACACCGTATATAGTCAATGATTTGTAAACCTAGGTTTAATATACACCGTATACAGTCAATGATTTGTAAACCTAGGTTTAATATACACCGTATACAGTCAATGATTTGTAAACCTAGGTTTAATATACACCGTATATAGTCAATGATTTGTAAACCTAGGTTTAATATACACCATATATAGTCAATGATTTGTAAACCTAGGTTTAATATACACCGTATACAGTCAATCATTTGTAAACCTAGGTTTAATATACACCGTATACAGTCAATCATTTGTAAACCTAGGTTTAATATACATTGTATACAGTCAATGATTTGTAAACCTAGGTTTAATATACATCGTATACAGTCAATGATTTGTAAACCTAGGTTTAATATACACCGTATATAGTCAATGATTTGTAAACCTAGGTTTAATATACACCGTATACAGTCAATGATTTGTAATCCTAGGTTTAATCTGCACCGTGTTGATGTTAAATATTCCGGTTTTTGTAAACTGCTCAGCCCTGCCTTACATTAGTGACCAAGTCTCGACCTTTAACAGTCCCGGGTGGTAGGCGGTCTCCCATCATAAAACCTCACAGGGTCGGGAGAATCCCCCCTATTATTTCAAGATGCTGATATTATTGGGCGAGCGGTGTTTAATTCGGTTTACCGTTGCGGGGAAATTTATAAAAACACTTCCCTAACTTGAATTCCTGGTGAACATTGAGCTCCTGTCGTTGACTAATGTCAGTATCCGGGAGGGGAGTGAATGGAACTGTTTCTATTTCTGCTATCCAGAGTTTTTATCTAAAACTTACTGGGTGATACAAGGCACCAGTTGGATCCCTGTGTCCCATCTCACCAATTTGCCTCAGGACCAACATCATTCAAGGGGTCACCCACCCTTTTACTGGATCAATGTGACATTTCTCCCCCACTCCTCCCACCCCACAGCCTCTCTGGGCGAGAGATGGGCTTCCAATTCTTGCCAACTAGAGTCAGTCCAGAGAGGCAACGATCAAGCTGTGGGGCCGGGACCTGATCCAAAGTGACCCGGCACAGTTCACAACAAATGACCAGACAAGGTGTGGATTGGGGGGGGGAACCCAAGCTCGGGCTGTGTCTCCTCCCTCTGTTTACACTTCATCCCGAGGGACACCATGGGCTGGATTTGAACCCGCCAAACGCTTTGTAATAAAATTCAACGGCCCTTCCATTCACAACCAATCACTTTATTTTGCACTTTTGTTGGAGACACTGATACTGGCGCTCAGCACCATCGGCGAGGGTCACGGTAAGGCTAGTCTGGTAGATGAACTGCGGCAGACACTCAGGACAAGAACAAGCAGCGTTTCCACCCGGAACAGGAAGATTTGTGTTTTCACCTGGAACCGGAAGAGTTGCAGATTTAAGCGTTATACATTTCCACCTCCCCTCCCCTGTGCTGGGAAAGTGGGAGCTCCACACGGCCCCTGAACTCTGCTCCATCCTGAGTTTTTAGGATCCTAAAGGGACCAGATCATGTAGACCATGACAAGCGGTTTCACCTTGTCGAGGACAGTAGAACCAGAGGTCACGACCTGTGCTTGAAAGGGATTGGAGGGTGGGGGGGGGGGGGCGGGGCGGGGGATGGTAGAGTCAACTCAAAACTAATGTGGGGAACCAATATTTCAGCAAGTGGTCAATCTGTGGAACAGGCTCCCTCAGGAGACGGTGGAAGCAGATTGTGGCGATTCATTCAAGTGCAAAATTTTTTATTTTTTAAATACAAGTTTGGATAGATTTGTTCCATAAAGCACCATTTGGGAGGCAGTAGAAAAGGAACAGGTAGGAGGTGATTTGAACTGGGGACGGTATCGGATGCGCCGCCCGTTTCATGCCCCGCCCCATATTGAAGTCATGGAGAGTGCAATCGGGCGAGGGTGCAAACTGGCGTCACAGTCACTCATACCAACTTTTACTTCTTAAACTGAATTCAAATTCTCAAACTGCCTTGGTGGGACTTGAACTCAGTTCTCTGGATAATTAACTGTCAGTCTCGGCTCATTAGTACGACCCTCTCCTCCATGTCAGAAAGTTGTCTGTTCGAGCCCCCACTTCATAGACTGGATCACATAATCCAGACCGAAATTCCCGGCGCCAGTACTGAGGGAGTGCTGCACCGTCGGACATGCCATCTTTCAGATGAGACGTTAAACCGAGGCAGGTGGACCAAAGAAATCCCACGTCCACGGTTTTGGAGAAGTGCAGGGGACACCACCGCCGTGGCCTGGCCAATATTTATCCCTCCACCAACAGCACTAAAACAGATTATCTGGTCATCAACACATTGATGTTTATGGGACCTTGCTGTGCGTAAATTGGTTGACGCATCCCCTACAGTACAGTAGTGACTACACTTCAATAAAAAATACTTTGTTGGCTGTAAAGCACTTTGGAACATCCCGAGGTTGTGAAAGACGTGACCTATATGCAATTGTTTCTTTCTTTGCCCAGGCCTCTAGATTACTAGTCTATTAACATAACCACTACATTACCTATGTCGTTAGTGTTGAACTTGTCTGGCACTAGTGGAGTTTATAGCAGTGGGGACAAAGGATGTCAATATTGGAGTCAGGCCCAGGACCCTACCTTGGACGTTCTTCACATCCCGGCTTGTGTTGGTGTTGGAGGGCGGATGAGACACTGTACAGGTGAAGACTGAGCCTTTCCTCCACTCCTCTGTACTCAGAGTCAGGAAGTGCCTGGCACTGAATGTCCCCGCCTGCTCCAGAGCGGTGAGTGCAGCGCTGGTGTTGGAGGAGATCGGAGAGCGGTCTTTCTCCCATGAGACGTGTAGGAGGTCCGGGTAGAATCCGGTGATCACACACTCGAGTCTGGCCGTGTTCTTACTCTCGGTTCCTTGGTCTGGTGGAGGCAGCAGTCTGACTGTGGGACTTTTTGTCTCAACTGAAACAGACGAGCAAAGAAAGTGTT
Organism: Somniosus microcephalus; assembly: GCF_052327205.1. NCBI lineage: Eukaryota > Metazoa > Chordata > Chondrichthyes > Squaliformes > Somniosidae > Somniosus > Somniosus microcephalus. The sequence continues at coordinate 16,376,905 of NC_140990.1, read as the reverse complement.
AAACTCTTTCCCTCAAGGATATCAAAGGCAGGCGTTAAATTTCTGATCTCTTGCCCACCTTTTCCACTGCTTGTCTGTTTTGACACTGGCGAGGACGATGAGGCACCTTGGGCGGAGCACACGTACTCTACCCCACTGGTCCACTCCTCCACGCTGGTTCGCAGTTGGCTGATGACTGTGTGCTGGGTCCCTTCCACTCTCGGTTGCTGGGTCACATCCCCTTCTCTTCTCTCCCCGCTCACTGCCCAGGAGATTTGGACCTGGCTCGGATCAGAACAGACCACTGTACACACCAGGGTAGCAGTCTTGTTGATCCAAATCTCTTCAATAGAAGGGTTTCGGATAAACACAGATATTTCTGGGAATTGGAAAGGGAAAACTTCAGAAGAATGGACCATGTCTGGTGTCAACGGGCTTCAGAATTTTAGGAGAACCTTCTCTATTGATAAGTAATGTAAGTTCATGACAGAAGTGAGTGTCAACAGTTTAAACCAGAGTCCTTTTTAAACTATTATATCTTGGGCTGACACTGGATCAATCCATACTGCAGCTAATCAAACATTAGAAAATCCCAGCGTTGTTTGAAAGATATCTTGCATTTCTTAGCTTGCAAGTTTTGACCAAGAACACATAATCAGAGCATCAGGAATGCGCTCGACCTGTTTTGAATCGGTTTCCCGTAACCGTGACCAACAGATCCGCAGTGGGGACTGCAATTGAGTTGTGGGGCTGAGTGACATTTAGATGCGGCAATGTTAATAAAATGCTGGTTTGTGAAATGGAGTGAGAGATGCAGACTGCTTAGCAAAAGAAACAAGGAGAATGATATTCTTCACACATGTTCCGCATTGCCACTCGTCTCCCAAAGGACCATCGTCACGTCAGATATCCCGCTGCTCACTGCGTGTACTGTGCGGTATTCACACACACTTTCACTGTGCAATTCAAAATAAAGCCATCTACTTTGATCCACATCGACTGTTCTCCCTCTACATAATGCTAAGTAAACACTTGGGGGGTGGCGGGGGGGGGAAGGATGTCTATCTTTGTGTCAGCATCATAACATTTAATGAGCACCGGGAATCAAGTCCTCTGGCTGCAGTTTCAGCTGATGTCTGACAGGACTTTGTCTTTTATTAACTTAAGATGTTCTGTTTCTCTCCCCCGCATTTTAAACAAGATGGTGAGCAACATCTTTTCAAAAATACTGACAGATTGGGATTGGTCACATTGAGGTTTGTCACCGTAGACAGTCAATGATTTGTAAACCTCGGTTTAATGTACATCGTATATAGTCAATGATTTCTAAACCTAGGTTTAATATACACCGTATACAGTCAATGATTTGTAAACCTAGGTTTAATATACACCGTGTATAGTCAATGATTTGTAAACCTAGGTTTAATATACATCGTATACAGTCAATCATTTGTAAACCTAGGTTTAATATACACCGTATACAGTCAATGATTTGTAAACCTAGGTTTAATATACACCGTATACAGTCAATGATTTGTAAACCTAGGTTTAATATACATCGTATACAGTCAATGATTTGTAAACCTAGTAATATACACCGTGTATAGTCAATGATTTGTAAACCTAGGTTTAGTATACATCGTATACAGTCAATGATTTGTAAACCTAGGTTTAATATACACCGTATACAGTCAATGATTTGTAAACCTAGGTTTAATATACACCGTATACAGTCAATGATTTGTAAACCTAGGTTTAATATACACCGTATACAGTCAATGATTTGTAAACCTAGGTTTAATATACACCGTATACAGTCAATGATTTGTAATCCTAGGTTTAATCTGCACCGTGTTGATGTTAAATATTCCAGTTTTTGTAAATTGCTCAGCCCTGCCTTACATTAGTGACCAAGTCTCGACCTTTAACAGTCCCGGGTGGTAGGCGGTCTCCCATCATAAAACCTCACAGGGTCGGGAGAATCCCCCCTATTATTTCAAGATGCTGATATTATTGGGCGAGCGGTGTTTAATTCGGTTTACCGTTGCGGGGAAATTTATAAAAACACTTCCCTAACTTGAATTCCTGGTGAACATTGAGCTCCTGTCGTTGACTAATGTCAGTATCCGGGAGGGGAGTGAATGGAACTGTTTCTATTTCTACTATCCAGAGTTTTTATCTAAAACTTACTGGGTGATACAAGGCACCAGTTGGATCCCTGTGTCCCATCTCACCAATTTGCCTCAGGACCAACATCATTCAAGGGGTCACCCACCCTTTTACTGGATCAATGTGACATTTCTCCCCCACTCCTCCCACCCCACAGCCTCTCTGGGCGAGAGATGGGCTTCCAATTCTTGCCAACTAGAGTCAGTCCAGAGAGGCAACGATCAAGCTGTGGGGCCGGGACCTGATCCAAAGTGACCCGGCACAGTTCACAACAAATGACCAGACAAGGAGTGGGTTGGGTGAGGGAACCCAAGCTCGGGCTGTGTCTCCTCCCTCTGTTTACACTTCATCCCGAGGGACACCATGGGCTGGATTTGAACCCGCCATACGCTTTGGAATAAAATTCAACGGCCCTTCCATTCACAACCAATCACTTTATTTTGCACTTTTGTTGGAGACACTGATACTGGCGCTCAGCACCATCGGCGAGGGTCACGGTAAGGCTAGTCTGGTAGATGAACTGCGGCAGACACTCAGGACAAGAACAAGCAGCGTTTCCACCCGGAACAGGAAGATTTGTGTTTTCACCTGGACCCTCTCCTCCATGTCAGAAAGTTGTCTGTTCGAGCCCCCACTTCATAGACTGGATCACATAATCCAGACCGAAATTCCCGGCGCCAGTACTGAGGGAGTGCTGCACCGTCGGACATGCCATCTTTCAGATGAGATGTTAAACCGAGGCAGGTGGACCACAGAGATCCCACGTCCACTGTTTTGGAGAAGTGCAGGGGACACCACCGCCGTGGCCTGGCCAATATTTATCCCTCCACCAACAGCACTAAAACAGATTATCTGGTCATCAGCACATTGATGTTTATGGGACCTTGCTGTGCGTAAATTGGTTGACGAATGCCCTACAGTACAGTAGTGACTACACTTCAATAAAAAATACTTTGTTGGCTGTAAAGCACTTTGGAACATCCCGAGGTTGTGAAAGACGTGACCTATATGCAATTGTTTCTTTCTTTGCCCAGGCCTCTAGATTACTAGTCTATTAACATAACCACTACATTACCTATGTCGTTAGTGTTGAACTTGTCTGGCACTAGTAGAGTTTATAGCAGTGGGGACAAAGGATGTCAATATTGGAGTCAGGCCCAGGACCCTACCTTGGACGTTCTTCACATCCCGGCTTGTGTTGGTGTTGGAGGGCGGATGAGACACTGTACAGGTGAAGACTGAGCCTTTCCTCCACTCCTCTGTACTCAGAGTCAGGAAGTGCCTGGCACTGAACGTCCCCGCCTGCTCCAGAGCGGTGAGTGCAGCGCTGGTGTTGGAGGAGATCGGAGAGCGGTCTTTCTCCCATGAGACGTGTATGAGGTCCGGGTAGAATCCGGTGATCACACACTCGAGTCTGGCTGTGTTCTTACTCTTGGTTTCTTGGTCTGGTGGAGGCAGCAGTCTGACCGTGGGACTTTTTGTCTCAACTGAAACAGACGAGCAAAGAAAGAAAGTGTTAAACTCTTTCCCTCAAGGTTATCAAAGGCAGGCGTTAAATTTCTGATCTCTTGCCCACCTTTTCCACTGCTTGTCTGTTTTGATACTGGCGAGGACGATGAGGCACCTTGGGCGGAGCACACGTACTCTACCCCACTGGTCCACTCCTCCACGCTGGTTCGCAGTTGGCTGATGACTGTGTGCTGGGTCCCTTCCACTCTCGGTTGCTGGGTCACATCCCCTTCTCTTCTCTCCCCGCTCACTGCCCAGGAGATTTGGACCTGGCTCGGATCAGAACAGACCACTGTACACACCAGGGTAGCAGTCTTGTTGATCCAAATCTCTTCAATAGAAGGGTTTCGGATAAACACAGATATTTCTGGGAATTGGAAAGGGAAAACTTCAGAAGAATGGACCATGTCTGGTGTCAACGGGCTTCAGAATTTTAGGAGAACCTTCTCTATTGATAAGTAATGTAAGTTCATGACAGAAGTGAGTGTCAACAGTTTAAACCAGAGTCCTTTTTAAACTATTATATCTTGGGCTGACACTGGATCAATCCATACTGCAGCTAATCAAACATTAGAAAATCCCAGCGTTGTTTGAAAGATATCTTGCATTTCTTAGCTTGCAAGTTTTGACCAAGAACACATAATCAGAGCATCAGGAATGCGCTCGACCTGTTTTGAATCGGTTTCCCGTAACCGTGACCAACAGATCCGCAGTGGGGACTGCAATTGAGTTGTGGGGCTGAGTGACATTTAGATGCGGCAATGTTAATAAAATGCTGGTTTGTGAAATGGAGTGAGAGATGCAGACTGCTTAGCAAAAGAAACAAGGAGAATGATATTCTTCACACATGTTCCGCATTGCCACTCGTCTCCCAAAGGACCATCGTCACGTCAGATATCCCGCTGCTCACTGCGTGTACTGTGCGGTATTCACACACACTTTCACTGTGCAATTCAAAATAAAGCCATCTACTTTGATCCACATCGACTGTTCTCCCTCTACATAATGCTAAGTAAACACTTGGGGGGTGGCGGGGGGGAAGGATGTCTATCTTTGTGTCAGCATCATAACATTTAATGAGCACCGGGAATCAAGTCCTCTGGCTGCAGTTTCAGCTGATGTCTGACAGGACTTTGTCTTTTATTAACTTAAGATGTTCTGTTTCTCTCCCCCGCATTTTAAACAAGATGGTGAGCAACATCTTTTCAAAAATACTGACAGATTGGGATTGGTCACATTGAGGTTTGTCACCGTAGACAGTCAATGATTTGTAAACCTCGGTTTAATGTACATCGTATATAGTCAATGATTTCTAAACCTAGGTTTAATATACACCGTATACAGTCAATGATTTGTAAACCTAGGTTTAATATACACCGTGTATAGTCAATGATTTGTAAACCTAGGTTTAATATACATCGTATACAGTCAATGATTTGTAAACCTAGGTTTAATGTACATCGTATATAGTCAATGATTTCTAAACCTAGGTTTAATATACACCGTATACAGTCAATGATTTGTAAACCTAGGTTTAATATACACCGTATACAGTCAATATTTGTAAACCTAGGTTTAATATACACCGTATACAGTCAATGATTTGTAAACCTAGGTTTAATATACACCGTATACAGTCAATGATTTGTAAACCTAGGTTTCATATACACCGTATACAGTCAATGATTTGTAAACCTAGGTTTAATATACACCATATATAGTCAATGATTTGTAAACCTAGGTTTAATATACACCGTATACAGTCAATGATTTGTAATCCTAGGTTTAATCTGCACCGTGTTGATGTTAAATATTCCGGTTTTTGTAAACTGCTCAGCCCTGCCTTACATTAGTGACCAAGTCTCGACCTTTAACAGTCCCGGGTGGTAGGCGGTCTCCCATCATAAAACCTCACAGGGTCGGGAGAATCCCCCCTATTATTTCAAGATGCTGATATTATTGGGCGAGCGGTGTTTAATTCGGTTTACCGTTGCGGGGAAATTTATAAAAACACTTCCCTAACTTGAATTCCTGGTGAACATTGAGCTCCTGTCGTTCACTAATGTCAGTATCCGGGAGGGGAGTGAATGGAACTGTTTCTATTTCTACTATCCAGAGTTTTTATCTAAAACTTACTGGGTCATACAAGGCACCAGTTGGATCCCTGTGTCCCATCTCACCAATTTGCCTCAGGACCAACATCATTCAAGGGGTCACCCACCCTTTTACTGGATCAATGTGACATTTCTCCCCCACTCCTCCCACCCCACAGCCTCTCTAGGCGAGAGATGGGCTTCCAATTCTTGCCAACTAGAGTCAGTCCAGAGAGGCAACGATCAAGCTGTGGGGCCGGGACCTGATCCAAAGTGACCCGGCACAGTTCACAACAAATGACCAGACAAGGAGTGGGTTGGGTGGGGGAACCCAAGCTCGGGCTGTGTCTCCTCCCTCTGTTTACACTTCATCCCGAGGGACACCATGGGCTGGATTTGAACCCGCCAAATGGTTTGTAATAAAATTCAACGGCCCTTCCATTCACAACCAATCACTTTATTTTGCTCTTTTGTTGGAGACACTGATACTGGCGCTCAGCACCATCGGCGAGGGTCACGGTAAGGCTAGTCTGGTAGATGAACTGCGGCAGACACTCAGGACAAGAACAAGCAGCGTTTCCACCCGGAACAGGAAGATTTGTGTTTTCACCTGGAACCGGAAGAGTTGCAGATTTAAGCGTTATACCATTCCACCTCCCCTCCCCTGTGCTGGGAAAGTGGGAGCTCCACACGGCCCCTGAACTCTGCTCCATCCTGAGTTTTTAGGATCCTAAAGGGACCAGATCATGTAGACCATGACAAGCGGTTTCACCTTGTCGAGGACAGTAGAACCAGAGGTCACGACCTGTGCTTGAAAGGGATTGGAGGGTGGGGGGGGGGGGGGGGGCGGGGCGGGGGAAGTCGAGTCCATTCAAAACTAATGTGGGGAACCAATATTTCAGCAAGTGGTCAATCTGTGGAACAGGCTCCCTCAGGAGACGGTGGAAGCAGATTGTGGCGATTCATTCAAGTGCAACATTTTTTATTTTTTAAATACAAGTTTGGATAGATTTGTTCCATAAAGCACCATTTGGGAGGCAGTAGAAAAGGAACAGGTAGGAGGTGATTTGAACTGGGGACGGTATCGGATGCCCCGCCCCATATTGAAGTCATGGAGAGTGCAATCGGGCGAGGGTGCAAACTGGCGTCACAGTCACTCATACCAACTTTTACTTCTTAAACTGAATTCAAATTCTCAAACTGCCTTGGTGGGACTTGAACTCAGTTCTCTGGATAATTAACTGTGTCAGTCTCGGCTCATTAGTAGGACCCTCTCCTCCATGTCAGAAAGTTGTCTGTTCGAGCCTCCACTTCATAGACTGGATCACATAATCCAGACCGAAATTCCCGGCGCCAGTACTGAGGGAGTGCTGCACCGTCGGACATGCCATCTTTCAGATGAGATGTTAAACCGAGGCAGGTGGACCAAAGAGATCCCACGTCCACTGTTTTGGAGAAGTGCAGGGGACACCACCGCCGTGGCCTGGCCAATATTTATCCCTCCACCAACAGCACTAAAACAGATTATCTGGTCATCAGCACATTGATGTTTATGGGACCTTGCTGTGCGTAAATTGGTTGACGAGTGCCCTACAGTACAGTAGTGACTACACTTCAATAAAAAATACTTTGTTGGCTGTAAAGCACTTTGGAACATCCCGAGGTTGTGAAAGACGTGACCTATATGCAATTGTTTCTTTCTTTGCCCAGGCCTCTAGATTACTAGTCCATTCACATAACCACTACATTACCTATGTCGTTAGTGTTGAACTTGTCTGGCCCGAGTAGAGTTTATCGCAGTGGGGACAAAGGATGTCAATATTGGAGTCAGGCCCAGGACCCTACCTTGGACGTTCTTCACATCCCGGCTTGTGTTGGTGTTGGAGGGCGGATGAGACACTGTACAGGTGAAGACTGAGCCTTTCCTCCACTCCTCTGTACTCAGAGTCAGGAAGTGCCTGGCACTGAACGTCCCCGCCTGCTCCAGAGCGGTGAGTGCAGCGCTGGTGTTGGAGGAGATCGGAGAGCGGTCTTTCTCCCATGAGACGTGTATGAGGTCCGGGTAGAATCCAGTGATCACACACTCGAGTCTGGCCGTGTTCTTACTCTTGGTTTCTTGGTCTGGTGGAGGCAGCAGTCTGACCGTGGGACTTTTTGTCTCAACTGAAACAGACGAGCAAAGAAAGAAAGTGTTAAACTCTTTCCCTCAAGGTTATCAAAGGCAGGCGTTAAATTTCTGATCTCTTGCCCACCTTTTCCACTGCTTGTCCGTTTTGACACTGGCGAGGAAGATGAGGCACCTTGGGCGGAGCACACGTACTCTACCCCACTGGTCCACTCCTCCACGCTGGTTCGCAGTTGGCTGATGACTGTGTGCTGGGTCCCTTCCACTCTCGGTTGCTGGGTCACATCCCCTTCTCTTCTCTCCCCGTTCACTGCCCAGGAGATTGTGACCTCTCTCGGATCAGAACAGAGCACTTCACACACCAGGGTAGCAGTCTTGTTGATCCAAACCTCTTCAGTAGAAGGATTTCGGATAAACACAGATATTTCTGGGAATTGGAAAGGGAAAACTTCAGAAGAATGGACCATGTCTGGTGTCAGCGGGCTTCAGAATTTTAGGAGAACCTTTTCTATTGATAAGTGATGGAAGGTCAGGACAGAAGTGACTTTAAACCAGAGTCTTTTTTAATCTATTATATCTTGGGCTGATACTGGATCAAGCCATACTGCAGCTAAATTTGTAGGAAATTGGACATTAGAAAATCCCAGTTGTTTGAAAGTTATCTCGCTATTCTTGGTTTGCAGGTTTTGACTAAGAAAACATATTCAGCATCAAGAACCTGCCGTATCAGTTTTGAATCTATTTCCCATAACCGTGACCAATAGATCTGCAGTGGGGACTGCAATTGAGTTGTGGAGCTGCGTGACATTTAGATGTGGCGATGCGGTGAGAGATGCAGCGAGCTTAGCAAAAGAAAAACTGAATAAATGCATGTTTGCATAGAGTCCATGTGTGGGGCTATGGATTGGGATTGATTTGTGACATTGAGCACACTGAATCCATGAGGACCCCTTTTCTCCATTCAGAGCGAGCCTGGGATTGCCTCAGTTTTAAAATTTTTATCCTACTGTTCAAATCTCTCCCGGGCCTCACCTCTCCCCATCTCTGTAACCTTCTCCACCCCTACAACCCTCCGAGAACTCCTGCATTCCTCCAACTCTGGCCTCTTGTCCATCCTCCATTCCCTTCGCCCCAGCATTGGTGGCTGTGCCTTCAGCCACCTAGGCCCTATTGAAGTCCGCGGCGAGTAAAATCGGGCGAGGCTGTAAACGGGCGGCCGATCCCGGCAGTTTCCACGCCCAGCTCGTTATGTTAAAATTGCTCCCTTCAAGTGTCGGTTCAATAACACAAAATACTGAACATCTTGCCTCGCTCAACACGGTCGATATTAGGGACAGTGATTCACGAATTGAGGGCGAGCGTCAGCGCATTAAGTTAACACAAGGCTGAATTACTGACGGTATATTCTTTGTCCCCTCAGACACCACTTACCCTCTCGATACCTCATGCTGATCCTGTCATTGAAGCGCGAAGGTGCGTGGGACACGTCACAAGTGTAGATATCCCCTTTGGTCCATTCCTCCACAGGCACCGTCAGGTAAGTGACCGTTTCAAAGGCAGCGGCGGTTCTCCGTGTGGATGGAAGAACAACACCCGTTTGGTCCACTCCGGCTTTTGTCCAGGAAACTTGTAGGCTGTCAGGATAGAAGCCGGATATCACACAGCCCAGGACAGCTTCAGTTTGATTGTAGACGACCTCCGGAGATGGAACAAGGGGGATGAGCTTTGGAGCAGGAGCTGTAACACATTGCCATATTTCAGATTACATTATGTTTTTGGCCACAGTAAAGGTGGACTCCATTCCCCCAACATCTAGAGCAACGCACGATGCCAGCCCCCTCCATATGTTGCTGATTTGCTGGGGAACACGTCGTCAGGGTGAGAACCATTGTGACATGTTGGAGAGAGCTGGGATTGGGAGAGCTGGCAGTGTACCTGGGGTCTACCAAGCGGAGCTTCCCATTCTACAGGGGTATGAGGAAAAATGTGGGTAAATGAGGTTGAGGTGTAGATCAGCCATGATCTAATAGAATGGCGGTACATGCTGGAGGAGGTGAATGGCCTACACCTGTTCCCATGTACAGATACCAGTATTGACAGTACAACTGCCAGCTGTGTATTTCACAGATTATCTTTCATATCATCCAGCAGATCCTATCAATCATTCTGAAAATCAACCTCACCAACATCCTCTTTTGACTGGGTTCTCTCTCGCCCTCTCCTGAAATGTTTGGATACCTTTCAGTTCTGGGTTCTGACAAACGGGCCTACCTTTTCACATTTCAGATGCTGGCTGACTTGCTGCGATTGTTCAGCATTTTTCTGTTGGCCCCTGAACATCCCATAGTGGCCATAACCGGCCTGAGATTGGCACCTACAGGGTAGCACTTTGGAGGACCTCAGGTAGAAATTACCATTGTCCATAATAGTGGAGGCAGGTTTAGTCTGTACCTGCAACATTCCTCTCCATATTGCAATGGATGAGCCAGCCCGTTTAAAGTAAATGGCGTCAAACGGTCTCGGGCAGGAGCACAGAACGGACGACAGCGAATCGGCAGCCCGCTTTACGCTCCACCCGATTTTCTTTTCCATTGACTTCAGTGATGGAAGGAAGAATGAAAGAGGCAATAGAAATTAAATGGTACGATTTTAAAGCACGTGCAGGAACTGAGGTGACCTGTGGGTTTACCACACAAATCTTTGAAGGTGACAGGACAAGTTGATGAGGCTGTTCAATAAAAAGCATGTGGGATCCTGGGCTTTATAAGTAGAGGCATAGAGCACAAAAGCAAGGAAGTTATTCCTGAACCATTACAAATCACTGGCAAGGCCTCAACTGGTGTATTGTGTCCAGTTCTGGGCAGCGAACTTTACGAAGGAATTCAAGGCCTTGGAGAGGGTGCAGAGGAGATTTACCAGAGCGGTTCCAGGGATGAGCGACTTCAGTTATAAGGAGAGACCGGAGAAGCTGGAAGTTTTCTCCTTAAGTAGAGCAGAGAAGGTTAAGGGGAGATTTAACGCAGGTGTTCAAAATGACGAGGGGTTTTGATCGAGTAGACAGGGAGAAACTGTTTCCACTGGCAGGAGGGATGGTAGCCAGAGGACACAGATTTAATATAATTGGCAAAAAAGCTGGGTGGAGCCGCCAGGGGGTGGGGGGGGGGGGTGGGGGGGGGGGGGGCGGAATCTATAATTGGACATGGGTGAGGACGCAATGCAGGCGGTAGGACATCGGCCGCCCGTTACACGCTCCGCCCGATATTCAGTTTCATTGACCTTAGAATTGAATATCGGACGTGTCGTATCATGGGCGGCAAATACAATTCCGACAATTTTGCGTCCCCGCCCTTGTCCAATTCCATGTGATTCCTCATTGTCCTTTATTTTGTTAACAGCAGCACTGCTGGTGTCCAGGGATAGAATATATGGGCACAAGAACTCATTCGGGTTCTATTCTTCAGCAACCTCCTACATTGGTTGGTGAAATTTCCTGGACCAATTTTGTCCCCCGACACTAGTGTAATTTTAAAAATGGCAAATTGTACTAACGTTTAGAAAGCTGAGCTGCCACCATTTCATTTGACTTGTAGCCCGCCTTGCAGTGGTAGACCCTATTGGTGTTCCAATCCGACGCAGAGACTTTGAGCACACTGCTCATCGTGTACTTCTTATTTTGCCCCAAGACTGCCGGATACTTCTTGATTCCAGTAGTGATGTCTCCACCGATACTGGACCATGTCTGACTGATGATCTCGGGATGAAAGTCCTTGACCAGGCAGAGGAGGCTGATCTCATCTTGGTTGGAGTTCCTGCCGCAGGAAGGGTTGGAGATGTAGACTGATGGTGCAGACTGGACAACTGAAACATAAATAGATGCACACAGATAAGTCCACTAAAAGAATGCATTACAGGTGGACACAGAAGGAGAGATTACGTTATATATAAAACCAGCCATTTCCGAAAACAACAGATGGGTGGGAAATGGAGGCCAATGCAAAGGTCAGTATTGGGTAACTTTAACCTAACTCGCCAGGCGGCAAACCGGCGGGATTGGGTGGAATGCCGTTTTTACACCCCGCCCAATATTACTCTCCATCGACTTCAATAGAAAGTAAAATCAGGCAGGGTGTGAAACCAGTGTTGCGCCTGATCACAACAGATTGCCGATGGGTGGGTTAGGTTAAAATTGCCTATAAGGATCACTAGAAAGCCAAGAAAATGCAAGGGCCCTGTAGAGCCGGAAGACTGGCTAGAAAAAAGCAACGGCAGTTAAAATTGGAGAATCTGAGGGAACCAAAAACGAGAGCAACATTCTTTGCAACGACACGCAGGCTTCAGATATAATGCAGAAATTGTGAGGGGAGTGGATTTAAAGCTAGAAAAAAAGTGGGAACCGGGAATTTGCAGTCAAGGGAATAGCAGAATGATCGAATATTTACTTTACATGAAGGCTTATTCAAGAAGGAGATATATTGTTGAAATCTTGTTTTCAAGTAGAAGGCAGAAAGCTGCAAATAACAGTGGACATGATTTAATAAAATGGTCATTTACAGTTTCATTTAAGAACCCTTGTCATAGTTAACAATTTTGATGGTTTCACGAGAAATTTTGCACTATTGGTACATGATTCACAGGGATAGAAAGGAGGGCGGAAGAGAGAAATTGTCTCTTTCTTACTCCTTTTAGATTACGCATGCTAAAACTGACAATGCCAAACCAGTAAACTGGTCATCTGATTAGAAACATAGAAGATAGGAGCAGGCCATTCGGCCCCTCGAGCCTGCGCCGCCTTTTAATGAGATCGTGGCTGATCATGCAAATTCAGTACCCTGTCCCTGCTTTCTCCCCATATCCCTTTAGCCTCAAGAAATATATCCAACTCCTTCTTGAATATATTTAATGAATTGGCCTCAACTGCCTTCTGTGGTAGAGAATTTCACAGGTTCACCACTCTCTGGGTGAAGAAATTCCTCCTCATCTCAGTCCTAAATGGCTTACCCCTTATCCTTAGACTGTGACCCCTGGTTCTGGACTCCCCTGCCATCGGGACCATCCTTCCTGCATCTAGTCCTGTTAGAATTTTATAAGTTTCAATGAGATCCCCCCTCATTCTTCTAAACTCTAGCGAATATAAGCCTAATCGACCCAATCTCTCCTCATACATCATTCCTGCCATCCCAGGTATCAGTCTGGTGAATCTTCGCTGCACTCCCTCCATGGTAAAACATCCTTCCTCAGATAAGGCGACCAAAATTGCACACAATACTCAAAGTGAGGTCTCACCAAGGCCCTGTACAACTGCAGCAAGACATCCTTGCTCCTGTACTCAAATCCTCTCGCTATGAAGGCCAACATACCATTTGCCTTCTTAACCGCCTGCTGCACCTGCATGCTTACCTTCAGCGACTGGTGCACAAGGACACCCAGGTCTCGTTGCATTTCCCCTTTTCCCAATCTATTGCCATTCAGATAATAATCTGCCTTCCTGTTTTTGCCACCAAAGTGGATAACCTCACATTTATCCACATTATACTGCATTTGCCATGCATCTGCCCAAACACCCAACCTGTCCAAATCATACTGGAGTTTCTCTGCATCCTCCTCACAGCACATACGCCCACCCAGCTTTGTGTCATCTGCAAACTTGGAGATAATACATCTAATTCCTTTGTCTAGATCATTTACATATATTGTGAATATCTGGGGTCCTAGCACCGATCCCTGCGGTACCCCACTAGTCACTGCCTGCCACTCGGAAAAAGACCCGTTTATTCCAACTCTGCTTCCTGTCTGCCAGTTCTCTATCCAAGACAGTACCTTAACCCCAATCCCATGTGCTTTAACTTTACACGCTAATCTCTTATACAGGACCTTATCGAAAGCCTTCTGAAAGTCCAAATACACCACATCCACTGGTTTTCCCTTATCTATTCTACCAGTTACATCCTCAAAAAATTCCAGATTAGTCAAGGATGATTTACCTTCTGTAAATCCATGTTGACTTTGTCCGATCCGGTCACTGTTTTCCAAGTGCTCTGTTATTACATCTTTTATAATGGACTCTAGCATTTTCCCCTTAGCGGTCTATAATTCCCCATTTTCTCTCTACCACCTTTTTTAAATAGTGGGATTACATTAGCTATCCTCCAATCCATGGGAACTGTGCCCAAGTCTATAGAATTTTGGAAGATGACCAGCAATGCATCTACTATTTCTACGGCCACTTCCTTAAGTACCCTAGGATGTAGATTATCAGGCCCCGAGGCTTTATCCACCCTCAATCCCGTCAATTTCCCTAACACCATTTCCCTACAAATACTGATTTCATTCAGTTCCTCCCTCTCATTAGACCCTATGTTTCTGACATCTCTGGGAGATTATTTGTGTCCTCCGTTCTGGCCGTTGGCGATACAGCCTCTGCCACACAAGCCAATTCTTGCCATAAGCAAAGTGTCACAGAACAGAAACCATAAGATATGGTGCTAGACAGAAAATCTGGAAACGCACAGTATCCACTGATGGCTTCTCGGGTTCGAAATGGCTCATGAAAGTTGTCGGTCTTAGGAACCTTGCTATTTTTCATAGGTACGAGCGGCTTAGGAACATGGGATTGGGGGCAAGGTATTGACTTAGACAGAGAACTGGTTGGTGGACAGAAAGCAAAGAGTTGGAATAAACAGGTCGTTTTCCGAGTGGCAGGCAGTGACTAGTGGGGTACCGCAAGGATCGGTCCTAGGACCCCAACTGTTCACAATATATATTAATGATCTGGACGAGTGAATTGGATGTAATATCTCCAAATTTGCAGACGACACAAAGCTGGGTGGGAGGGTAAGCTGTGAGGAGGATGTCGGGAAACTCCAGTACGATTTGGACAGGTTGGGTGATTGGGCAGAAACATGGCAAATGCACTATAATGTGGATAAATGTGAGGTTATCCACTTTGGTGGCAAAAACAGGAAGGCAGATTATTATTTGAATGGCAATAGATTGGGAGAAGGGGAAGTGCAAAGAGACCTGGGTGTCCTTGTGCACCAGTCGCTGAAGGTAAGCATGCAGGTGCAGCAGGCGGTTAAGGCGGCAAATGGTATGTTGGCCTTCGTAGCGAGAGGATTCGAGTACAGGAACAAGGATGTCTTGCTACAGTTGTGCAGGGCCTTGGTGAGGCCGCACCTTGAGTATTGTGTGCAGTTTTGGTCGCCTTACCTGAGGAAGGACGTTCTTGCCATGGAGGGAGTGCAGCGAAGATTCACCAGGCTGATACCTGGGATGGCAGGAATGACGTATGAGGAGAGATTGTGTCAATTGGGCTTATACTCACTGGAGTTTAGAAAATTGAGAGGGGATCTCATCGAAACCTATAAAATTCTGTCAGGCCTGGACAGACTAGATGCAGGAAGGATGTTTCTGATGGCTGGGGAGTCCAGAACCAGGGGTCATAGTCTAAGGATAAGGGGTAAGCCATTTAGGACTGAAATGAGGAGGAATTTCTTCACCCAGAGAGTGGTGAACCTGTGGAATTCTCTACCACAGAGGGCGGTGGAGGCCAGTTCATTAAATATATTCAAGAAGAATTAGATATATTTCTTAAGGCAAAAGGGATCAAGGGATGTGGGGAGAAAACAGGGACAGGGTACTGAATTTGGATGATCAGCCATGATCTCATTAAATGGCGGAGCAGGCTCGAGGGACCGAATGGCCGACTCCTGCTCCTATCTTCTATGTTTCTATGTTACTATAGGAATTCCGGGACCATGGAAGACCAAGGTTCATCGAGGTGGCCTTCTACCATCCTGGTGTGTATGTTACGATAATGGAGCCGTGGACTTATTATAGCAATCATTCGCTTATCGATGAGTCTACAACAGACCTAGACATGAGGCGAGGAAACCCCAGTGGTGGAGAGCTTTGGGAACCGTAGGTCCAAAGTCACCTGTTCCTCCCAAGGATGCTACACTTACCACAGGTCATGTCTCAAATCACTCAGATACTGTCTCCCAAAATGTTATTTTCTGGAGAAAGGTTTTCCGAAACAACCCCCTCAAATTTGCCTATTTTACAAGAAATGGAGGCAGTGTGCATGGGGAATAATAGAGCTGGATTCAGGAGGACTTCAAGCCTGGAAACTGTTAATGAGCTACCACAGGCTGACACTCCAGGGCAGTGCTGAGACAGTGCTGCACTGTCCGAGGTGCTGTCATTCAGATGAGACGTTAAACCAAGGCCCTGCCCGTCCTCTCAGGTGGGATGTAAAAGATCCCACGACACTATTTCAAAGAATAGCTGGGAAGTTCTCCCCAGTGTCCTGCCCAATATTTATCCTTCATCCAACACCACTGACACAGATTATCTGGGCTGTTTGTGGGATCTTGCTGTGTGCAAACTGGCTGCCACGTTTCCCCACAATGCAACAGTGACGACACTGCAAACGTACTTCATTAACTGAAGCGCTTTGCGACATCCTGAGGTCGTGAAAAACGCTTTGAATTCAAGATTTTAAAAAAAAACATGTAAAACAAAATCAAAATACTGTGGTTGCTGGAAATCTGAATAAAAGAGTTCTGATGAGAGGTCATCGAGCTGAAATGTTAACTCGGTTTCTCTCTCCACAGATACTGCCTGAGATGCTGAGTGTTTCCAGTGCGGGTGGCACGATAATATCAGTCATCATCATCTACAGTCGAGGATCTTTTACAACCTGGGACCAGTGGGCGGTAAGTGTGGGTCAATGTGGATCAGTGTATCAAACGGTGTCGTGGCGTGGTGATCAGGAAATGGATCTGGGGAGAACTTTGAAAAAACCCATAAAACTCTTAACATAGTGCTGAAGTACTACAGTAAAGAGGCTGAACATGAGATTGGCTGTATCAGCAGAGAACTGGATTTAAAAAGAAGATATTGGGGGTGAAATTGGTTGGGGTGGTTGTGCGAAACGATCGATGGTGAAGCGGCAGCCCGTGTTACAGTCGGCCCGATTTTCATTCTATTGTAGTCAATGTGATCGAAAATCTGGGTGGGTGTGTAACGGGCGGGTGATTTGCTATCGCCGGTTTCGTGTTACGGCCCGAGACCAATTTCACCCCCCATTGTATCGTGGGTGGTTGGTCAAACCTCGTGTGGAGGTCTGTGTGCAATCCTGGATCACTCAGCGGTGGCAAAGGTCACTCTGGTCCACGTGAGCTTACAGTGCTGTGGATCCAGGATGGTTCCCAGTATTAGGGAGTTAAGTGAGGGGGAAAGATTAAGCAGCCTGGTGTTACTTTCTTTGGCAGAGATGAGCAGGGTAATGTTCACTTTGGGCAATGCTGTAAAACGGACAATATCCGTCGATTCAGCCGTGGCTCAGTGGGCAGCACTCTCGCCTCGGAGTCACATGGTTGTGGGTTCAAGTCCCACTCCAGAAACTTGAGCACAAAATCTAGGCTGACACTCCAGTGCAGTGCTGAGGGAGCGCTGCCCTGTCTGAGGTGGGGTCTTTTGGATGAGACGTTAAACTGACTCCCCAGTGTCCTGGCCAATATTTATCCCTCAACCAACATCACTAAAAACAGATTATCTGGTCATTATCACGTTGTTGTCCGTGGGATCTGCTGTGCACAAATTGGCTGCCGCGTTCCCTACGTTACAACACTGATGACACGTCAAAAGTAGTTCATTGGCTGTAAAGCGCTCAGGGACATCGTGAGGTCATGAAAGGTGCTATATAAATGCAAGTTCTTTCTTTCACAACCACTTTTGCTGCATGACAAAAACAATCTTGGTTAATATAACAAAGGACCTTTGAAATCTAACACAGTTGGGTGATAAAGGATGACATAGAATTGGCACAGCATTTCCTTGGGTGCTGAACTAAGAACTAGCAGCTCATTTGAACAGCGAAGCTCAATAACACATCAGAAATGTAAAGAAAATTTGTTCTGAATCTAAACCCGGACCCGTCACTGACTTCACAATAAAAGGACAATTTATTCAGGCACGGAGCGTCACAAAATATTGTAATTCAACAGAGCTGGTGTTTCTTTCAGATAGATAATAACTAATGTGCAGACTCCCACAATTAGGACCCCATAGAACGTTCAGACCTTCTTGGTTCAACTATTTTAGTTTGAGGTTTTGTTTATGAATCAAACTGCAGCAATTTGCTTTCAAATCTAAAGAACTACATGTGGTCTGAAGTACCTGCCCTGGGAGTGTTTGACGGGACAGTGTAGAGGGAGCTTTACTCTGTATCTAACCCGTGCTGTACCTGCCCTGGGAGTGTTTGATGGGACAGTGTAGAGGGAGCTTTACTCTGTATCTAACCTGTGCTGTACCTGCCCTGGGAGTGTTTGATGGGACAGTGTAGAGGGAGCTTTACTCTGTATCTAACCTGTGCTGTACCTGCCCTGGGAGTGTTTGACGGGACAGTGTAGAGGGAGCTTTACTCTGTATCTAACCCATTCTGTACCTGCCCTGGGAGGGTTTGATGGGATAGTGTAGAGGGAGCTTTACTCTGTATCTAACCCGCGCTGTACCTGCCCTGGGAGTGTTTGATGGGACTGTGTAGAGGGAGTTTCCAAACTGATGTCAATGGAAAGCTGAATCAGGCAGTGTGTGAAGCGAGCTGCCGATTTGCCATTACCCGATTTACTAAACCACCCAAAATAAATTGCACCTTCACAGAATGATGCGGCACAGAAGGAGGCCATTTGGCCCATCAAGCCTCTTTGGTAGAGCTAACCAATTAATCCCATCCCCTGCCATTTCCCCATAACCCTGTAAACTGTGTTCCTTCAGGTATTTAATCCAGTTCCACTTTGAAAGGTACTATTGAATCTGCTTCCACCGCCCTTTCAGGCAGTGCGGTCCAGATCACAACAACTTGCTGCGCAGATAAAATGTTCGCCTTAAATTTTGCCCCGCATTTATTGTCTCCAAAACTTTCCCCACCACCGACACCAGGCTCATTGGCCTGTAAAGTGTGAAATAATCCTGTTTTTAATTTGCTCCCTTATCCCCTCCACCTGCTTTCTCAATTCCAGTCAGAATTTTAAAAACTGCTTCCCCCGCAAAGAAAACAAACTGAAACCTCCTGAATCCTAACAATGAATCCCAAGATCTTTGAAATATCCGTTCAATGCTGACCGAGGCTATGCATTATACCGGGATAGGCCTCATACAGTATTGTACCGACATCCCACTCAACCCCTCCATTAATGGAGCCCAGTACATAAGCTCGGACTGAACTGATCCTTTCAACCTCTTCGCAGAACGGTTTAATCTTTACCCTATTTGATGGGTTGCAGCACTGTTCTCTTAGGAGCGAGAGAGAGAGAGAGAAAAGCAAGAGAGGACAAGAAATAAAAAAGGGAGAGAAAGAAAGAGCAAAAACAAAGAAATGAAAGAAGGAAAAGGGAAGGAAGAAAGGAGGCTATAAAAGAAGAGAAGAAAATAAATTAAGAAAGGAAGGGGAACCCAATCCGCAGTGAGCAAATTCAGACAAGATACTGAACAATAACCACCACAAAAAAAAACACGTCTAAAAGCATCCAGGCCCAAGTGTGTCCAGTTTGGGTGTCCAGTTTTCAAAGCCTTTCTGGCCATGAAGGGTGTCATTGGAACCACACAGGCGGAGGTACTTCCAAAGCAGTTAGTTTAACTGGAGTAAGTGTTTGTGCTCAGTGATGTGTGATGTTCCCCACCGCACGGTGCAGGTTAGAATCGAGTCCAGATAGATACACGAGGTGTAATGAACGTCTACTGTCTGCTATACCCCGGCTGGGTTAGAGATGTCGATTGAAGCTCCCTTGACCTTGAACGGACCAGAAAGCTACACCTCAAACAGATCAGCTCGTTTCCCACACACTTTACTTTAATTTGGGATACTGCCTCCAGTAAAAGGAGCGGCCGGAACAGCCCAAGTGTTAAACCTTGTTACACTAACACTGCAATAAGAGATCTTACTGCCGCCCACTGGACTTGCACTCGGTGATATTTAATACATTTAACCCGATAATTGTAAACATCATTGAAACAGTGAACAGAAAAATTTGATACCAATAAATTGACAATTAAACAGATCAATTACTGTTATTGCCAAAACAATGATTTCAACTGAAAGAAAGACTTGCATTTATATAGCGCCTGTCACAACCACCGGACATCTCAAAGCTCTTTACAATGAAGTACTTTTGAAGTGTAGTCACTGTTGTAATGTGGGAAACGCGGCAGGCAATTTGCACACAGCAAGGTCCCACAAACAGCAATGTTAGCCAGGACACCAGGGATAACGCCCCTGCTCTTCTTCGAAATAGTGCCATGGGGTCTTTTACATCCACCCGAGAGAGCAGACAGGGCCTCGGTTTAACATCTCATCCGAAAGATCGCACCTCCGACAGTGCTGCACTGGACGGTCAGCCTAGATTTATGTGCTCAAGTCCACAACCTTCTGACTCAGAGGCGAGTGTGCTACCCACTGAGCCACAGCTGACACTGCACAGAAACCCTTCCAGCTCTCAACCCTTGAATGTGGGTTCAGTTCGAGCGGAGGTCTGAGGCGAGAGATGAACTAAACACTGTTGAGAGCTCGCACACCACAGATAGTTAAACAGCTATTGTCAAGGATCAAACGGCTATTGTCAAGGATCAAGCGGCTATTGTCAAGGATCAATAAAATACAGTGTCAACAAGACACAACCTTATTACACATGCAGCCTGTTTCCTGTCCTGTCTGGTTAATGCTCCAAGCTTGTTGGGGTGAGACATGTTTAATAAACACATGTCCCTGTTTCTCATTCTGTGCAAACTATTTGCTCTGCATCAGCACCAAAGTATCAAGTGAAACGTGGAACTGATTCTTTTTTTACATCTAAAAGCTGTTCCAGCAACGATTTTAACTAACTTTAAACAACAGTCGGTGACACCAAATGTTGAATCACAACACAATTGGATAATGTGTTTTAACTCGGATTATAACAAACCCCTAAACCACCTGCAATGTCCTAAAGTCCAAATGGCCAAACCTGCACCAACACAGCAAGTGTCCTGAAAACTATAATCTGAATCTAGCAGAACATATTAAACCCATCCTGGAATCTGTATTAGATTCTAGAAAACATTCTGTGGGGTTAAATCTTCACCCTTCAGAATCCATCCAGTTATCAGATTTCAGCTACAGTTACTGGGTATATTCTTGGCTCTAAAGAAATCCGTCTGTCTCGGATAGTCGTGTAATTGTGCTAAATATCTCACCGATTCCAGGTGCATCAGGCATCACATTGTATTACTGAATTCACTAATAATGACAATTAAGAAAATAAATATCAGATAAGGAAGGAATTAAGAAGTTTGTCTTACCTGAAGTCACTGTCAGCGAGGTTCCTTTCCCCCAGTAGTCAAGATAGTCACAGTGCTCCGTCTCCTCATTCCCCCAATGCAGTAACTTAACTTGCCCACAATATCTAATAATCTCAGGGTGGTGTAAAATTAAATGTTGTTTCAGCCTGGGGAAACAGCTTCCTGTATTTTGATCTCAAATTCCATCCTAAACCTGTTCCAAGTGTATTAATAAAGGTGGTATTTTTGCAGTTTTCCTGTCTGGGGATACCAGCTCCTGCACATTACTGAGAAACAGAATCGCCTCCTTTTCACCTTGTATTTTCCCAGAAATGGACATTTTCCTCCAACAGTCCGAGTCAGTGTTTAGATATTTGACTCCGAAGCACGAATGCGGAATCTGTGGACACAAGCTCTGAAGCACATGGTCATTTGTAGCGGGGGAGTTTCTGTCAAGCTCTGTACTGCTGTGGGCCATATCACAGTGCTTCACCCCAGCTCATAAACCGCAGTCATAACATCCAGCCCGAAACAAAACGTGTCAAACAACCGGCCAGTAGCTTTATTAACTCCTCAGTCTGTATCCGTGTCCCCCACACATCAGGTGTCAAACTCGGGTTTCCGGGACTTTAAAGGAAGGTGATATAATCCACAAGGAGCTTTCACTGTTCTTGGTCCTGCAGCTGTTACTCGGTGCTTTTTCCCCTCATTTCAAGTAATATCTTCAAAGGAAATGGTTGACACACCCAGATTATTTAATCAGGATCTGATTTATATCCATGGGTCACGAGGCAAAGGCTGGGGATATCGCTCGAAGAGTCCAATCTCAATAGCTTTCGCGTGGCAGGTTTTTGAATGGAGGGAGCCACCATCTCTCACACTGTGCCACCCCAGTATATAGTCACTGTGATACACAGCCGTACAATAACAATTCACAATTCAAATCGCTTTATTGGCATGATAAGTTACATCTTATGTTGCCAAAGCATCAAAATACATTTATGGTTTAGCACATAAACGCAGTTCTATTCATACAGTGTATAAACAGGTATATCCCTGAGTGTATAAATATACATTTGCATTGTTTATATATATTCTTTTCTTAGTTTACTGGTTGTCCCTCTGTTCATGGCAAGCTGTAACATAGTGTGCCGCCAGTGTTATGCAGCTTCTCTCCTCTCCCAGTAGGAATGGGAGTTTTTGGTTGTCATTCAGATTTCTGAAATCAGGGCATATTTGTGAGAATTTTTGGTAGAAATTCTCCCTGATGCCCTGATATTTTCCACAAGCTGTGAGGAAGTGCATCTCTGTCTCCACCACTCCCTGACTGCAGTGAGAGCATATCCTGTCCTCTCTTGGCAGCCTGGTCTGCCTGTGTCTACCTTTTTCGATCGCTAGGCTATGTTCGCTAAGTCTGTACCTTGTCAAGGTTCTTCTCAGTTTGTTATCCTTTACCATGGTCAGGTAATCAGCTATGTTGTATTGTCTGTTTAGGGCCAAGTAGCAATTGAGTTTGCTTTGGGTTTTTGTTGTTTCTGCCCAATATGTCAGATATTTTTCCTTTTGCTTAGCGACGATTGTGTTGGGTCGAATTCTTTGTGTTACCCTGTCACTGTCCTGGGGCTGGTTATTGTTAGTATTGTTAGTAGTTACTTCACTGAGTCCCAGGACTAGTTGACTGAGGGTATTCTTCTTTATGGTCAGCTCTTGGCATTTCAGGGCGTCGTAGTGATAGCATTGGGGATTGCTCATTTGTAGGTGATTCCAAAATTTGGTGGCTCTTTTTTGGATAGTGATTATTAATGGATATTGGCCTAGTTCCGCCCTGCATGCATTGTTTACTGTTTTCCTTTGAGTCCGGAGGATACTTTTACAGAATTCTGCATGTAGGATCTCAATTGGGTGTTTGTCCCATTTTGCAAATTCTTGTTGAGTTAGCGGTCCCCATACCTCACTGCCATAGAGTGCAATTGGTTCAATTACTGATTTGAAAATTTTGAGCCAAATGCTAATTGGGATTTCTATTTGGATTGATTTTTTGATGGCATAGAAAGCCCTTCTTGCTTTCTCTTTCAGTTCCTCTGCCCCTTTCACTGTCTCTGACCCCAGTCACTTGACATTGAAACGGCACTGGCACTGCTACAAGTGAGCAATCCTGCTCTCTGATTCACGCTGGCGATGGTTTGGGGTGCGGTGGTTTAGTGGTTCTGTGACTGGACCAGTGACCTGAAGAACCTGGATTCAATGATCCAGGAACTCCGGAGATCAAATCCCTCTATGGGAGTTTGGGAATTTAGTTTTAAAAATCTGGGATCAGTAAAAGTGACTGTGAAGCTGTCGGATGGTCATAAAAACCCAACTGGTTCACTAATGCCCTTTATGGAAGGAAACCCAGTCTGGCCTATGGGTGACTCCAGTCCCACCCCCAATGTGGTTGACTCTTACCTGCTCTCTGGAATAGTCCAGTGAGCCACTCAGTTACCACCACCTTCTCAGGTCAGCTCGGGATGGGAGCAAACGCCAGCCTTGACAGCAAGTCACAACCCAGGGTACAGTAACATAGTGGCTGTGTTACTGGAGTAGTGAGACACAGGCCTGGACAAACAATCTGGGGAACACGATCCCACCGCGGCAGCTGGGGAATTTAAATTCAGGTTTTTTTTTAAATTTGGAATAGAAAGCCAGTATCAGTAATGACCAGATTGTGGTAACAACCCACCTGGTTCACTAATGTCATTTAGGGAAGGAAATCTGCCGTCCCTACCTGGTCTGGCCTATACGTGACTCCAGACTCACAGCAATGTGGTTGACTTTTACCTGCCCTCTGAAATGGCCGAGCGAGCCACTTATAGTTGTATAAGGGGGCTCAACACCAACTTCTCAAGGGCACCTAGGAATGGGCAATAAATGCTGGCCTTCCCAGCGAGGCCCACATCCCCTGAAATAATAAATAACAAAACCCCCAGAATCAATAAATCTATAGATTTTTAGATGTGTCCAGAGGCCCAGTTTCGGGCCATCCCAGGAATCCCCACGTCTCCCATTTCCAGGGGCGGCAGATCCCAACTCAGCAAGGCTGGGAATTACAGCTGTGGTGATCACTGAGGGCGGGCGAGCGATCGTTCCTCCCCTTTCACTGATTCCCCCTGAGTGCAGACGGTCTCTGAGGTTTTTGTACCAGTCCAGCCCTGGTTCCTCTCACTGTGTCTCTCGCACAGTAATAGATGGCGGTGTCGTCGGTTCTCAGATTAGTCATTTGTAGATAGAAGGTGCTGATGTCCTTGGATGGAGTAAATCGGCCTTGAACTCCGGGCGCGTAATAAATGCTGCTTGATGGGTTATAATAAGCAACTAACCACTCCAGCCCTTTCCCGGGGACCTGTTTAACCCAGCTCATCCAGTAGCTGTTGATATTGAACCCACTCACTGTACAGGACAGTTTGTGAGACTCGCCGGGCTGTTTCACAGCCGACTCGGGCTGGTTCAGCACGATTGCGGACCGGACACCTGTTAATAAAAAAGAAAGAAGCGCCCTTTAATAAAACGCGTTGAATAAACAGAGGGTCAGAGAGTCTCCGAATGAGCAGCCGCCCCGGGTGGGAATAAAGCGGCGGGACCACTCACCTGTTAGACAGGCCAGAAGGACACAGAGATAAGGAGCAATCCCCATCGCCCTGAGTACACACCGACTCTCAGACACTGCAGAAATCGGCTGCTGCAGGGCGGCTTGGTGTGGAGACGAAGTCAGTGCTGTTTAAATAGGGAAGTGGAGGGAGGGAGTGAGTGAGGGGCCCGCGGCTCGAACAGCGGCCGCACCCACTGAAAGCAGAGGCCCAGCTTCCTGTCCCCGCCCCCAGCAGCGACTTCAATTCTCTTCAAGTTATTTATTGATACAACAGGCGGCAGGAGTAATAAGATCCGGATTAAAGATCCAGTCACACGTTGTTCTATTTATTTATTTGAAAGAGGAACTATGAAATTAAATTATCAAGGGACACAAAACAAAATAGTAAAATATTTTACAGGCACATCAATAAAAAAGGAAGGTTGGGATGGGAATAATGGGCCGTTAAGGGATAATACCAGAGAGATGGGAGAAATATTAAATCATTATTTCGCTTCAGTATTTACCAGGGAGATAGAACAGATGGACATGACATTGGATGATGAGATTAGTAATGAGATAAGTGCATGTAAAATAAAAAGATGGGATTATATTAAATAAACTAATCAAACTCAAAGAGGATAAAACCCCTGGTCCAGATGGATTGCATCCATGCATTTTAAAATAATCTATGGTAGAGATAGCAGAGGCATTTCTACACATATTTAATAATTTGTTAGATAAAGGTGTAGTGCCAGAGGACTGGCGGATAGCTAACGTAATACCGATATTTAAGAAGGGGGATGGAACATGTCCAGGGAATTATAGACCAGTCAGCTTAACATCGGTGGTAGGAAGAATATACGTACTTAAAGGAGAAAATAGAAGAACATCAGGGGGGAATTCGGTTGCTTTGTGCCTCCCGTTAGTGCCCTAAGAGGGTGCTAACAGGGCGCAAAGCAACTAGCGCCCGGGCGCAGCGATGTTTGCGCCGCTCGCGAAATTGACCAGACATTTTGTGGCGGGGCTAAACACTATCGCCACGATCTCCTGCGCCCACAGATCGTGATGTCAGTCGAGTGTGCAATGGCCCAGTAGCACCCCGGACCGGATATTGAGTGGCACCCCCTGCCTTACCGCCTGCCACTAGCAACAACAGGTTGAGGGGAGCGTTTTGCAGTCGGGAAGGGACTGGGGGAGCGCTATTTAATGGCGGCCGCTTCCTGCCTTTTTTTGTTGGTGACAGTTTTGCACCACACATTCTGAGAGAGAGAGAGAGAGAGAGAGACTTCTGGAGAGAGTCAACGCTGTGTGAAGGAGTTTTGGATACTGAGCAGCACTTTGCAGGTTCATTTTGATTTGACCTTCCTTGTATCGATTTAGAAGAGATTTGGGGGCTGCACCCTGAGCTCTTTCCCGGGGCCTCTCCATTGTTCTTTCCAGCTGATTTGATGTACAGGTCTCTCCAGGCCAAGATTCAAGGCTGCAATGAGCAGGGTGTGGATGGAGAGCAAGATCGACCCTCCCCTTTAAGAACTGGCCGGCGCCAGTGTGTCTGTGTTCCTTTGCTGACTGACATCACATGAGCTTCGCCAGCGCTCTGAGGTAGCGCCTCGCTCCTCGGCGTTAGCGCCTTAAGAGAGGTGTGTAGTGCCTGATTTAGCGCTCCAATCACCTCCAGGGGCAATAGAAGCCAAGTTTGCATTCAGAGGTGATAATTAGCGCCAGGTGCTAAACTTTGCGCCCGGCCGATAATTGCACCCCAAACGGGGCGATACCGAATTTCTCACCCCTAGAAACCAAAAACATAATCATGAATAGTCAGCATGGATTTTGAAAGGGAAAGTCTTGCTTGGCCAACCTTATTGAACTTTTTGAAGCGGTAACAGAGAGAGTAGACAATGGTAATGCAGTGGATGTAATTTATCTGGATTTTCAAAAGGCCTTCGATAAGGTACCCCATAATAGACTGCTGAACATGGTCAGAAAATGCGGAGTATGGGGACAAGTCGCAGAATGGGTTGCTGGCTGGCTTCAGGACAGAAAGCAGAGAGTTGGAGTAAAGGGCAGCTATTCACAGTGGCAGTAGGTGGGAAGTGGTGTTCCACAAGGATCAGTGATGGGACCACTGCTGTTCACAATTTACATTAACGATTTAAACTTCGGAATCAAAAACACAACTTCTAAATTTGCGGATGAAAATAATTAAAAAGGCTAATGGAATGCTGGCCTTTCTATCTCGAGGACTAGAATACAAGGGGGTAGAAGTTATGCTGCAGCTGTACAAAACCCTGGTTAGACCAGACCTGGAGGACTGAGAGCAGCTCTGGGCAGGAAGGATATATTGGCCTTGGAGGGAGTGCAGCGTAGGTTTACCAGAATGATACCTGGACTCCAAGGGTTAAGTTACGAGAAGAGATTACACAAATTAGAGTTGTATTCCCTAGAATTTAGATGGTTAAGGGGTGATCTGATCGAAGTTTTCAAGATATTAAGGGGAACAGATAGGGTAGAGAGAGAGAAACTATTTCTGCTAGTTGGGGATTCTAGAACTAGGGGGCACAGTCTAAAAATTAGAGCCAGACCTTCCAGGAGTGAAATGAGGAAACACTTCTACACACAAAGGGTGGTAGAAGTTTGGAACTCTCTTCCACAAACGGCAATTGATGCGAGATCAATTTTTAATTTTAAATCTGAGATTGATAGCTTTCTGTTAACCAAAGGTATTAAGGGATATGGGCCAAAGGCGGGTATATGGAGTTAGGTCACAGATCAGCCCTGATCTCATTGAGTGGCGGAACAGGCTCGACGGGCTGAATGGCCGACTCCTGTTCCTATGTTAGCAAACCCTTTGATCCCTGCCAGTCTGTGAGAGGGGCAGGTCTTTTGACGCAGAGCTTTTCGGAACAGAACACAGACAGCAAGAGAGGCAGTCGGGCTTTTGGAAACAGAAGGCTGCTCAGTCAGGCGGGCAGACAGACAAGTGCTGCTAGAAGGTTCAATAAAGACAGGAAACTGCAGGGAGAGAGGTTCTGCAGAGGAGTTATTCTGTCTGAATCAAGATTACCCACCCAAGTGGTGGTAGCATGGTGTGTTCTTTATCCTGTTTCAGCACTCAAATGTAAGTTGTACAGATTGAATGTAGTGACTCTGATCATACCTGGTGCTCTGTACATTTCACTCAGCTTTGGAATAAAGCAATTTATAAATCGAACCAAAGTTCACCTCCTCTCACGGTAACTTGCATTCATACAGCACCTTTCACAACCTCAGGACATCCCAAAGTGCTTTGAAGTGTTGTCACTGTTGCAATGTTGGAAAAGTGGGAGCCAAATTGCGCACAGCAAGGCCCCACAAACAGCAATGATATAAAATGACCAGATCATCTGTTTTAATAATCACAGAATCGTAGAAAGTTACAGCACGGAAGGAGGCCATTTCGGCCCATCGTGTCCGCGCCGGCCAACAAAGAGCTTTCCAGCCTAATCCCACTTCCCAGCTCTAGGTCCGCAGCCCAGCAGGTTGCAGCATCCCAAGTGTACATCCAAGTACTTTTTAAATGTGGTTAGGGTCTCTGCCTCCACCAGTCTTTCAGGCAGTGAGTTCCAGACCCCCACAACCCTCTGGGTGATGAAATTTCCCCTCAAATCCCCTCTAAACCTTCCACCAGTTACTTTAAATCTGTACCA
This sequence comes from Somniosus microcephalus, assembly GCF_052327205.1. Lineage (NCBI taxonomy): Eukaryota > Metazoa > Chordata > Chondrichthyes > Squaliformes > Somniosidae > Somniosus > Somniosus microcephalus. The sequence goes on along the minus strand of NC_140990.1, from coordinate 16,348,423 downwards.
CCTGGTTTTTGACCCCTCTGCTAAGGGAAATAGGTCCTTTCTATCCACTCTATTTGGGCCCCTCATAATCTTATACACCTCAATAAGGTCTCCCCTCAGCCTCCTCTGTTCCAAGGAAAACAAACCCAGCCTATCCAGTCTTTCCTCATAGCTAAACTTCTCTAATCCCAGCAACATCCTTGTAAATCTCCTCTGTACCCTCTCTAGTGCAATCACATCTTTCCTGTAATGTGGTGACCAGAACTGCACGCAGTACTCTAGCTGAGGCCTAATTAGTGTTTTATACAGTTGAAGCATAACGCCCCTGCTCTTGTATTCTATGCCACGACTAATAAAGGCAAACATTCCGTATGCCTTCTTAACCACCTTATCTACCTGGCCTGCTACCTTCAGGGATCTGTGGACATGCACTCCAAAGTCCCTTTGTTCCTCTACACTACTCAGTGTCCTACCATTTAATGTGTATTCCATTCCTTGCTGGCCCTCCCCAAATGCATTACCTCCCACTTCTCCAGATTGAATTCCATTTGCCACTGTTCTGCCCACCTGACCAATTTATTGATATCTTCCTGCAGTCTACAGCTTCCTTCTTCAGTATCAACCACACAGCCAATTTTAGTATCATCTGCAAACTTCTTAATCATACCCTCTATATTCAAGTCTAGATCGTTGATATATACCACAAAAAGCAAGGGACCCAGTATTGAGCCCTGTGGAACCCCAATGGAAACAGCCTTCCAGTCACAAAAACACCCATCAACCATTACCCTCTGCTTCCTGTCTCCGAGCCAGTTTTGAATCCAACTTGACACTTTGCCCTGGATCCCATGGGCTTTTAACTTCGTGTACAGTCTGCCATGTGGAACCTTATCAAAAGCCTTGCTAAAGTCCATATACACTATATCAAATGCACTACCCTCATTTACCCTCCTTGTTACCTCCTCAAAAAATTCAATCAAGTTTGTCAGACACGACCTTCCCTTAACAAATCCGTGCTGACGATCCTTGATTAAGCCGTGTCTTTCTAAATGAAGATTTATCCTGTCCTTCAGAATTCTTTCCAATAATTTTTCCACCACCAATGTTAGGCTGACTGGCCTGTAATTACTTGATCTATCCTTTTCTCCCTTTTTAAACAAGAGTACCACATTAGCAGTCCTCCAGTCCTCCAGCACCACACCTGAAGCCAGAGAGGATTGAAAAATGATGGTCAGGGCCTCTGCTATTTCCTCTTTTGCTTTGCTTAACAGCCTGGGATACATTTCATCCGGGCCTGGGGATTTATCCACTTTTAAAGCTGCTAAACCCCTTAATACTTCCTCTCTCATTATGTTTATTTTATCTAATATTTCACACTTCTCCCCCCTGATAGAAATGTCTGCTTCGCCCCTCTCCTTTGTGAAAACAGACGCAAAGTATTCATTAAGAACCCTACCGACGCCTCCCGCCTCCACACACAGATTACCCTCATGATCTCTAATAGGCCCTACCTTTTCTTAATATATTTATAAAACATCTTTGGGCTTTCCTTGATTTTACTTGCCAAGAACTTTTCATGCTCTCTCTTTGCTTTCCAAATATCATTTTTAATTGCACCCCTGCACTTTCTGTACTCCTCTAAAGATTCTGGAGTATTTAGCCCTCGGTATCTGCCATACGCCTCCCTTTTTTTCTTTATCCTACCCTGTATGTCTCCAGACATCCAGGGGGCTCTAGATTTGTTAGTCCCACGATTTTTCTTTAAGGGCACATATTTGGTCTGAACCCTCTGGATCTCCTCCTTGAATGCCTCCCACTGCTCTGTCACTGATTTACCTTCAAGTAGCTGATTCCAGTCCACCATGGCTAAACCACTCTGAGCTAAGCAAAATTTGCTAATAGTGAAGTGATAGTGATGTATCTAATATCACACCTGCACTAGTAACACCATCTAAAGTATTAGTACTGCACCTGCAGCAGTAACAGCACCAGGTGTCGGTGTATCACACCCGTACTAGTAACACTGTCTAAAGTATTAGTACTGTACCTGCAGCAGTAACAGCACCGGGTGTACAGATATCACATCCGCACTAGTAACACCATCTAAAGTATTAGTACTGTACCTGCAGCAGTAACAGCACCGGGTGTACAGGTATCACATCCGCACTAGTAACACTGTCTAAAGTATTAGTACTGTACCTGCAGCAGTAACAGCACCGGGTGTACAGGTATCACATCCGCACTAGTAACACCATCTAAAGTATTAGTACTGTACCTGCAGCAGTAACAGCACCGGGTGTACGTGGAACACAACCGCACTAATAACACCATCTAAAGTATTAGTACTGTACCTGCAGCATTAACAGCACCGGGTGTACAGGTATCACACCCGCACTAGTAACACCATCTAAAGTATTAGCACTGTACCTGCAGCAGTAACAGCACCAGGTGTCCGTGTATCACACGCGCACTAGTAACACCATGTAAAGTATTAGTACTGTACCTGCAGCAGTAACAGCACCGGGTGCCCATGTAACACACCCGCACTAGTAACACCATCTAAAGTATTAGTACTGTACCTGCAGCAGTAACAGCACCGGGTGTACAGGTATCACACCCGCACTAGTAACACCATCTAAAGTATTAGTACTGTACCTGCAGCAGTAACAGCACCGCATATCCGTGTATCAGACCCGCACGAGTAACACCATCTAAAGTATTAGTACTGTACCTGCAGCAGTAACAGCACCGGGTGTCCATGTATCACACCCGCACTAGTAACATTATCTAAAGTATTAGTACTCTACCTGCAGCAGTAACAGCACCGGGTGTACGTGTATCACACCCACACTAGTAACACCATGTAAAGTATTAGTACTGTACCTGCAGCAGTAACAACACCGGGTGTACAGGTATCACACCCGCACTAGTAACACCATCTAAAGTATTAGTACTGTACCTGCAGCAGTAACAACACCGGGTGTCCGTGGATCACACCTGCACTAGTAACACTGCCTAAAGTATTAGTACTGTACCTGCAGCAGTAACAGCACCAGGTGTACGTGTATCACACCCGCACTAGTAACACCATCTGAAGTATTAGTACTGTACCTGCAGCAGTAACAGCACCGGGTGTCCGTGTATCACACCCGCACTAGTAACACCATCTAAAGTATTAGTACTGTACCTGCAGCAGTAACAGCACCGGGTGTCCGTGTATCACACCCGCACTAGTAACACCATCGAAAGTATTAGTACTGTACCTGCAGCAGTAACAGCACCAGGTGTCCGTGTATCACACCCGCACTAGTAACACCATCTAAAGTATTAGTACTGTACCTGCAGCAGTAACAGCACCAGGTGTACGTGTATCACACCCACACTAGTAACACCATCTAAAGTATTAGTACTGTACCTGCAGCAGTAACAGCACTGGGTGTCCGTGGATCACACCCGCACTAATATCACCATCTAAAGTATTAGTACTATACCTGCAGCAGTAACAGCACCAGGTGTCGGTGTATCACACCCGCACTAGTAACACCATCTAAAGTATTAGTACTGTACCTGCAGCAGTAACAGCACCGGGTGTCCGTGGATCACACCTGCACTAGTAACACCATCTAAAGTATTAGTACTGTACCTGCAGCAGTAACAGCACCGGGTGTACGTGTATCACACCCGCACCAGTAACACTGCCTAAAGTATTAGTACTGTACCTGCACCAGTAACAGCACCGGGTGCGTGTGTCTATTTACTTTAATCATTATGTGGAACATTCTTCATTACAATCTCACAGTTGAACTTCCAGTAGCTGTTTCTGATTTGCAGAGTTGTCCAAGGGGCTCAGAACCAGGAGGGGTCGGTTCCTTTTAACTGATCGCCCCCCGAACACAGGTCAGTGGTTCGCTCACAGAACCGGTCAGTGGTTCGCTCACAGAACCGGTCCGCTGCTGCACTCAAGATAAACGGCGGAAGCGCCTGTTTAGACTGAGTCCTTATCAGTAACAAGCAGCGACACACACCCAGAACTAAACTCACCCCATCAGCAATGATTGATGGAAACCGCACTCAGAATGTTTACTGACTGGGTCAGGTCCACATCCAGCAAATTGTTTCTAAGCTGAGAGTGCTGCCCAGCCTTGAATGTGCCCCCTTTCTGTGTTTTCCATCCTGTTGCCTTCTTCGCTGTTTACCCCACAACTCACTCAGCGAGGCTATGTTGTGAAGTCTGGCCCAGGACATACCAGGACTGCCCTCAGCTCGACTAACCCGTGAGTGATGTGTTTTAATGAGTGCAGGTGCAACAACTCAATAACAGTCCTTTCCCAAGTATATTTCACAAGGGTTGATATATTGGACAGTCCCCCTGACAGTGGAACACAGTGGTGTTTTTTTTAATTCATTCATGGGATGTGGGCACCGCTAGCAAGGCCAGCATTTATTGCCCATCCCTAATTGCCCTACAGAAGGTGGTGGTGAGCTGCCTCCTTGAACTGCTGCAGTCCATGAGGTGAAGCTACTCCCACAGTGCTGTTAGGGAGGCAGCACCAGGATTTTGACCCAGCGATGGTGAAGGAACGGCGATACATTTCCAAGTCAGGATGGTATGTGACTTACAACAAAAACAACAACTTGATTTATATAGCGCCTTTAACATAGTAAAACGTCCCAAGGTGCTTTAAAGGAGTATTATAAGACAAAAACTGAAAGGGGAACTTGGAGGTGGTGGTGTTCCCGCGCCTGCTGCCCTTGTCCTACAAGGTGGAAGAGATCGCGGGTTTGGGAGGTGCTGTCGAAGAAGCCTTGGTGAGTTGCTGCAGTGCATCTTGTAGATGGTACACACTGCAGCCACGGTACGCCAGTGGTGGAGGGAGTGAATGTTTAAGGTGGTGGACGGGGTGCCAACCAAGTGGGCTACTTTGCCCTGGATGATGTCGAGCTTCTCGAGTGTTGTTGGAGCTGCACTCATCCAGGCAAGTGGAGAATATCCCATCACACTCCTGACTTGTGCCTTGTAGATGGTGGAAAGGCTTTGGGGAGTTAGGAGGTGAGTCACTCGCCGCAGAATACCCAGCCTCTGACCTGCTCTTGTTGCCACAGTATTTATATGGCTGGTCCAGTTAAGCTTCTGGTCAATGGTGACCCCCTGATGTTGATGGTGGGGGATTCAGTGATGGTAATGCTGTTGAATGTCAAGGGAATAATCCATTGAGTTCATAAATCCCAGCAGTTTGAGAATTTAAATTCAGTTTAAAAATCTGGACATTTAAAAACAAAAACCTGGCATCAGTAAAAGTCACGAATGTCCTTTAGGGAAGGAAACCTGCCGTCCTTACCCGGCCGGGCCTATATGTGACTCCAGTCCCACACCAACTCTTAACGCCCCTCTGAAGTGGCCCAGCAAGCCACCAGGTTGTACTAAACCGAGGTTCAAGAAGAAGGCCGACCACCATCACCGCCTTCTCAGGGCAATGAGTAGATGGACAAGAAATGCCGACCTCGCCAGCAACGCCCACATCCCGAGAATGAATTGTTAAAACGTTGACGAGGGTGATTTTGGGAGGTTGGGTTCTAAATTACGGGGTTCATGGACTATACTTGCTTTCAACTGATCCACAGCTTTAGGATATCGACAGCCATCCATAATCCAGTTATAAACAGGTTGTTTGACTGGAATGTGAGCACAGAACTAAAGGAAGGAGCTGGGTGAATATCATTGTTCCAGGAGTCAGGGGGTCTGTTCTGACAGAGATAATCCATACTGCAAGGGACAGAATGGTTCCGGTCAGATGGGTGGAACCAGACACGTTTCTTGAGGGAGATGCGAGTATTGATGAATATTCAGGAGATTTCTTCAATTGCATTTGGTGACCAGAGAGTTTCTACAGAGACTTTCCTCAGGAGATTAAAAGGGAGGGTAGAGACCACGAAGGAGAGAGTATACAGAGTATGTAGAAGGAGATTACATGGGTGGATAGAGGCAGTGATAGGGGAAAATATGCATAGTATGAGTCTTGAGATTTCACAGATAGATAGAGTCCATATAAGGGGCGCGTAACATAGTATGTGGAAGGAGATTAAATAGGTGGGTTGAATTCATGACAGTGTAGAGTGTACACGGGCTGTGGAAGGAGATTAAATAGGTGGGTAATCCCAGGACAGTGTAGATTGTACATGGGCTGTGGAAGGAGATTAAATGGGTGGGTAATCTCGGGACAGTGTAGATTGTACACGGGCTGTGAAAGGAGATTAAATGGGTGGGTAATCCCGGGACAGTGTAGATTGTACACGGGCTGTGGAAGGTGATTAAATGGGTGGGTAATCCCAGGACAGTGTAGATTGTACACGGGCTGTGGAAGGAGATTAAATGGGTGGGTAATCCCAGGACAATGTAGATTGTACACGGGCTGTGGAAGGAGATTAAATGGGTGGGTAATCCCAGGACAGTGTAGATTGTACACGGGCTGTGAAAGGAGATTAAATGGGTGGGTAATCCCAGGACAATGTAGATTGTACACGGGCTGTGGAAGGAGATTAAATGGGTGGGTAATCCCAGGACAGTGTGGATTGTACACGGGCTGTGGAAGGTGATTAAATGGGTGGGTAATCCCAGGACAGTGTAGAGTGTACACGGGCTGTGGAAGGAGATTAAATGGGTGGGTAATCCCAGGACAGTGTAGATTGTACACGGGCTGTGGAAGGAGATTAAATGGGTGGGTAATCCCAGGACAGTGTAGATTGTACACGGGCTGTGGAAGGAGATTAAATGGGTGGGTAATCCCAGGACAGTGTAGATTGTACACCGGCTGTGGAAGGCGATTAAATGGGTGGGTAATCCCAGGACAGTGTAGATTGTACACAGGCTGTGGAAGGTGATTAAATGGGTGGGTAATCCCAGGACAGTGTAGAGTGTACACAGGCTGTGGAAGGAGATTAAATGGGTGGGTAATCCCAGGACAGTGTAGATTGTACACGGGCTGTGGAAGGAGATTAAATGGGTGGGTAATCCCAGGACAGTGTAGAGTGTACACAGGCTGTGGAAGGAGATTAAATGGGTGGGTAATCCCAGGACAGTGTAGATTGTACACAGGCTGTGGAAGGCGATTAAATGGGTGGGTAATCCCAGGACAGTGTAGATTGTACACGGGCTGTGGAAGGCGATTAAATGGGTGGGTAATCCCAGGACAGTGTGTAAATTGTACACGGGCTGTGGAAGGAGATTAAATGGGTGGGTAATCCCAGGACAGTGTAGATTGTACACGGGCTGTGGAAGGAGATTAAATGGGTGGGTAATCCCAGGACAGTGTAGATTGTACACGGGCTGTGGAAGGTGATTAAATGGGTGGGTAATCCCGGGACAGTGTAGATTGTACACGGGCTGTGGAAGGAGATTAAATGGGTGGGTAATCCCGGGACAGTGTAGATTGTACACGGGCTGTGGAAGGAGATTAAATGAGTGGGTAATCCCGGGACAGTGTAGATTGTACACAGGCTGTGGAAGGAGATTAAATGGGTGGGTAATCCCAGGACAGTGTAGAGTGTACACAGGCTGTGGAAGGCGATTAAATGGGTGGGTAATCCCAGGACAGTGTGTAGATTGTACACGGGCTGTGGAAGGAGATTAAATGGGTGGGTAATCCCAGGACAGTGTAGATTGTACACGGGCTGTGGAAGGAGATTAAATGGGTGGGTAATCCCAGGACAGTGTAGATTGTACACGGGCTGTGGAAGGAGATTAAATGGGTGGGTAATCCCAGGACAGTGTAGAGTGTACACGGGCTGTGGAAGGAGATTAAATGGGTGGGTAATCCCAGGACAGTGTAGATTGTACACGGGCTGTGGAAGGAGATTAAATGGGTGGGTAATCCCAGGACAGTGTAGATTGTACACGGGCTGTGGAAGGAGATTAAATGGGTGGGTAATCCCAGGACAGTGTAGATTGTACATGGGCTGTGGAAGGAGATTAAATGGGTGGGTAATCCCAGGACAGTGTAGATTGTACACGGGCTGTGGAAGGAGATTAAATGGGTGGGTAATCCCAGGACAGTGTAGATTGTACATGGGCTGTGGAAGGTGATTAAATGGGTGGGTAATCCCAGGATAGTGTAGATTGTACACGGGCTAATGAAGGAGATTAAATGGGTGGGTAATCCCAGGACAGTGTAGATTGTACATGGGCTGTGGAAGGAGATTAAATGGGTGGGTAATCCCAGGACAGTGTTCACAGAATCACAGAATCACAGAAACCCCACAGTGCAGATAGAGGCCATTTCGGCCCATCGAGCCTGCACCGACCACATATCCCACCCAATCCCCGTAACCCCACATATTTAATCCCCCTAACACTAAGGGTCAATTTTGTTAAATCTGTGAGTTGTTCAAGTAATTAATACTCAGACTTAATCAGTAACAATAAAACAGGTCTTTACTGGTTAGAGGTAGGGACTATACATAGGTCTTTACTTCATGCCCACAGGCGGGAACTGAGGGGAGATCAGTACCCACAGTACTATTTATACCCCTATGGCCAGGAGTGGTACTGCGTATCACTACGCCCAACAAGTAGTGCAGTCCTGTCCATAGGTTCAAAGTAGCACACATATTACATACACAACAAATTTATCATAGCCAATCAACCTAACCCACACATCATTGGACTGTGGGAGGAAACCGGAGCACCCGGAGAAAACCCACGCACACACGGGGAGAATGTGCAAACTCCACACAGACAGTCACCCGAGGCCAGATTCGAACCCGGGTCCCTGGCGCTGTGAGGCAACAGTGCTAACCACTATGCCACCGTGTTGATTGTACACGGGCTGTGGAAGGAGATTAAATAGGTGGGTAATCCCAGGACAGTGTAGATTGTACATGGGCTGTGGAAGGAGATTAAATGGGTGGGTAATCCCAGGACAGTGTAGATTGTACACGGGCTGTGGAAGGAGATTAAATAGGTGGGTAATCCCAGGACAGTGTAGATTGTACATGGGCTGTGGAAGGAGATTAAATGGGTGGGTAATCCTAGGACAGTGTAGATTGTACACGGGCTGTGGAAGGAGATTAAATGGGTGGGTAATCCCAGGGCAGTGTAGATTGTACACGGGCTGTGGAAGGAGATTAAATGGGTGGGTAATCCCGGGACAGTGTAGATTGTACACGGGCTGTGGAAGGAGATTAAATGGGTGGGTAATCTCGGGACAGTGTAGATTGTACACGGGCTGTGAAAGGAGATTAAATGGGTGGGTAATCCCGGGACAGTGTAGATTGTACACGGGCTGTGGAAGGTGATTAAATGGGTGGGTAATCCCAGGACAGTGTAGATTGTACACGGGCTGTGGAAGGAGATTAAATGGGTGGGTAATCCCAGGACAATGTAGATTGTACACGGGCTGTGGAAGGAGATTAAATGGGTGGGTAATCCCAGGACAGTGTAGATTGTACACGGGCTGTGAAAGGAGATTAAATGGGTGGGTAATCCCAGGACAATGTAGATTGTACACGGGCTGTGGAAGGAGATTAAATGGGTGGGTAATCCCAGGACAGTGTAGATTGTACACGGGCTGTGGAAGGAGATTAAATGGGTGGGTAATCTCGGGACAGTGTAGATTGTACACGGGCTGTGAAAGGAGATTAAATGGGTGGGTAATCCCGGGACAGTGTAGATTGTACACGGGCTGTGGAAGGTGATTAAATGGGTGGGTAATCCCAGGACAGTGTAGATTGTACACGGGCTGTGGAAGGAGATTAAATGGGTGGGTAATCCCAGGACAATGTAGATTGTACACGGGCTGTGGAAGGAGATTAAATGGGTGGGTAATCCCAGGACAGTGTAGATTGTACACGGGCTGTGAAAGGAGATTAAATGGGTGGGTAATCCCAGGACAATGTAGATTGTACACGGGCTGTGGAAGGAGATTAAATGGGTGGGTAATCCCAGGACAGTGTAGATTGTACACGGGCTGTGGAAGGAGATTAAATGGGTGGGTAATCCCAGGACAGTGTAGAGTGTACACGGGCTGTGGAAGGAGATTAAATGGGTGGGTAATCCCAGGACAGTGTAGAGTGTACACGGGCTGTGGAAGGAGATTAAATGGGTGGGTAATCCCAGGACAGTGTGGATTGTACACGGGCTGTGGAAGGTGATTAAATGGGTGGGTAATCCCAGGACAGTGTAGAGTGTACACGGGCTGTGGAAGGAGATTAAATGGGTGGGTAATCCCAGGACAGTGTAGATTGTACACGGGCTGTGGAAGGAGATTAAATGGGTGGGTAATCCCAGGACAGTGTAGATTGTACACGGGCTGTGGAAGGAGATTAAATGGGTGGGTAATCCCAGGACAGTGTAGATTGTACACAGGCTGTGGAAGGTGATTAAATGGGTGGGTAATCCCAGGACAGTGTAGATTGTACACAGGCTGTGGAAGGTGATTAAATGGGTGGGTAATCCCAGGACAGTGTAGATTGTACACGGGCTGTGGAAGGAGATTAAATGGGTGGGTAATCCCAGGACAGTGTAGAGTGTACACAGGCTGTGGAAGGAGATTAAATGGGTGGGTAATCCCAGGACAGTGTAGATTGTACACAGGCTGTGGAAGGCGATTAAATGGGTGGGTAATCCCAGGACAGTGTAGATTGTACACGGGCTGTGGAAGGCGATTAAATGGGTGGGTAATCCCAGGACAGTGTGTAGATTGTACACGGGCTGTGGAAGGAGATTAAATGGGTGGGTAATCCCAGGACAGTGTAGATTGTACACGGGCTGTGGAAGGAGATTAAATGGGTGGGTAATCCCAGGACAGTGTAGATTGTACACGGGCTGTGGAAGGTGATTAAATGGGTGGGTAATCCCAGGACAGTGTAGATTGTACACGGGCTGTGGAAGGTGATTAAATGGGTGGGTAATCCCGGGACAGTGTAGATTGTACACAGGCTGTGGAAGGAGATTAAATGGGTGGGTAATCCCAGGACAGTGTAGAGTGTACACAGGCTGTGGAAGGCGATTAAATGGGTGGGTAATCCCAGGACAGTGTGTAGATTGTACACAGGCTGTGGAAGGAGATTAAATGGGTGGGTAATCCCAGGACAGTGTAGATTGTACACGGGCTGTGGAAGGAGATTAAATGGGTGGGTAATCCCAGGACAGTGTAGATTGTACACGGGCTGTGGAAGGAGATTGAATGGGTGGGTAATCCCAGGACAGTGTGGATTGTACACGGGCTGTGGAAGGAGATTAAATGGGTGGGTAATCCCAGGACAGTGTAGATTGTACACGGGCTGTGGAAGGAGATTAAATGGGTGGGTAATCCCAGGACAGTGTAGATTGTACACGGGCTGTGGAAGGAGATTAAATGGGTGGGTAATCCCAGGACAGTGTAGAGTGTACATGGGCTGTGGAAGGAGATTAAATGGGTGGGTAATCCCAGGGCAGTGTAGAGTGTACACGGGCTGTGGAAGGAGATTAAATGGGTGGGTAATCCCAGGACAGTGTAGAGTGTACACGGGCTGTGGAAGGAGATTAAATGGGTGGGTAATCCCAGGACAGTGTAGATTGTACACGGGCTGTGGAAGGAGATTAAATGGGTGGGTAATCCCAGGACAGTGTAGAGTGTACACGGGCTGTGGAAGGAGATTAAATGGGTGGGTAATCCCAGGACAGTGTAGATTGTACACGGGCTGTGGAAGGAGATTAAATGGGTGGGTAATCCCAGGACAGTGTAGATTGTACACGGGCTGTGGAAGGAGATTAAATGGGTGGGTAATCCCAGGACAGTGTAGATTGTACACGGGCTGTGGAAGGAGATTAAATGGGTGGGTAATCCCAGGACAGTGTAGATTGTACATGGGCTGTGGAAGGTGATTAAATGGGTGGGTAATCCCAGGATAGTGTAGATTGTACACGGGCTAATGAAGGAGATTAAATGGGTGGGTAATCCCAGGACAGTGTAGATTGTACACGGGCTGTGGAAGGAGATTAAATGGGTGGGTAATCCCAGGACAGTGTAGATTGTACACGGGCTGTGGAAGGAGATTAAATGGGTGGGTAATCCCAGGACAGTGTAGATTGTACACGGGCTGTGGAAGGAGATTAAATGGGTGGGTAATCCCAGGACAGTGTAGATTGTACACGGGCTGTGGAAGGAGATTAAATGGGTGGGTAATCCCAGGACAGTGTAGATTGTACACAGGCTGTGGAAGGAGATTAAATGGGTGGGTAATCCCAGGACAGTGTAGATTGTACACGGGCTGTGGAAGGAGATTAAATGGGTGGGTAATCCCAGGACAGTGTAGATTGTACACGGGCTGTGGAAGGAGATTAAATGGGTGGGTAATCCCAGGACAGTGTAGATTGTACACGGGCTAATGAAGGAGCCAGCTTCAAGGGTTGATTGGCGTTTATTGTTCAATGTTGATAGATCACATGACAAATTCCTGAGTTGTTGACCAATTAATCAGCACCTTCAATCCGAGGCAAACTTTATTTTTTTCACAAACTGACCCATTTTCTTGGTTAAAAGGCTTGGCCGAGTTGATGAAGTTTTCAGGTGAAGAATCTCTACTTTAGAGACAGTTTTGTGCTGTTACTGTCCGAGGGACAGATTGTCCCCCAAGGAGATTGGGTTTTGAGACTCTTTTGCCTTCAAACTTTCGGTCCTGTTGGTCTGGCTTCTTTTCGGTAAATATAAGAACTGTTTATTGGTGTCGGTCACTAAATCAGAACCGTATTTCCATATCTAAAGCAACGTGCTTATTCTTTTTAGTAACACGGTTCCCTCTGGGAGTTCCCCTGTTCAGTTTAAGCGGTGCTGCTAACTCCTACAGGAAGCGTAAGGAGAAGGAAATAGACCTGAGGTTGTTGCCAAGTTTCGCACATCTGTCAACCAAGAATGGAAATATCAAACGTGTTTCTGGTAAACCAATGGCTGCACATTGAGAGATTGTGTTCAAATTTGTCCTGTATATAGGAACCCAGGAACAGGAGGAGGCCATTCAGCCCCTCGAGACTGTTCCTCCATTCAATTAGATCATGGCTGATCTGTATCTTAACTCCATTTACCCGCCTTGGTTCCATTTCCTTTAATGCCCTTAACCTAACAAAATTCTATTAATCTCAGTGTTGAAATTTTCAACTGACCCCGAGCCTGAACAGCTTTTTGTGGGGGAGAGTCCAGATTTCCACTGCCCTTTGTGTGACGAAGTGCTTCCTGACATCACCCCTGAACGGCCTGGCTCTAATTTAAGGTTATGTCCTCTTGTTCTGGATTCCCCCACCAGAGGAAATAGTTTCTCTCTATCTACCCTATCGTATCCTTTAATCATCTTAAACAGCTCAATTAGATCACCCTTTAAATCTTCTATACTCGAGGAAATACAAGCCTAGTTTATGCAACCTGTCCTCCTAGTTTAACCCTTTTAGCCCCGGTGCCATTCTGGTGAATCTGCACTGCACCATCTCCAAGGCCAATATCTCCTTCCGGAGGTGCGGTGCCCAGAACTGAACGTAGTACTCCAGATGCGGTCAGCTGTGGCTCAGTGGGTAGCACTCTCACCTCTGGGTCAGAAGGTTGTGGGTTCAAGTCCCCCTCCAGAGGCTTGCGCACAAAAATCTAGGCCGACACTCCAGTGCAGTGCTGAGGGAGTGCTGCACTTTCGGAGCTGCCGTCTTACATAGATACATAGAAGATAGGAGCAGGAGTCGGCCATTCAGCCCTTTGAGCCTGCTCCGCCATTCAACGAGATCATGGCTGATCATCCAAATTCAGTACCCTGTCCCTGCCTTCTCCCCATATCCCTTGATCCCTTTAGCCTTAAGAAATATATCCAACTCTTTCTTGAATATACTTAATGAACTGGCCTCCACCGCCCTCGGATGAGACGTTAAACTGAGGCCCCGTCTGCGCTCTCAGGTGCACGTAAAAGATCCCCAGGCACTATTTCGAAGAAGAGCTGGGGAGTTCTCCCCAGTGCCCTGCCCAATAGTTATCCCTCAATCAACATCACTAAAACAGATTATCTGGTCATTAACACATTGCTGTTTGTGGGAGCTTGCTGTGCACAAATTGGCTGCTGTGTTTCCTACATTACAACAGTGACTATACTTTTTTTTTAAAAAGTACTTCATTGGCTGTACAGTGTTTTGGGACGTCCAGTAGTCGTGAAAGGCGCTATATAAATGCAAGTCTTTCTGTGTTCCTTACCAACTGCTGCATATTGAGAGATTCTGTTTAAATTTTTGTCCTAAAGGTTAATTAAACCCCTAAACCTGCCAGTTGTCTGTCACACATGAAGCAAACATTCCACCTTTCCTCTCGTGTCCGACGGGATTGGTCATTCCCCTTGTGGAATATTTACTTCAACCAGCTTTGTGATTGACATCAATGCCATCAGCTGTGACTGTGACCGTGGTGCACTGTCCCTCCTCGTCCTTCTCGACATGTCTGCAGCCTTTGCCACGGTTGGCCAAACCATCCTCCTCCAATGTCTCTCCTCTATTGTCCAGCAGAGTGGGACTGCCCTCGCCTGGTTCCACTCTTACTTATCCAGTCATAGCCAGAGAAACACCTGCAATGGCTCCTTTTCCTGCCTCTGCACGGTTACCTTTGGAGTCCTCCAAGGCTCTATCCTTGGGCCCCTCCTATTTCTCATCTACAAGCTGCCCCTTGGCGACATCATGCGAAGACATGATGCTGGGTTCCATATGTACGTTGCCAACACCCAGCCCTACCTCCCCACCACCTCTCTCAGCCCCTGCACTGCCTCTGTTTCACCAGACTTCATGTCTGATATTCAATCCTCGAGGAGCCACAATTTCCTCCAATTAAACATAGAATCATACAGCACAGAGCAGGCCATTTGGCCCATCGTGCCTGTGCCGGCTCTTTGAAAGAGCTACCCAATTAGTCCCACACCTCCTGCTCTTCCTCCATAGCCCTACAACTTTTTCCCCTTCCAATAAATACCCTTTTGAAAGTTACTATTAAATCTGCTTCCACCACCCTTTCTGCCAGTGCATTCCAGATCAGAACAACTTGCTGCGTAATAAATGTCTGCTCATCTCCCCTCTGGTTCTATTGACAATTACCTTAAATCTGTGTCCTCTGGTTACCGACCCTGCCAGTGGAAACAGTTTCTCCCTATTTACTCTATCAAAACCCCTCATTATATTGAACACCTCTAATAAATCTCACCCTAAACTCCTCTGCACTAAGGAGAACAACCCCAGCTTCTCTAAGTCTCTCCACATAACTGAAGTCCCTTATCCCTGTTACCATTCCAGTTGGGAAGACCAAAGCCATTGTCCTCAGCCCCTGCCACAAACCCTGTTCTACAGCCACTTATTCCATCTCTGTCCCTGGCCAGTGTCCCTGGCCCTGAACCAGACTCTTCGCAATCGGCCTCCTATTTGACCCTGAGCTGAGCTTCCGACTCCATATCCTCTCCATCACAAATAGAACATAAGACGTAGGAGCAGGAGTAGGTCATTCGGCCCCTCGAGCCTGCTCCGCCATTCAATAAGATCATGGCTGATCTGATCTTGGCCTCAACTCCACTTTCCTGCCCATTCCCCATAACCCTTGACTCCCTCACCATTCAAAAATCTACCTCCACCTTGAATATATTCAGTGACTCCGCCTCCACAGCTCTCTGGGGAAGAGAATTCCAAAGATTCACGACCCTGAGAGAAGAAATTCCTCCTCATCTCCATTTTAAATGGGTGCCCCCTTATTCTGAAACTATGCTCCCTAGTTCTAGATTCCCCCATGAGGAGAAACATCCTCTCTGCATCTACCCTGTCAATCCCCTTCAGAATCTTATATGTTTCAATAAGATCCCCTCTCATTCTTCTAAACTTCAATGAGTATAGGCCCAACCGGCTCAACCATTCTTCATAAGACAACCCCTTCATCTCCGGAATCAACCTCGTGAACCTTCTCTGAACTGCCTCCAATGCAAGTATATCCCTCCTTAAATAAGGAGACCAAAACTGTACACAGTACTCCAGGTGTGGTCTCACCAACACCCTGTACAATTGTAACAGGACTTCCCTACTTTTATACTCCATTCCCTTTGCAATAAAGGCCAACATTCCATTTGCCTTCCTAATTACTTGCTGTACCTGCATGCTAACTTTTTCTGATTCATGTACAAGGACCCCCAGATCCCTCTGTACCTCAGCATTTTGTAATCTCTCCCCATTTAAATAATAATTTGTTTTTTTATTTTTCCTACCAAAGTGAATAACCTTGCATTTTCCCACATTAAACTCCGTCTGCCAGATTTTTGCCCACTCACTTAGCCTATCTATATCCCTTTGGAGATTATTTATGTCCACCACACAATTTGCTTTCCCACCTATCTTTGTATCATCAGCAAATCTGGCTACATTACTCTCAGTCCCTTCATCCAAGTCATTAATATAAATTGTTAATAGTTGAGGCCCCAGCACTGATCCCTGCGGCACCCCACTAGTTACAGTTTGCCAACCTGAAAATTACTCATTTATCCAACTCTCTGTTTTCTGTTAGTTAGCCAATCCTCTATCAATGCTAATATATTACCCCCAACCCCATGAGCTCTTATCTTGTGCAGTAACCTTTTATGTGGCACCTTACCGAATGCCTTCTGGAAATCCAAATACACTACATCTACTGGTTCCCCTTTATCCACCCTGCTTGTTACACCCTCAAAGAACTCCAGCAAATTTGTCAAACATGATTTCCCTTTCAAAAAACCATGCTGACTCTGCTGGACTATATTATGATTTTCTAAATGTCCTGCTACCACTTCCTTAACGATGGACTCCAGCATTTTCCCAATGACAGATGTTAGGCTAACTGGTCTATAGTTGCCTGATTTCTGTCTCCCTACTTTCTTAAAAAGGGGTGTTACATTTGTGGTTTTCCTGTCCTCTGGGACCTCTCCTGAATCCAGGGAATGTTGGTAGATTACAACCAATGCATCCACTATCTCTGCAGCCACCTCTTTTAAGACCCTAGGATGCAGGCCATCGGATCCAGGGGACTTGTCCACCTTTAGCCCCATTAGTTTGCCTAGTACTTTTTCTCAATGCTAATATATTACCCCCAACCCCGTGAGTGACTGTTTTAAGTTCCCCTCGCCGCCTCCCCACCCCAATAGCCCCTTGATTATCCATTATTGGGATGCTTTTAGTGTCTTCTACTGTGACTAACAAATAGGGTCCGGGTAAGAAAAAATGGTAATAAGACAAATCGGGCCATACTACAGAAAAATGTTAAGATGTCTAAAAATGTTAAAAAGACAAATCTAAAGGCATTGGGGAACAAATTGGGTCACGCCCCCTTTGGGGCACTAACTTTGCCGGGGCGCTACTTTTAGCACCCCGAATAAGTTAGCCGACCAGTGCCCAAAATTCACCGGTAGTGCCCCAAGAGGGGTGCTGCGAGTGAACATCACGGCCCTACGTGCTGCAGCGTCACTCACTGTGGCACATCGTGCCGCGGTACTGCAGGCATTCCGCCCCTTATTAAAGTGGAGGGGCCTAGTGCAGAGCAACCTAGGGCCCAGCTGGACCACCAGGGACTGGAGTGCCGGCAAAAGAGCCCAGCACTCAAGAGAAGGCTGGGGACGGCAAAGTGGGCAGGTGCTGGCTGGCGGCCAGCAACATAAATGGCCGCCTGGCACCTTCCCTTTAATTTTGTGCCGCCCCGGCAGCAGGTGGGCCCCCCTGACCCTGTCAGACATAGCGTCCGGCGGTAAGTCAGAGGGCGCTACTGAAGATCGCATCCGGGGCGCGAGTGGGGCGCTGCGCACGGCGATGATGTCATTGCCGGCGGCGCAGCGCTGCGGGGCGCTAACGGTTACCGCCGGCACTAATCTCCCACTGAATTTCGCGGGAGGTGTCAGCGGTGCCGCACCCAGGCACTAGTTGTTTTGCGCCCCGATAGCACCCTCTTAGGGCGCTAACAGGAGGCGCAAATCAACCGAATTTTTCCCCCATTGTATCTGAATGCACAAAGCATTCGTAATAAGGTAGACGAATTAACAGCACAAATAGATGTAAACGGACATGATATAATTGCGATTACGGAGACATGGGTGCAGGGTGACCAAGGCTGGGAGCTGAATATCCAAGGAGATTCGATATTTAGGAAGGACAGGCAAAAAGGAAAAGGAGGTGGGGTGGCGTTGTTAGTAAAGGATGACATCAGAGCAATAGTGAGAAAGAATCTTGGCTTAGAAAATCAAGATGTAGAATCAGTCTGGGTGGAGCTAAGAAGCAGCAAAGGGCAGAAAACATTGGTGGGAGTTGTCTATAGGCCTCCAAACAGTAGTGGTAATGTAGGGGATGGCATCAAAGAGGAAATTAGAGATGCATGTAACAAGGGTACTGCAGTAATCATGGGTGACCTTAATCTACATATAGACTGGCCAAACCAAATTAGCAATAATACTGTGGAGGAAGAATTCCTGGAGTGTGTACGAGATGGTTTTTTTAGACCAGTACATTGAGGAGCCAAGTAGGGAACAGGCTATCTAGATTGAGTATTGTGTAATGAGAAGGGGTTAATTAATAATCTTGTTGTGTGGGGTCCTTTAGGGAAAAGTGACCATATCATGATAGAATTCTTCATTAAGATGGAAAGTGAAGAAGTCCAATCCGAAACTAGGGTCCTAAATCTAAACAAAGGAAACTACGAAGGTATGAGGAGTGAGTTGGCTATGATAGATTGGGGAGCTTCATTAAAAGGCATGATGGTGGATAGGCAATGGCTAACATTTAAGGAATGAATTGCAACAGTTATACATTCCTTTCTGGCGCAAAAACACAAAAGGAATAGCGGCCCAACCAGGCTAACAAAATAAATTAAGGATATTATTAGATCCAAAGAGGAATCATATAAAGTTGCCAGAAAAAGTAGCAAGCCTGAGGATTGGGAGCAGTTTAGAGTTTGATTAAGAGGGGAAAAATAGAGTAGGAGAGTAAACTTGCAAGGAACATAAAAGCGGACTGTAAAAGCTTCTACAAGTATGTAAAAAGAAAAAGGTTAGTGAAGACAAATGTAGGTACCTTACAGTCAGAAATGGGAGAATTTATAATGGGGAACAAGGAAATGGCAGAGTAATTAAACAAATACTTTGGTTCTGTCTTCACAGAAGAGGACACAAATAACTTCCCAGAAATGCTAGGGAACCAAGGGTGAGTGAGAAGGAGGAATTAAAGGAAATTAGTATTAGTAAAAAAATAGTGCTGGAGAAATTAATGGGACTGAAAGCTGATAAATCCCCAGGGCCTGATAATCTGCATCCCAGAGCACTAAAAGAGGTAGCCATGGAAATAGTTGGTTAAGGTAAAAGCTTAAGGTAATAGTTTTCATTGATTCTCCAAAATGAAAAAGCACAATTACCAGCTATTGGTTGTCATCTTCCAAAATTCTATAGGTTATGGAACAGTTCCTGCAGATTGAAGGGTGGCAAAGGAGGGAGAGAGAAAACAGGGAACTACAGACCGGTTAGCCTAACAGCAGCAGTAGGGAAAATGCTAGAGTATATTATAAAGGATGTGATAACAGGACACTTAGAAAATATCAACGGGATTAGACAAAGTCAGCATGGATTTATGAAAGGGAACTCGTGTTTGACAAACCTACTGGAGTTTTTTGAGGATGTAACTGGTAGAATAGATAAGGGAGAACCAGTGGCTGTGATGTATTTCGATTTTCAGAAGGCCTTTGATAAAGTCCCACATAAGAGGTTAGTGTGCAAAATTAAAGCACATGGGATTGGGGGTAATGTACTGGATTGAAAATTGGTTAACAGACAGGAAACAGAGTAGGAATAAATGGGTCTTTTTCGGAGTGACAGGCAGTGACTAGTGGGGTACCCCAGGGATCAGTGCTTGGGCCCCAGCTATTCACAATATAGATCAATGATTTGGATGAGGGAACCAAATGTAATATTTCCAAGTTTGCTGATGACACGAAACTAGGTGGGATTGTGAGTTGTGAGGAGGATGCAAAGAGACTTCAAGGCGATTTAGACAAGTTGAGTGAGTGGGCAAATACATGGCAGATGCAGTATAATGTGGATAAATGTGAAGTTATCCACTTCGGCAGGAAAAAGAGAAAGGCAGAGTATTATTTAAATGGTGATAGATTGGGAAATGTTGATGTACAAAGGGACCTGGGTGTTCTTGTACACCAGTCACTGAAAGCAAACATGCAGGTGCAGCAAGCAGTTAGGAAGGCAAATGGTATGTTGGCCTTCATTGCAAGAGGATTTGAGTACAGGAGCAAGGATGTCTTACTACAGTTATACAGGGCCTTGGTGAGACCACACCTGGAGTACTGTGTGCAGTTTTGGTCTCCTTAGCTAAGAAAGGATATACTTGCCATAGAGGGAGTGCAGCGAAGGTTCACCAGACTGATTCCTGGGATGGCAGGACTGTCGTATGAGGAGAGATTGGATCGACTAGGCCTGTATTCACTAGAGTTTAGAAGAATGAGAGGGGATCTCATTGAAATGTATAAAATTCTGACAGGGCTAGACTGACTGGCTGAGGGGTCTAGAACGAGGGGTCACAGTCTCAGGATACAGGGTAGGACATTTAGGACTGAGATGAGGAGAAATTTCTTCACTCAGAGGGTGGTGAACCTGTGGAATTCTCTACCACAGGAGGCTGTGGAGGCCAAGTCACTGAATATATTTAAGAAGGAGATAGATAGATTTCTAAACACAAAAGGCATCAAGGGGTATGGGGAGAGAGCAGGAATATGGTATTGAGTGGAGGACCAGCCATGATCATATTGAATGGCGGAGCAGACTCAAAGGGCCGAATGGCCTTCTCCTATTTTTCTATGTTTCTGTGTCTATGTTTCTAAGACCGATACAAAATATTTGTTGAAAGTCTCCGCCATTTGTTCAAAGTCTCCGCCTACTTCCACCTCCGTAACATCGCCCTTCTCCACCCCTTCCTCAACTTACCTGCTGCTGAAATCTTCCTCCATATTTCTGTTACCTTCAGACTCAACTATTCCAATGGTCTCCTGGTCAGCTTCTCATCTTCCACCCTGCATAAACTTTACATTGGCTACTGGTCCACCAACACCTCCATTCTAAAATTCTCATCCTCGTGTTCAAATCCCTCCATGGCCTCGCCCCTCCCTATCTCTGTAATCTCTTCCAACTCTACAACCCTCTGAGATTTCTGCATTCCTCAAATTCTAGCCGCTTGTCCATCCCCCACTTCCTTCGCCCCAACATTGGCAGCCGTGCTTCAGTCGTCTAGTCCCTCAGCACTGGAATTCCCTCCCTAAACCTCTCCGCCTCTCTACCTCTTTCTCCTCCTTTAAGATTGTCCTTAAAAACTACCACTTTGAGCAACACAGAAGTACCAGGCAATGACTATCTCCAACAAGCGAGAGTCTAACCACCGCCCCTTGACATTCAATGGCATTCCCATCACTGAATCCCCCACCATCAACATCCTGGGGGTCACCATTAACCAGAAACTTAACTGGACCAGCCACATAACTACTGTGGCAACAAGAGCAGGTCAGAGGCTAGGCATTCTGCCGCGAGTGTCTCACCTCCTGACTCCCCAAAGCCTTTCCACCATCTACAAGGCACAAGTAAGGAGTGTGATGGAATACTCTCCACTTGCCTGGATGAATGCAACAACACTCAAGAAGCTCGACCATCCAGGACCAAGCAGCCTGCTTAATTGGCACCCCATCCACCACCTTAAACATTCACTCCCTCCACCACCGGCGCACTGTGGCTGCAGTGTGTACCATCTACAAGATGCACTGCAGCAACTCGCCAAGGCTTCTTCAGCAGCACCTCCCAACCCTGCAACCCCTTCCACCTAGAAGGACAAGGGCAGCAGATGCATGGGAACACCATCACCTCCAAGTTCCCCTCCAAGTCACACAACATCCTAATTTAGAGGTATATCGCCAATCCTTCATCGTCACTGGGTCAAAATCCTGGCATTCCCTCCCTAACAGCACTGTGGGAGTACCTTCACCACACGGACTGCAGCGGATCAAGAAGGAGGCTCACCACCACCTTCCCTGCCCTGGGAGTGTTTGATGGGGACGTGCAGAGTGAGCTTGACGTTGTATATATTCCATGCTGTTGTTTTCCTGGGAGTGTTTGATGGGACAGTGTAGAGGGAGCTTTACTCTGTATCTAACCCGTGCTGTACCTGCCCTGGGAGTGTTTGATGGGACAGTGTAGAGGGAGCTTTACTCTGTATCTAACCCGTGCTGTACCTGCCCTGGGAGTGTTTGATGGGACAGTGTAGAGGGAGCTTTACACTGTATCTAACCTGTGCTGTACCTGCCCTGGGAGTGTTTGATGGGACAGTGTACAGGGAGCTTTACTCTGTATCTAACCCGTGCTGTACCTGCCCTGGGAGTGTTTGATGGGACAGTGTACAGGGAGCTTTACTCTGTATCTAACCTGTGCTGTACCTGCCCTGGGAGTGTTTGATGGGACAGTGTACAGGGAGCTTTACTCTGTATCTAACCCATGCTGTACCTGCCCTGGGAGTGTTTGATGGGACAGTGTACAGGGAGCTTTACTCTGTATCTAACCCGTGCTGTACCTGCCCTGGGAGTATTTGATGGGACAGTGTAGAGGGAGCTTTACACTGTATCTAACCCGTGCTGTACCTGCCCTGGGAGTGTTTGATGGGACAGTGTAGAGGGAGCTTTACACTGTATCTAACCCGTGCTGTACCTGCCCTGGGAGTGTTTGATGGGACAGTGTAGAGGGAGCTTTACACTGTATCTAACCCGTGCTGTACCTGCCCTGGGAGTGTTTGATGGGACAGTGTAGAGGGAGCTTTACACTGTATCTAACCCGTGCTGTACCTGCCCTGGGAGTGTTTGATGGGACAGTGTAGAGGGAGCTTTACTCTGTATCTAACCCGTGCTGTACCTGCCCTGGGAGTGTTTGATGGGACAGTGTAGAGGGAGCTTTACTCTGTATCTAACCCGTGCTGTGCCTGCCCTGGGAGTGTTTGATGGGACAGTATAGAGGGAGCTTTACTCTGTATCTAACCCATGCTGTACCTGCCCTGGGAGTGTTTGATGGGACAGTGTAGAGGGAGCTTTACTCTGTATCTAACCCGTGCTGTACCTGCCCTGGGAGTGTTTGATGGGACAGTATAGAGGGAGCTTTACTCTGTATCTAACCCGTGCTGTACCTGCCCTGGGAGTGTTTGATGGGACAGTGTAGAGGGAGCTTTACTCTGTATCTAACCCGTGCTGTACCTGCCCTGGGAGTGTTTGATGGGACAGTGTAGAGGGAGCTTTACACTGTATCTAACCCGTGCTGTGCCTGCCCTGGGAGTGTTTGATGGGTCAGTGCAGAGGGAGCTTTACACTGTATCTAACCCGTGCTGTACCTGCCCTGGGGGTGTTTGATGGGACAGTGTAGAGGGAGCTTTACACTGTATCTAACCCGTGCTGTACCTGCCCTGGGAGTGTTTGATGGGACAGTGTAGAGGGAGCTTTACTCTGTATCTAACCCGTGCTGTGCCTGCCCTGGGAGTGTTTGATGGGACAGTGTAGAGGGAGCTTTATTCTGTATCTAACCCGTGCTGTGCCTGCCCTGGGAGTGTTTGATGGGACAGTGTAGAGGGAGCTTTACTCTGTATCTAACCCGTGCTGTGCCTGCCCTGGGAGTGTTTGATGGGACAGTGTAGAGGGAGCTTTATTCTGTATCTAACCCGTGCTGTACCTGCCCTGGGAGTGTTTGATGGGACAGTGTAGAGGGAGCTTTACTCTGTATCTAACCCGTGCTGTACCTGCCCTGGGAGTGTTTGATGGGACAGTGTAGAGGGAGCTTTATTCTGTATCTAACCTGTGCTGTACCTGCCCTGGGAGTGTTTGATGGGACGTGTAGAGGGAACTTTATTCTGTATCTAACCTGTGCTGTACCTGCCCTGGGAGTGTTTGTTGGGACAGTGTACAGGGAGCTTTACTCTGTATCTAACCCATGCTGCATGTGTCCTGGGAGTGTTTGATGGGATGGTGTAGAGGGAGCTTTACTCTGTATCTAACCCCGTGCTGTACCTGCCCTGGGAGTGTTTGATGGGATGGTGCAGAGGGATCTTTACTCTGTATCTAACCCATGCTGATCCTGCCCTATGAATGTTTGGTGTTACGGAGAATTACATAGGGGGAGAAATTCATTATAGCCACGTTCGGGGCGCTAAAACATCAGAAGCGGAAAGATTATCGCCAGGCGCTAATGATGAGAGGCTCCCGCGAAATTCAGTTGTAGCGCTCCAGCAGGGAATTGGAGAGTTAAATCAAGCGCTACTACTTCCCTTAGAGCGCTAAAGGGAGTGATGGGGGCGGTATCGGCAGAGCGCTGATCAAAGTTCTGTGCAGCACCGCTAGATTCGCAGACTCCTTCCCTCCCTTAAAGGGAAGCACCAATGATCGCAGCAGTTAAAGGTAAGGCTGGGGATGGGTCGGCGACGGCACCCACGATCCACGAGGAGCAGCCCCAAGCGCTCAAAGAGAGTGCAGGGCTGATCAATCGCGGCAATGAAAAATTTTAAAAAACAGCACAAATGGGTGAGAAAAAAATGTGGGCCTAACTGACCACCAATCCCTTTAATTACCGCTCCCCAAGCGGCTGGCCGAGGTCACAACGCCACCTGCAGCTGCCGTTGTTGATGCCCGGCAAAGATCCAGGGGGTGGAAGAGAATTTAGGATCCGGGGCGGTAACAGGGCGATGTGCACCGGATGACGTCACAATCTCCGGGGTGCAGGAGATCGAGGCGGTAAATGTTAACGCCGGCGCTACCTACCCCGCCCCCCCCACCACCCATTGAATTTCACGGGGGTCGTTTCTTTCGCCGAGCCCTGCAGAGGCGATAATGGGAGGTGCAAAGAAGGCCAACTTCTAGCCCATAGAGTGTACAGCACAGAAACAGGCTGTTCTACCCAACGGTTCCACGTCAGTGCTTATGTACCACACGAGCCTCCTCTCGCCCCTCTTCATCTCAGCCTATCAAGATATCCTTCCATTCTTTCTTCCTGATTTGTTTATTGAGCTTCCCCTTAAATGCATCTATGCTATTTACCTCAACTTCTCCATGTGGCAACAAGTTCCACATTTTGCCCGCTCTCTGTGTAAAGAAGTTTCTCCTGAATTTCCTAGTGGATTTATTAGTGACTCTCTTATATTGATGACCCTAGATCTGGTCTCCCTCTCGAGTAGAAACACCTCCTCTACGTCTACCCTATCAAATCCTTTCATAACCTTAAAGACATCGTTCAGGTTACTCCTCGGCTTTCTCTTTTCTGGAAATGTTTATGAAGTTTTCATTCGAACATTTAACTCTGTCAGTTGGCTGTTACACATGAAGCCAACACGTCCAAATTTCCTCTAGAGAAAAGAGCCACAGCCTCTTCAATCAATCTACAATATTACAGTGTCGAAGCAGCTTTACTCTGTATCTAACCCGTCCTGTACCTGCCCTGGGAGTGTTTGATGGGACAGTGTAGAGGGAGCTTTACTCTGTATCTAACCCGTGCTGTACCTGCCCTGGGTGTGTTTGATGGGACAGTGTAGAGGGAGCTTTACTCTGTATCTAACCCGTGCTGTACCTGCCCTGGGAGTGTTTGATGGGACAGTGTAGAGGGAGCTTTACTCTGTAGCTAACCCGTGCTATTCCTGCCCTGGGAGTGTTTGATGGGACAGTGTAGAGGGAGCTTTACTCCGTATCTAACCCGTGCTGTACCTGCCCTGTGAGTGTTTGATGGGACAGTGTAGAGGGAGCTTTACTCTGCATTTAACCCGTGCTGTACCTGCCCTGGGAGTGTGTGATGGGGCAGTGTAGAGGGAGCTTTACTTTGTATATAACCCGTGCTGTACCTGCCCTGGGAGTGTTTGATGGGACAGTGTAGAGGGAGCTTTACTCTGTATCTAACCCGTGCTGTACCTGCCCTGGGAGTGTTTGATGGGACAGTGTAGAGGGAGCTTTACTCTGTATCTAACCCGTGCTGTACCTGCCCTGGGAGTGTTTGATGGGACAGTGTAGAGGGAGCTTTACTCTGTATCTAACCCGTGCTGTACCTGCCCTGGGAGTGTTTGATGGGACAGTGTAGAGGGAGCTTTACTCTGTATCTAACCCGTGCTGTACCTGCCCTGGGTGTGTTTGATGGGACAGTGTAGAGGGAGCTTTACTCTGTATTTAACCCGTGCTGTACCTGCCCTGGGAGTGTTTGATGGGACAGTGTAGAGGGAGCTTTACTCTGTATCTGACCCGTGCTGTACCTGCCCTGGGAGTGTTTGATGGGACAGTGTAGAGGGAGTGGCGGGAATGTGGAGTGTTTGCTTTATGTCTAACAGAAAACTGGCAGGTTTAGGTGTTGACATTAACCCTGAATGAAAGCTTCATAAACCCCTCAATGAGCCGCCCTCGGTTTACTAGAAGCACAGTGACTATTTGTTATTAATACTTGACAGATGTCCGAAACTCAGCGATAACATCGAGACTAGTTCCTTCTCCTTACACTTCCTCTCAGATTTCACAAGCAATCTTAATCTGAGCAGGGGGACCTCCCAGAGGGACCTTGTTACTAAAAAGAATAAGCACGATGCTTTAGATATGGAAATACAGTTCTGATTCTGTCCTTTGCACCAACAAACAGGTTTATATTTACCAAAAGGGGCCAGATTGGCAGAACCGAAACTAATGGGCAAAAGGTCTCCAGCATCGAGACTTGGTCCTCACCTCAGAACAGTCACCAACCTGCAACTAACGTTCAAAACTCTCCCGTTAAACACGTCCTCAGGAAGGTGTGTATAAGAAATTGGGTTCTTGTGCGGAGAATTTTATCTTCTCAGGTAGAAGGTGTTGATCACTTTACCAAAAGGATGGACTAGGGAACTCTACATAAACACAGTTACAGTGTGGGACTGTACACAGAGTGAGGGAACTCTACGTAAACACAGTTACAGCGTGGGATTGTACACACAGTGAGGGAACTCTACATAAACACAATTACAGTGTGGGACTGTACACAGAGTGAGGGAACTCTACATAAACACAGTTACAGTGTGGGACTGTACACAGTGAGGGAACTCTACATAAACACAGTTACAGTGTGGGACTGTACACACAGTGAGGGAACTCTACATAAACACAGTTACAGTGTGGGACTGTACATAGTGAGGGAACTCTACAGAAACACAGTTACAGTGTGGCATTGTATATACAGTGAGGGAACTCTACATAAACACAATTACAGTGTGGGACTGTACACAGAGTGAGGGAACTCTACATAAACACAGTTACAGTGTGGGACTGTACACAGTGAGGGAACTCTACATAAACACAGTTACAGTGTGGGACTGTACACACAGTGAGGGAACTCTACATAAACACAGTTACAGTGTGGGACTGTACATAGTGAGGGAACTCTACAGAAACACAGTTACAGTGTGGGACTGTACACACAGTGAGGGAACTCTACATAAACACAGTTACAGTGTGGGACTGTACACAGAGTGAGGGAACTCTACATAAACACAGTTACAGTGTGGGACTGTACACAGTGAGGGAACTCTACATAAACACAGTTACAGTGTGGGACTGTACACAGAGTGAGGGAACTCTACATAAACACAGTTACAGTGTGGGACTGTACACACAGTGAGGGAACTCTACATAAACACAGTTACAGTGTGGGACTGTACACACAGTGAGGGAACTCTACATAAACACAGTTACAGTGTGGGACTGCACACACAGTGAGGGAACTCTACATAAACACAGTTACAGTGTGGGACTGTACAAAGTGAGGGAACTCTACATAAACACAGTTACAGTGTGGGACTGTACACAGAGTGAGGGAACTCTACATAAACACAGTTACAGTGTGGGACTGTACACAGAGTGAGGGAACTCTACATAAACACAGTTACAGTGTGGGACTGTACACACAGTGAGGGAACTCTACATAAACACAGTTACAGTGTGGGACTGTAGACAGAGTGAGGGAACTCTACATAAACACAGTTACAGTGTGGGGCTGTACACACAGTGAGGGAACTCTACATAAACACAGTTACAGTGTGGGACTGTACACACAGTGAGGGAACTCTACATAAACACAGTTACAGTGTGGGACTGTACACAGAGTGAGGGAACTCAACATAAACACAGTTACAGTGTGGGACTGTACACAGAGTGAGGGAACTCTACATAAACACAGTTACAGTGTGGGGCTGTACACACAGTGAGGGAACTCTACATAAACACAGTTACAGTGTGGGACTGTACACACAGTGAGGGAACTCTACATAAACACAGTTACAGTGTGGGACTGTACACAGAGTGAGGGAACTCTACATAAACACAGTTACAGTGTGGGACTGTACACACAGTGAGGGAACTCTACATAAACACAGTTACAGTGTGGGACTGTACACACAGT
Source organism: Somniosus microcephalus (assembly GCF_052327205.1). Classification (NCBI taxonomy): domain Eukaryota; kingdom Metazoa; phylum Chordata; class Chondrichthyes; order Squaliformes; family Somniosidae; genus Somniosus; species Somniosus microcephalus. Next base: position 16,319,995 of record NC_140990.1, on the reverse strand, counting down.
GAGGGAACTCTACATAAAAACAGTTACAGTGTGGGACTGTACACAGTGAGGGAATTCTACACAAACACAGTTACAGTGTGGGACTGTACACAGAGTGAGGGAACTCTACATAAACACAGTTACAGTGTGGGACTGCACACACAGTGAGGGAACTCTACATAAACACTGTTACAGTGTGGGACTGTACACACAGTGAGGCAACTCGACATAAACACAGTTACAGTGTGGGACTGTACACAGAGTGAGGGAACTCTACATAAACACAGTTACAGTGTGGGACTGTACACACAGTGAGGGAACTCTACATAAACACAGTTACAGTGTGGGACTGTACACAGAGTGAGGGACCTCTTCATAAACACAGTTACAGTGTGGGACTGTACACAGAGTGAGGGAACTCTACATAAACACAGTTACAGTGTGGGACAGTACACAGAGTGAGGGAACTCTATATAATCACAGTTACAGTGTGGGACTGTACACAGTGAGGGAACTCTGCATAAATACAGTTACAGTGTGGGACTGTACACACAGTGAGGGAACTCTACATAAACACAGTTACAGTGTGGGACTGTACACACAGTGAGGGAACTCTACATAAACACAATTACAGTGTGGGACTGTACACACAGTGAGGGAACTCTACATAAACACAGTTACAGTGTGGGACTGTACACACAGTGAGGGAACTCTACATAAACACAGTTACAGTGTGGGACTGTACACAGTGAGTGAACTCTACATAAACACAGTTACAGTGTGGGACTGTACACAGTGAGGGAACTCTACATGAACACAGTTACAGTGTGGGACTGTACACAGTGAGGGAATTCTACACAAACACAGTTACAGTGTGGGACTGTACACAGTGAGGGAATTCTACACAAACACAGTTACAGTGTGGGACTGTACACAGAGTGAGGGAACTCTACATAAACAGTTACAGTGTGGGACTGTACACAGAGTGAGGGAACTCTGCATAAAAACAGTTACAGTGTGGGACTGTACACAGTGAGGGAATTCTACACAAACACATTTACAGTGTGGGACTGTACACACAGTGAGGGAACTCTACATAAACACAGTTACAGTGTGGGACTGTACACAGAGTGAGGGAACTCTACATAAACACAGTTACAGTGTGGGACTGTACACACAGTGAGGGAACTCTACATAAACACTGTTACAGTGTGGGACTGTACACAGAGTGAGGGAACTCTACATAAACACAGTTACAGTGTGGGACTGTACACACAGTGAGGGAACTCTACATAAACACAGTTACAGTGTGGGAGTGTACACACAGTGAGGGAACTCTACATAAACACAGTTACAGTGTGGGACTGTACACAGAGTGAGGGACCTCTTCATAAACACAGTTACAGTGTGGGACTGTACGCACAGTGAGGGAACTCTACATAAACACTGTTACAGTGTGGGACTGTACACACAGTGAGGGAACTCTACATAAACACTGTGTACAGTCCCACACTGTAACTGAGTGAGGGAACTCTACATAAACACAGTTACAGTGTGGGACTGTACACAGAGTGAGGGAACTCTACATAAACACAATTACAGTGTGGGACTGTACACAGTGAGGGAACTCGACATAAACACATTTACAGTGTGGGACTGTACTCAGTGTGAGGGAACTCTACATAAACACAGTTATAGTGTGGGACTGTACAGAGTGAGGGAACTCTACATAAACACAGTTACAGTGTGGGACTGTACACACAGTGAGGGAACTCTACATAAACACAGTTACAGTGTGGGACTGTAGACAGAGTGAGGGAACTCTACATAAACACAGTTACAGTGTGGGACTGTACACACAGTGAGGGAACTCTACATAAACACAGTTACAGTGTGGCAGTGTACACACAGTGAGGGAACTCTACATAAACACAGTTACAGTGTGGGACTGTACACACAGTGAGGGAACTCTACATAAACACAGTTACAGTGTGGGACTGTACACACAGTGAGGGAACTCTACATAAACACAGTTACAGTGTGGGACTGTACACACAGTGAGGGAACTCTACATAAACACAGTTACAGTGTGGGACTGTACACAGAGTGAGGGAACTCTACATAAACACAGTTACAGTGTGGGACTGTACACAGAGTGAGGAAACTCTACATAAACACAGTTACAGTGTGGGACTGTACACACAGTGAGGGAACTCTACATAAACACAGCTACAGTGTGGGACTGTACACAGTGAGGGAACTCTACATAAACACAGTTACAGTGTGGGACTGTACACAGAGTGAGGGAACTCTACATAAACACAGTTACAGTGTGGGACTGTGCACACAGTGAGGGAACTCTACGTAAACACAGTTACAGTGTGAGACTGTACACACAGTGAGGGAACTCTACATAAACACAGTTACAGTGTGGGACTGTACACACAGTGAGGGAACTCTACATAAACACAGTTACAGTGTGGGACTGTACACAGAGTGAGGGAACTCTACATAAACACAGTTACAGTGTGGGACTGTGCACACAGTGAGGGAACTCTACGTAAGCACAGTTACAGTGTGGGACTGTACACACAGTGAGGGAACTCTACATAAACACAGTTACATTGTGGGACTGTACACAGAGTGAGGGAACTCTACATAAACACAGTTACAGTGTGGGATTGTACACAGAGTGAGGGAACTCTACATAAACACAGTTAAAATGTGGGACTGTACACACAGTGAGAGAACTCTACATAAACACAGTTACAGTGTGGGACTGTACACACAGTGAGGGAACTCTACATAAACAGAGTTACAGTGTGGGACTCTACACAGAGTGAGGGAACTCTACATAAACACAGTTACAGTGTGGGACTGTACACACAGTGAGGGAACTCTACATAAACACAGTTACAGTGTGGGATTGTACACAGAGTGAGGGAACTCTACATAAACACAGTTACAGTGTGGGACTGTACACACAGTGAGGGAACTCCACATAAACACAGTTACAGTGTGGGACTGTACACACAGTGAGGGAACTCTACATAAACACAGTTACAGTGTGGGACTGTACACACAGTGTGAGGGAACTCTACATAAACACAGTTACAGTGTGGGACTGTACACACAGTGAGTGAACTCTACATAAACACAGTTACAGTGTGGGACTGTACACACAGTGAGGGAACTCTACATAAACACAGTTACAGTGTGGGTCTGTACACACAGTGAGGGAACTCTACATAAACACAGTTACAGTGTGGGACTGTACACAGAGTGAGGGAACTCTACATAAACACAGTTACAGTGTGGGACTGTACACAGAGTGAGGGAACTCTACATAAACACAGTTACAGTGTGGGACTGTACACAGAGTGAGGGAACTCTACATAAACACAGTTACAGTGTGGGACTGTACACAGAGTGAGGGAACTCTACATAAACACAGTTACAGTGTGGGACTGTACACAGAGTGAGGGAACTCTACATAAACACAGTTACAGTGTGGGACTGTACACACAGTGAGGGAACTCTACATAAACACAGTTACAGTGTGGGACTGTACACACAGTGAGGGAACTCTACATAAACACAGTTACAGTGTGGGTCTGTACACAGAGTGAGGGAACTCTACATAAACACAGTTACAGTGTGGGTCTGTACACAGAGTGAGGGAACTCTACATAAACACAGTTACAGTGTGGGACTGTACACAGTGAGGGAACTCTACATAAACACAGTTACAGTGTGGGACTGTACACAGAGTGAGGGAACTCTACATAAACACAGTTACAGTGTGGGACTGTACACACAGTGAGGGAGCTCTACATAAACACAGTTACAGTGTGGGACTGTACACAGAGTGAGGGAACTCTACATAAACACAGTTACAGTGTGGGACTGTACACAGAGTGAGGGAACTCTACATAAACACAGTTACAGTGTGGGACTGTACACACAGTGAGGGAACTGTACATAAACACAGTTACAGTGTGGGACTGTACACAGTGTGAGGGAACTCTACATAAACACAGTTACAGTTTGGGACTTTACACAGAGTGAGGGAACTCTCCTTAGTGTTTACTAAGGAGGTGGATGCTGACAAAATATCAGTAGAAGTGGAAAGGTTCAAAGCAATGGAAGGGGTGAAAATTAATAGACAAGATGTACTAGAAAGGCTATGTATCCTTAGATTGGAAAAGTCGCCTAGTCCAGATGGCTTGCATCCCAGGTTGCGAAGGGAATTGGGGGAGGAGATAGCAGAAAGGCTTGCCATAATTTTCCAATCTTCCCTAGATACGGGGGAGCTGCCTGAGGATTGGAAAGTGGCAAATGTGTCACTATTGTTCAAGAAAGTGTGTAAGTACAATCCTAGTACAGGCCAGTCAGTTTAACATCAGTGGTGGGTAAAGTTTTAGAAACAATAATCAAGGAAAACATTAACGGGCACTTGGAGAGGTTTAAGCTAATTAAGGAGAGCTAACATGGATTTATAAAAGACAGATTGTGTTTGACTAATCCACTTGAATTTTTTGATGAAGTAACAGGGAGGATTGATGAAGGGAATGCAATGGATGTTGTCTACATGGATTTTCAGAAGGCGTTTGACAAAGTACCACATAGAAGGCTGGTTAACAAAATTGAGGCTCATGGAATAGGTGGGTCAGTGGCAGCTTGGATAAGTAATTGGCTTAAGGACAGAAAACAGCGAGTTGTGATAAATGGCTGTTTTTCAGACTGGAGGATGGTAGGCAGTGGTGATCCCCAAGGGCCAGTTCTGGGGCCACTGCTTTTTTTGACATATATAAATGACCTGGATATTGGAATACTGAGTAGAATTTCCAAATTTGCTGATGACACCAAAATTGGGGTGTGGCAAACAGTGAGGATGATACCAATCGACTGCAACAGGACAGAGGGGGGTGTAAAAGAGGAGGGGATGTCGCAATATTAATCAAGGAGTCAATTACTGCTGTAAGGAGGGATGATATGTTAGCAGGTTCCTCTAATGCGGCCATATGGGTAGAACTTAAAAACTAAAAGGGGGCAAGCATATTGCTGGGAGTGTACTATAGGCCCCCAAACATTCAGCGGGAGATAGAAGAACAGATATGTAGGCAAATCTCAGAGAAGTGTAGAAATAATAGAGTAATAATAGTCGGGTGTTAAATCCGTGAATTTTGATGTATGGTGTCCTTCAATAAATCGACAGAGACTGCAGAGGAACAATCAACAGGTGTTTACTGGATGAAGGTTACTCTAAAACTAAAGTACAGATCCCTACTCCGGGTTTATATACAGGTGTGGTCACTACCGGTACTACAGTATACAGGAGCTGTAAAAGGTAGTTCTCCCCTTAAAGGTACATACACTACAATTCCTCCCCTTTTAGATTAACAGTACCATAATATTCATTTAACAATTAACACTTTTAACATGCAACATTAACTGCAAATAGTCCATTTATAAATTCAGTCTTGGGGCGGCTTCCTGATCCTTTCTGGGTAGCGCCTTTCCTGAGTGTCTTGCTCTTGGTGCGGAGGCGATTCGGGCCCCCTGTCGTCGGTTGGTTCATCAGCTCCCGATGCTACTGTTTCTGGGGTAGATGCTACCTGTATGTCGGGTTCATCACTCCTGTGACTCTAGGATCTGGTCGACATGGCGTCTCACAATGTTCTCCCCAACATCCACTGTGTACATTAGTGGCCCCTGCCATGTGCATATTGTTCCTGGTTGCCATTTCTCTGTTCGGTAGTCGCGGGCCAAGACTGGTTGCCCTACATTGAAGCTCCTTGTCGGCTTCTCATTGATGTGCTGGAATTGCTTATTCTCAACATCTCTTCGTACATTTGGTCTGAGCAAATCCAGAAGAGATCTCAACCTTCGGTTAAAGAACATCATGGCCGGGGTCTGGTTGGTGACTGCATGTGTCGCATTTCTGTAGGCTAACAGGAAATTGTCCACCTTATGCTGCAGTGGAATGTCATCATCGCACATGGCCCTTACTGCTTTTTTAAAGGTTTGTACGAACCTCTCAGCCAATCCATTTGTGGCTGGATGATACGGGGCGGATGTGTAATGCCTTACCCCATTCCTTTTCATAAATCTTCGAAACTCTTCGGACACAAACTGTGGTCCGTTATCAGAGCAAATCTGCACTGGCAAGCCGTTCCTGACAAATATGGTCCGTAGGACTGCAATAGTTTTCTCCGTGGTGGTGGAGGACATTTTGATCACCTCAGGCCATTTCGAGTGTGCAACCACGGCTATTAAAAACATTGAGTCCATGAATGGACCAGCAAAATCAATATGCACCCGTTGCCATGGAGATGAGGGCCACTCCCATGGGTGTAGAGGGGCATGTGGTGGTGCATTTTGGACCTTCTGGCATCCTGAGCAGCTCTTTGTCAGGTCCTCGATTTGCTGATCGATCCCCGGCCACCACACATAAGCCCTAGCAAGGCTTTTCATTTTCACCCCTCCCAGATGACCTTCGTGAAGCTCATTGAGCACTCTCTCCCTTAATTTGGGTGGAATTACCACTCGGGATCCACACATCAAGGTCCCCTGGCATACTGACAGCTGTTCTCTTCTGGATGAGAATGCTGACAACAGTGAGTCGCCATGTGCTGGCCATCCCTTCACCGTCAAATCATATACCCGAGACAGTGTCGGGTCATTTCGGGTCTCCTTCTCTATACCAGCGTTAGTTACTGGCAAGCATTCAACTATAGTCGAATGAAATATTTCGACAGGATCCACTGCTGGTGCTTCCTCCGCAGTAGGCAGTGGCAGGCGTGATAGCCCATCAGCGTTTCCACGCTGTTTCGTGCCATTATACTCAATATCATATTGGTGCGCCCCTAGAAAAAGGGACCATCTTTGTAGCTGTTGCGCAGTCATCACCGGAACGCCCTTCTTTGGATTAAAGATGGATACAAGTGGTTGGTGGTCAGTCAGCAAGGTAAACTTCTGCCCGTGCAGATAATGGTTGAACTTTTTCACTCCCCACACTAGGCTGAGGGCCTCCCTGTCAATCTGGGCGTAGTTACGCTCGGCTGAGGTTAGTGACTGAGACGCAAAGGCTACTGGCCTCTCCGAGCCGTCCGGGAATTTGTGCGACAGCACTGCTCCAATGCCATAGGGTGATGCATCACACGCCAGCTGAATTGGTAGTGCTGGGTTGAAATGAGCCAACACCTCTTTTGATGTGATCAACTCTTTGCACTTATGGAAAGCTCGTTTACATTCGTCATTCCACTTCCATGGTACCCCCGTTTGCAGTAGGGTGTTCAGTGGGTGTAGTACTGTAGACAAATTCGGCAAGAACTTATGGTAGTAGTTCACCAACCCGAGGAACGACCTCAGTTGTGACACATTTTCCGGTGCTGGAGCCTTGACTACTGCCTCAATCTTTTCAGGGGACTTATGTAAACCCTCTTCATCAATAACGTGGCCACAATACGAGATCTGCTTCTGGAAAAACTCGCATTTGTGGCGATTAGCTCGGAGCCCAGAATCCTTCAATTTAGTGAGCACCTGCTCCAGGTTGGCGAGGTGATCACTGTCATTTTCACCCGTGACCAGGATGTCGTCCAAATAACACTGGGTCCCTGGAATCCCTTGCAGGACTTGGTCCATTGCCCTTTGCCAAATAGCCGGAGCTGATGCTACCCCGAACACCAGCCGGTTGTATTGGTAGAGACCTTTATAAGTGTTGATCGTGAAGTACTGTTTCGAGGCTTCTTCTACCTCCATTTGCATGTACGCCTGGGCCAGATCAATCTTAGTGAAGCGTTTCCCTCCAGATAGCGAGGCGAAAATATCTTCAATCCGCGGAAGCGGATATTGTACAGTGTGAAGGACTGGGTTCACTGTCACCTTAAAGTCCCCACAGATGCGAACCTTCTTTGGTTCCCCAGGCGTATCACTCAACGACCTCTTCATTACAGGAACGATGGGTGTAGCCCACTCGCTCCAGTCCACTTTGGATAGTACTCCTGAACGTTCCAAACCTTCCAGCTCTGCTTCGACGGCTGGCGGATCGCATATATTGGCCTTAAAAAACTTTGGGCTTGCATTTTCCTCTATTTTGATCATTGCTGTTATGCCTTTTAGTGTTCCGAGTCCCTCCTGGAACACTTCTTGTGCATCAGTTAGCATTTTTGACAGTCGTCCAGGTGTGACGTCGTCATCCTTTTTGGCATCTACAGTCAGTGCTTGTATGGAATGCCAATCTAGCTGTATCTTCCGGATCCATTCACGCCCTAGTAGTGGTGGTCCTCCATCTGGCAATACATATAGGTCCATTTTTGGTGTTTCCTTGCCGTTGTATATCACGTTCACCCTTATTTTTCCTTTGGGGTAGACTTTTTGCCCCGTGTACATCTTCAAGACAATCTCTGTATCTCTCAAGGGTATATGTGAGAATAGCCACTTGTAGTCCCTTCGGTTTATGACTGTTAGGGCTGATCCTGTGTCCAATTCCATTTTCACTTGGACTCCGTCTATCTTGAGCGTGACCCAGATAGTTTGGTGATCCTCCATTTTGATTACATGATGTAGTTTCAGACAACCCAGCTCCTTGCTTCCGGAGTCTGTATCACTTTTCTGTTCGTCTGAACTACTCTCCGTCACCTTATGTACCTTTTTGTACTTCTCCTGTGGAGATTTCTTGCTGCTGGTTTTCTTTCCCGACCTGCAGACACTTGCTATGTGTCCTACTTTTCCACACTGTCTGCACACTTGGTCCTTGAACCAACAATCCTTATGGTCATGTGTTGTTCTGCCACAGTGATAACACTTCACTGCTCCATATGACATTTCATTTGTGCCATAATCTTGCGATCTCTGTTGTATCTCTGCAGCGCCCCGCGCGGCTGCTTCGTGTGATACTGCCATGCTGAAAGCCTTGTCCAGCGTAAGATCCTTTTCTGATAGAAGCCGTTTCTGAGTTCCTTCACTTTGAAGCCCACACACAAACTTGTCCCTTAAAGTAGCTGCTAGTCCCGTTCCAAACTGGCAGTGTTTCGATAGTTTGCGCAGTTCCGTTAAATACTCAGCATTACTTTCATCTTTATGCTGGTTCCTTTTGTGAAACTTAAATCTTTCTGCTATCAGCAGCGGTGTGGGGTTTAAGTGGTCCTGTAGGATTGCCACTATGCTTTCAAAATCCTTTTCCACTGGCTTCTCTGGGGTTACTAGGTTTCGCAGTAAGCCGTACATTTTTGCACCCATGGAATTCAACAATACCCGTGCTTTCCTGGCATCTGGCACTTCATTCGCCTTGCAGTACACTTCTACGCATTCTATATATGTTGCCCAATCTTTGACTTCATTGTCGAACGCTGTGACACTGCCACTGTTCTGCATCCCTGGGTGTGGTTAGACTGGCTAAAAATGGCGTCTCCCACGCTCTCCCTTCTTCCCCGCTGGCTCAAAATGGTGTCCCCCATGCTTCCTTTCTTCCCCCGCGGACGCTGCTCAGCCCTAGAAACCCCGGCCGCGCTCTGCGCGTTTTCCCCTCTCTCGTTGACGCCGCTCGGTCTTTAACCCCGGCTGCGCCCTGTGCACTTTACCCTCTCTCTTACCCCATCGACGCTGCTCGGCCTTTTTCTGCGCCGTACCTGCTGCCAGCCCGCTGCGCTGGATCATCGCGACTGGGGAACCAAGCCCAGCTCTCCACAGCCTCCTCTGCGATGTTCAAGTCCTCTCCGGATGGTCGACACCTGCACTGGTGGAATCGGCCTTCTTCTACAGAGTTGCAGATAGGTTCGAATCGACTCGTCGCCACTGTTAAATCCGTGAATTTTGATGTATGGTGTCTGTTCTGTCCTCCTCACGACTATGATTCGACAGACAGCTAAACCCTCATCACCAAACAGGAGGCGCTGTTACTTTTAATCCAGTTTAATGACACAGGGTGAAACTACAAGAGAGCAAGAAATTACAACATCAAATAAGGCTGCTTGGTCTTACAATCACGATCTGAATACACAAAATAAACCTAGGATAGTAGAACAAAACGTTACCACTATAACTCAACGGTTCTATTACAATTTGAGGTAAATCTGATACAACAATCAATGGTCTAACACATGAATGCCAGGAGAAAGACTAATAGCCAGCCACATGGAAACTCCACAAAGTGCAATATTTTAACTCATCTGGCCACAAATATCAAGAAATGGTGACATAGATCAAACATAAAGACATCTGATAAAAGGCTACTTACAGACAATGCCAGTCAAAGGGGGAAACTAAGAAGGATGGCATTAGATACTGTATACATCACCAGCCATGAATTGTGGGCTCCCTCGTAGTTGTGTTTTACTTTCGCTTTCTCATCATGTCACATGACATAAATCAACAATAAGGAGGTAAGTAGTAAAACCACTAGGGGGAGACAAAACACAATACTAAAAGTCTCATAGGGGACATAACAGTGTCCTTCAATAAATCGACAGAGACTACAGAGGAACAATCAACAGGTGTTTACTGGATGAAGGTTACTCTAAAACTAAAGTACAGATCCCTACTCCGGGTTTATATACAGGTGTGGTCACTGCCGGTACTACAGTATACAGGAGCTGTAAAAAGTAGTTCTCCCCTTAAAGGTACATACACTACATAGGGGATTTCAACTTCCCCAATATTAACTGGGATAGTCAGAGTGTGAAAGGCTTAGAGGGTGCAGAATTCTTAAAGTGCATCCAGGAGAGCTTTTTGAGCCAACATGTAGAAAGTCCTATAAGAGAGGGGTCGGTACTGGACCTAATTCTAGGGAATGTAGCCGGGCAAGTGGTAGAAGTGTCAGTAGGAGAGCATTTTGGTGACAGTGACCATAATTCGGTGAGATTTAAGGTAGTCATGGAAAAGGACAAAGATGGACCGGAAATAAAGGTTCTAAAATGGGGGAAGGCCGATTTTAATATAAGGCAGGATCTGGCCAAAGTGGTTTGGGATCAGCTACTTGTAGGAAAATCCACATCAGAGCAGTGGGAGTCTTTCAGAAAGGAAATAGAGAGAGTACAACGCCAACATGTTCCCATAAAGGTCAAGGGTGGGACCAACAAGCCCAGGGAACCCTGGATGTCAAGGGATATACAAGAATGGATTAGAAAAAAAAGGGAGGCTTTTGTCGGATACAAAGGACTAAAAACAGTGGAAGCCCTAGAGGAGTATAGAAAGTGCAGGGGGGTACTTAAAAAAGAAATTAGGAGAGCGAAGAGGGGGCATGAAAAAACACTGGCAGGCTAAATAAAGGAAAATCCCAAGGTGTTTTATAAGTATATTAAGGGCAAGAGGATAACCAGGGAAAGAGTAGGGCCCATTAGGTACCAAAGTGGCAATCTGTGTGTAGAGCCAGAAGATGTGGGTGAGTTTTAAATGAATATTTTGCATCTGTGTTCACTATGGTGAAGGACGATGTAGGCATAGAAATCAGGTAGGGGGATTGTGATATACTTGAACAAATTAGTATTGAGAGGAAGGAGGTATTAGCGGTTTTAGCGGGCTTAAAAGTGGATAAACCTTCCATCACTTTGCTGATGATTGAGAGTAGGCTGATGGGGCGGTAATTGGCTGGATTGGATTTGTCCTGATATTTGTTGATGGGACATACCTGGGCAATTTTGCTGGGTAAGAATCTCTCTCTCTATATATATATATTCTGTCTCTATCTCTGTATCTCTCTCTTTTCCTTCTGTGTCTCTGTCTCCCAGTAATTTCTGTCACTGTGTGTTTGTCTCTCAGTCTGTCTCACTCTTTCTGTCTCTCTCCGTCTCACTCTCTATTCTCTCTTTGTCTCTTTCTCCCTCTCTGTCTCTCAGTATCCCTGTCACTGTGTGTGTGTGTCTCTCTCTCTCTCCATCTGACGCTCAGTATCTGTCTGTATTCTCTCTCTCTTCCCTCTCTCTCTGTGTGTGTGTGTCTCTCTCACTCTCTCTTTATCTCTGTCTTTCATTCTCTCTCTGTCTCTCACTCTCTCTCACCCTCTGGTTCTCTCTCACTCTCTCCCTCTCTCAGATCTTCCTCCAAAGCCTTTACACTAACATTTCAAAGGAAGGCTCATTCATTCCTGACTAAATGAAGTGAAGCCAAGCAGCTTTCACCAGTGGGATCGCAGATGGAGATTAATGACAGTGTCTAACATCTGTCTGTCACTGCATCTGTCCGACACCTAGAATGTTCTAAATGACAGTGAGGTGAGCAGATTCCCTCTAGTCGCTGCGTGTAGTGAAACTAGAAACAAAGGCAGAAAGAGCCTTTTATGATTGTGTTTGAAATACAAACCAGGGGGAATTTCATTAAATCATTTACGATGCCTTTACAACAACTCGCGCCTAATAGCACCCTTAATATAGTGAAACGGCCCACAGTGGCAAAATCAGACACTGAGCTAAAGGAGGTATTAGGACAGCGCTAAAGCTTGAACAAGGACGCATGTTTTAAGGAGCATTGTAAAGGAGGAGAGTAGTGGAAATGCAGAGATTTAAGGAGGGAATTCCAGAGCTTCAGGCTTAGACGGCCGAAGGCACAGCCGCCAATGGAGGTGTGAATGAAATCGGGGGATGCGCAAAAGGCCAGAGTTGGAGGAACGCAGGATTCTCGTAAGGACAAAGAAAAGAAAGAACTTGCATTTTTACACTGCCTTTCACAATCTCAGGACATCCAAAAGTGCTTCACAGCCAAAGAAGTCCTTTCGTAGTGTGGTCACTTTTGTAATGTAGGGATTCGAGGAAGCCACTTTGCACATAGCAAGATCCCAATTTGATAATGACCAGCTCACCTGTTTCAGGGATAAATGTTGGCCCAGGTCACCGGGGTGAATTCCTCCGACGACTCTGCAGAATACTGCCTTGCGATCTTATACATCCACCCGAGAGGGCAGAAAGGGGCCTCGGTTTAACCTATCATCAAGCAAGTATAAATAGTGGGGGCAGGAACATGTCAGGAATGTAAGATGTACCCCGCCATCTAACGCCATCCCGCAATCTACTCCCATCCCGTCATCTACTCCCATCCCGCCATCTAACCCCATCCCGCAATCTACTCCCATCCTGTCATCTACTCCCATCCCGCCATCTAACCCCATCCCGCCATCTACTCCCATCCCACCATCTAACCCCATCCCACCATCTAAACCCATCCCGCCATTTAACCCCATCCCGCCATCTAAATCCATCCCGCCATCTAACCCCATCCCGCCGCTTAACCCCATCCCGCCATCTAAACCCATCCCACCATTTAACCCCATCCCGCCATCTAAACCCATCCTGCCATCTAACCCCATCCCGCCATCTAAATCCATCCCGCCATCTAACCCCATCCCGCCGCTTAACCCCATCCCGCCATCTAAACCCATCCCACCATCTAACCCCATCCCTCCATCTAACCCCATCCCGCCATCTAACCCCATTCCACCATTTAACCCCATCCCGCCATCGAACCCCATCCCGCCATCTAATCCCATGCCATCTAATCCCATCCCATCTAACCCCATCCCACAATCTAAACCCATCCCACCATTTAACCCCATCCCGCCATCTAACCCCATCCCACCATCTAAACCCATCCCACCATTTAAACCCATCCCTCCATCTAACCCCATCTCTCCATCTAACCCCATCCCACCATCTAACCGCATCCCGCCATCTAACCCCATCCCACGATCTAACCCCATCCCACCATCTAACCCCTTCCCTCCACCGAACCCCATCCCACCATCTAACCGCATCCCGCCATCTAAACCCATCCCACCATCTAACCCCATCCCTCCATCTAACCCCATCCCTCCAACTAATCCCATCCCACCATCTAATCGCATCCCGCCATCTAACACCATCCCGCCGTCTAACCCCATCCCACCGTCTTACCCCATCCCTCCATCTAAACCCATCCCACCATCGAACCCCTTCCCAACATCTAACCCCATCCCACCATCTAACCCCATCCCACCATCTAACCACATCCCGCCATCTAACACCATCCCACCATCTAAAGCCATCCCGCGATCTAACCCCATCCCGCCATCTAATCCCATCTCAACATCTAACCCCATCCCGCCATCTAAACCCATCCCGCCATCTAAACACATCCCGCCATCTAAACCCATCCCGCCGTCTAAACCCATCCCTCCATCTAACCCCATCCCTCCATCTAACCCCATCCCTCCATCTAACCCCATCCCACCATCTAACCCCATCCCACCATCTAACCACATCCCTCCATCTAACCCCATCCCGCCATCTAACCACATCCCTCCAACTAACCCCATCCCGCCATCTAACCCCATCCCACCATCTAACCCCATCCCACCATCTAACAACATCCCTCCATCTAACCCCATCCCTCCATCTAACCCCATCCCACCATCTAACCCCATCCCACCATCGAACCCCATTCCACCATCTAACCCCATCCCACCATCTAATCCCATCCCACCATCTAACCCCATCACTCCATCTAACCCCATCCCAACATCTAACCTCATCCCACCATCTAACCCCATCCCACCATCTAACCTCATCCCACCATCTAACCCCATCCCACCATCTAACCCCATCACTCCATCTAACCCCATCCCACCATCTAACCCCATCCCACCATCTAACCCCATCCCACCATCTAACCCCATCCCACCATCTAACCCCATCCCACCATCTAACCTCATCCGACCATCTAACTCCATCCCACCATCTAACCCCTTCCCGCCATCTAACCTCATCCCGCCATCTAACCTCATCCCGCCATCTAATCCCATCCCACCATCTAACCCCATCCCACCATCTAACCCCATCCCACCATCTAACCCCATCCCACCATCTAACCCCATCCCACCATCTATACTCATCCCACCATCTAACCCCAACCCCCATCTAACCCCATCCCACCATCTAACTTCATCCCGCCACTAACCCCATCCCACCATCTAACCCCATCCCTCCATCTAACCCCATCCCACCATCTAACCCCATCACTCCATCTGACCACATCCCGCCATCTAAGACCATCCCACCATCTAAAGCCATCCTGCGATCGAACCCCATCCCGGAATCTAATCCCATCCCGACATCTAACCCCATCCCACCATCTAAACCCATCACTCCATCTAACTCCATCCCATCATCTAACCCCATCACTCCATCTAACCCCATCCCATCATCTAACCCCATCCCACCATCTGACCACATCCTGCCATCTGACCACATCCCGCCATCTATAGCCATCCCGCGATCTAACCCCATCCCGCCATCTAATTCCATCCCGACATCTAACCTCATCCCGCCATCTAATACCATCCCGCCATCTAAACCCATCCCGCCATCTAAACCCATCCCGCCATCTAACCCCATCCCGCCATCTAGCTCCATCCCGCCATCTAACACCATCCCACCATCTAACCCCATTCCGCCATCAAACCCCATCCCACCATCTAACCCCATCCTACCATCCAACCCCATCCTACCATCTAACCCCATCCCATCATCTAACCCCATCACTCCATCTAACCTCATCCTACCATCTAACCCCATCCCACCATCTAACCCCATCCCATCATCTAACCTCATCACTCCATCTAACCCCATCCCACCATCTAACACCATCCCAGCATCTAACCCCATCACTCCATCTAACCCCATCCCACCATCTAACCCCATCACTCCAACTAACCCCATCCCACCATCTAACCCCATCCCACCATCTAACCCCATTCCACCATCTAACCCAATCCCGCCCTCTAACCCATCCCGCCATCTTACCCAATCCCGCCATCTAACCCAATCCCGCCATCTAACCCAATCCCGCCATTTAACCCAATCCCGCCATCTAACCCAATCCCGCCATCTAACCCCAATCCCGCCCTCTAACCCACCCCGCCATCTAACCCAATCCCGCCATCTAACCCAATCCCGCCCTCTAACCCATCCCGCCATCTAAGCCCATCCCGCCATCGAACCCCATCCCGCCATCTAACCCCATCCCGCCATCTAACCCCATCCCGCCATCTAACCCAATTCTGCCATCTAATCCCATCCCATCTAATCCCATCCCATCTAACCCCATCCCACAATCTAAACCCATCCCACCATCTAACCCCATCCCGCCATCTAACCCCATCCCACCATCTAAACCCATCCCACCATTTAACCCCATCCCTCCATCTAACCCCATCCCACCATCTAACCCCATCCCGCCATCTAACACCATCTCTCCATCTAACCCCATCCCGCCATCTAACCCCATCTCTCCATCTAACCCCATCCCACCATCTAACCGCATCCCGCCATCTAACCCCATCCCACCATCTAACCCCATCCCACCATCTAACCCCTTCCCTCCATCTAACCCCATCCCACCATCTAACCGCATCCCGCCATCTAAACCCATCCCACCATCTAAACCCATCCCGCCATCTAACACAATCCTGCCATCTAACCCCATCTCTCCATCTAACCCCATCCCACCATCTAACCGCATCCCGCCATCTAACCCCATCCCACGATCTAACCCCATCCCACCATCTAACCCCTTCCCTCCACCGAACCCCATCCCACCATCTAACCGCATCCCGCCATCTAAACCCATCCCACCATCTAACCCCATCCCTCCATCTAACCCCATTCCTCCAACTAATCCCATCCCACCATCTAATCGCATCCCGCCATCTAACACCATCCCGCCATCTAACCCCATCCCACCGTCTTACCCCATCCCTCCATCTAAACCCATCCCACCATCGAACCCCTTCCCAACATCTAACCCCATCCCACCATCTAACCCCATCCCACCATCTAACCACATCCCGCCATCTAACACCATCCCACCATCTAAAGCCATCCCGCGATCTAACCCCATCCCGCCATCTAATCCCATCTCAACATCTAACCCCATCCCGCCATCTAAACCCATCCCGCCATCTAAACACATCCCGCCATCTAAACCCATCCCGCCGTCTAAACCCATCCCTCCATCTAACCCCATCCCTCCATCTAACCCCATCCCTCCATCTAACCCCATCCCACCATCTAACCCCATCCCACCATCTAACCACATCCCTCCATCTAACCCCATCCCGCCATCTAACCACATCCCTCCAACTAACCCCATCCCGCCATCTAACCCCATCCCACCATCTAACCCCATCCCACCATCTAACAACATCCCTCCATCTAACCCCATCCCTCCATCTAACCCCATCCCACCATCTAACCCCATCCCACCATCGAACCCCATTCCACCATCTAACCCCATCCCACCATCTAATCCCATCCCACCATCTAACCCCATCACTCCATCTAACCCCATCCCAACATCTAACCTCATCCCACCATCTAACCCCATCCCACCATCTAACCTCATCCCACCATCTAACCCCATCCCACCATCTAACCCCATCACTCCATCTAACCCCATCCCACCATCTAACCCCATCCCACCATCTAACCCCATCCCACCATCTAACCCCATCCCACCATCTAACCCCATCCCACCATCTAACCTCATCCGACCATCTAACTCCATCCCACCATCTAACCCCTTCCCGCCATCTAACCTCATCCCGCCATCTAACCTCATCCCGCCATCTAATCCCATCCCACCATCTAACCCCATCCCACCATCTAACCCCATCCCACCATCTAACCCCATCCCACCATCTAACCCCATCCCACCATCTATACTCATCCCACCATCTAACCCCAACCCCCATCTAACCCCATCCCACCATCTAACTTCATCCCGCCACTAACCCCATCCCACCATCTAACCCAACCCTCCATCTAACCCCATCCCACCATCTAACCGCATCCCGCCATCTAACCCCATCCCACCATCTAACCCCATCCCACCATCTAACCCCTTCCCTCCATCTAACCCCATCCCACCATCTAACCGCATCCCGCCATCTAAACCCATCCCACCATCTAAACCCATCCCGCCATCTAACACAATCCTGCCATCTAACCCCATCTCTCCATCTAACCCCATCCCACCATCTAACCGCATCCCGCCATCTAACCCCATCCCACGATCTAACCCCATCCCACCATCTAACCCCTTCCCTCCACCGAACCCCATCCCACCATCTAACCGCATCCCGCCATCTAAACCCATCCCACCATCTAACCCCATCCCTCCATCTAACCCCATCCCTCCAACTAATCCCATCCCACCATCTAATCGCATCCCGCCATCTAACACCATCCCGCCGTCTAACCCCATCCCACCGTCTTACCCCATCCCTCCATCTAAACCCATCCCACCATCGAACCCCTTCCCAACATCTAACCCCATCCCACCATCTAACCCCATCCCACCATCTAACCACATCCCGCCATCTAACACCATCCCACCATCTAAAGCCATCCCGCGATCTAACCCCATCCCGCCATCTAATCCCATCTCAACATCTAACCCCATCCCGCCATCTAAACCCATCCCGCCATCTAAACACATCCCGCCATCTAAACCCATCCCGCCGTCTAAACCCATCCCTCCATCTAACCCCATCCCTCCATCTAACCCCATCCCTCCATCTAACCCCATCCCACCATCTAACCCCATCCCACCATCTAACCACATCCCTCCATCTAACCCCATCCCGCCATCTAACCACATCCCTCCAACTAACCCCATCCCGCCATCTAACCCCATCCCACCATCTAACCCCATCCCACCATCTAACAACATCCCTCCATCTAACCCCATCCCTCCATCTAACCCCATCCCACCATCTAACCCCATCCCACCATCGAACCCCATTCCACCATCTAACCCCATCCCACCATCTAATCCCATCCCACCATCTAACCCCATCACTCCATCTAACCCCATCCCAACATCTAACCTCATCCCACCATCTAACCCCATCCCACCATCTAACCTCATCCCACCATCTAACCCCATCCCACCATCTAACCCCATCACTCCATCTAACCCCATCCCACCATCTAACCCCATCCCACCATCTAACCCCATCCCACCATCTAACCCCATCCCACCATCTAACCCCATCCCACCATCTAACCTCATCCGACCATCTAACTCCATCCCACCATCTAACCCCTTCCCGCCATCTAACCTCATCCCGCCATCTAACCTCATCCCGCCATCTAATCCCATCCCACCATCTAACCCCATCCCACCATCTAACCCCATCCCACCATCTAACCCCATCCCACCATCTAACCCCATCCCACCATCTATACTCATCCCACCATCTAACCCCAACCCCCATCTAACCCCATCCCACCATCTAACTTCATCCCGCCACTAACCCCATCCCACCATCTAACCCCATCCCTCCATCTAACCCCATCCCACCATCTAACCCCATCACTCCATCTGACCACATCCCGCCATCTAAGACCATCCCACCATCTAAAGCCATCCTGCGATCGAACCCCATCCCGGAATCTAATCCCATCCCGACATCTAACCCCATCCCACCATCTAAACCCATCACTCCATCTAACTCCATCCCATCATCTAACCCCATCACTCCATCTAACCCCATCCCATCATCTAACCCCATCCCACCATCTGACCACATCCTGCCATCTGACCACATCCCGCCATCTATAGCCATCCCGCGATCTAACCCCATCCCGCCATCTAATTCCATCCCGACATCTAACCTCATCCCGCCATCTAATACCATCCCGCCATCTAAACCCATCCCGCCATCTAAACCCATCCCGCCATCTAACCCCATCCCGCCATCTAGCTCCATCCCGCCATCTAACACCATCCCACCATCTAACCCCATTCCGCCATCAAACCCCATCCCACCATCTAACCCCATCCTACCATCCAACCCCATCCTACCATCTAACCCCATCCCATCATCTAACCCCATCACTCCATCTAACCTCATCCTACCATCTAACCCCATCCCACCATCTAACCCCATCCCATCATCTAACCTCATCACTCCATCTAACCCCATCCCACCATCTAACACCATCCCAGCATCTAACCCCATCACTCCATCTAACCCCATCCCACCATCTAACCCCATCACTCCAACTAACCCCATCCCACCATCTAACCCCATCCCACCATCTAACCCCATTCCACCATCTAACCCAATCCCGCCCTCTAACCCATCCCGCCATCTTACCCAATCCCGCCATCTAACCCAATCCCGCCATCTAACCCAATCCCGCCATTTAACCCAATCCCGCCATCTAACCCAATCCCGCCATCTAACCCCAATCCCGCCCTCTAACCCACCCCGCCATCTAACCCAATCCCGCCATCTAACCCAATCCCGCCCTCTAACCCATCCCGCCATCTAAGCCCATCCCGCCATCGAACCCCATCCCGCCATCTAACCCCATCCCGCCATCTAACCCCATCCCGCCATCTAACCCAATTCTGCCATCTAATCCCATCCCATCTAATCCCATCCCATCTAACCCCATCCCACAATCTAAACCCATCCCACCATCTAACCCCATCCCGCCATCTAACCCCATCCCACCATCTAAACCCATCCCACCATTTAACCCCATCCCTCCATCTAACCCCATCCCACCATCTAACCCCATCCCGCCATCTAACACCATCTCTCCATCTAACCCCATCCCGCCATCTAACCCCATCTCTCCATCTAACCCCATCCCACCATCTAACCGCATCCCGCCATCTAACCCCATCCCACCATCTAACCCCATCCCACCATCTAACCCCTTCCCTCCATCTAACCCCATCCCACCATCTAACCGCATCCCGCCATCTAAACCCATCCCACCATCTAAACCCATCCCGCCATCTAACACAATCCTGCCATCTAACCCCATCTCTCCATCTAACCCCATCCCACCATCTAACCGCATCCCGCCATCTAACCCCATCCCACGATCTAACCCCATCCCACCATCTAACCCCTTCCCTCCACCGAACCCCATCCCACCATCTAACCGCATCCCGCCATCTAAACCCATCCCACCATCTAACCCCATCCCTCCATCTAACCCCATTCCTCCAACTAATCCCATCCCACCATCTAATCGCATCCCGCCATCTAACACCATCCCGCCATCTAACCCCATCCCACCGTCTTACCCCATCCCTCCATCTAAACCCATCCCACCATCGAACCCCTTCCCAACATCTAACCCCATCCCACCATCTAACCCCATCCCACCATCTAACCACATCCCGCCATCTAACACCATCCCACCATCTAAAGCCATCCCGCGATCTAACCCCATCCCGCCATCTAATCCCATCTCAACATCTAACCCCATCCCGCCATCTAAACCCATCCCGCCATCTAAACACATCCCGCCATCTAAACCCATCCCGCCGTCTAAACCCATCCCTCCATCTAACCCCATCCCTCCATCTAACCCCATCCCTCCATCTAACCCCATCCCACCATCTAACCCCATCCCACCATCTAACCACATCCCTCCATCTAACCCCATCCCGCCATCTAACCACATCCCTCCAACTAACCCCATCCCGCCATCTAACCCCATCCCACCATCTAACCCCATCCCACCATCTAACAACATCCCTCCATCTAACCCCATCCCTCCATCTAACCCCATCCCACCATCTAACCCCATCCCACCATCGAACCCCATTCCACCATCTAACCCCATCCCACCATCTAATCCCATCCCACCATCTAACCCCATCACTCCATCTAACCCCATCCCAACATCTAACCTCATCCCACCATCTAACCCCATCCCACCATCTAACCTCATCCCACCATCTAACCCCATCCCACCATCTAACCCCATCACTCCATCTAACCCCATCCCACCATCTAACCCCATCCCACCATCTAACCCCATCCCACCATCTAACCCCATCCCACCATCTAACCCCATCCCACCATCTAACCTCATCCGACCATCTAACTCCATCCCACCATCTAACCCCTTCCCGCCATCTAACCTCATCCCGCCATCTAACCTCATCCCGCCATCTAATCCCATCCCACCATCTAACCCCATCCCACCATCTAACCCCATCCCACCATCTAACCCCATCCCACCATCTAACCCCATCCCACCATCTATACTCATCCCACCATCTAACCCCAACCCCCATCTAACCCCATCCCACCATCTAACTTCATCCCGCCACTAACCCCATCCCACCATCTAACCCAACCCTCCATCTAACCCCATCCCACCATCTAACCGCATCCCGCCATCTAACCCCATCCCACCATCTAACCCCATCCCACCATCTAACCCCTTCCCTCCATCTAACCCCATCCCACCATCTAACCGCATCCCGCCATCTAAACCCATCCCACCATCTAAACCCATCCCGCCATCTAACACAATCCTGCCATCTAACCCCATCTCTCCATCTAACCCCATCCCACCATCTAACCGCATCCCGCCATCTAACCCCATCCCACGATCTAACCCCATCCCACCATCTAACCCCTTCCCTCCACCGAACCCCATCCCACCATCTAACCGCATCCCGCCATCTAAACCCATCCCACCATCTAACCCCATCCCTCCATCTAACCCCATCCCTCCAACTAATCCCATCCCACCATCTAATCGCATCCCGCCATCTAACACCATCCCGCCGTCTAACCCCATCCCACCGTCTTACCCCATCCCTCCATCTAAACCCATCCCACCATCGAACCCCTTCCCAACATCTAACCCCATCCCACCATCTAACCCCATCCCACCATCTAACCACATCCCGCCATCTAACACCATCCCACCATCTAAAGCCATCCCGCGATCTAACCCCATCCCGCCATCTAATCCCATCTCAACATCTAACCCCATCCCGCCATCTAAACCCATCCCGCCATCTAAACACATCCCGCCATCTAAACCCATCCCGCCGTCTAAACCCATCCCTCCATCTAACCCCATCCCTCCATCTAACCCCATCCCTCCATCTAACCCCATCCCACCATCTAACCCCATCCCACCATCTAACCACATCCCTCCATCTAACCCCATCCCGCCATCTAACCACATCCCTCCAACTAACCCCATCCCGCCATCTAACCCCATCCCACCATCTAACCCCATCCCACCATCTAACAACATCCCTCCATCTAACCCCATCCCTCCATCTAACCCCATCCCACCATCTAACCCCATCCCACCATCGAACCCCATTCCACCATCTAACCCCATCCCACCATCTAATCCCATCCCACCATCTAACCCCATCACTCCATCTAACCCCATCCCAACATCTAACCTCATCCCACCATCTAACCCCATCCCACCATCTAACCTCATCCCACCATCTAACCCCATCCCACCATCTAACCCCATCACTCCATCTAACCCCATCCCACCATCTAACCCCATCCCACCATCTAACCCCATCCCACCATCTAACCCCATCCCACCATCTAACCCCATCCCACCATCTAACCTCATCCGACCATCTAACTCCATCCCACCATCTAACCCCTTCCCGCCATCTAACCTCATCCCGCCATCTAACCTCATCCCGCCATCTAATCCCATCCCACCATCTAACCCCATCCCACCATCTAACCCCATCCCACCATCTAACCCCATCCCACCATCTATACTCATCCCACCATCTAACCCCAACCCCCATCTAACCCCATCCCAGCATCTAACTTCATCCCGCCACTAACCCCATCCCACCATCTAACCCAACCCTCCATCTAACCCCATCCCACCATCTAACCCCATCACTCCATCTGACCACATCCCGCCATCTAAGACCATCCCACCATCTAAAGCCATCCTGCGATCGAACCCCATCCCGGAATCTAATCCCATCCCGACATCTAACCCCATCCCACCATCTAAACCCATCACTTCATCTAACCCCATCCCATCATCTAACCCCATCACTCCATCTAACCCCATCCCATCATCTAACCCCATCCCACCATCTGACCACATCCTGCCATCTGACCACATCCCACCATCTATAGCCATCCCGCGATCTAACCCCATCCCGCCATCTAATTCCATCCCGACATCTAACCTCATCCCGCCATCTAATACCATCCCGCCATCTAAACCCATCCCGCCATCTAAACCCATCCCGCCATCTAACCCCATCCCGCCATCTAGCTCCATCCCGCCATCTAACACCATCCCACCATCTAACCCCATTCCGCCATCAAACCCCATCCCACCATCTAACCCCATCCTACCATCCAACCCCATCCTACCATCTAACCCCATCCCATCATCTAACCCCATCACTCCATCTAACCTCATCCTACCATCTAACCCCATCCCACCATCTAACCCCATCCCATCATCTAACCTCATCACTCCATCTAACCCCATCCCACCATCTAACACCATCCCAGCATCTAACCCCATCACTCCATCTAACCCCATCCCACCATCTAACCCCATCACTCCAACTAACCCAATCCCGCCATTTAACCCAATCCCGCCATCTAACCCAATCCCGCCATCTAACCCAATCCCGCCATTTAACCCAATCCCGCCATCTAACCCAATCCCGCCATCTAACCCCAATCCCGCCCTCTAACCCACCCCGCCATCTAACCCAATCCCGCCATCTAACCCAATCCCGCCCTCTAACCCATCCCGCCATCTAAGCCCATCCCGCCATCGAACCCCATCCCGCCATCTAACCCCATCCCGCCATCTAACCCCATCCCGCCATCTAACCCAATTCTGCCATCTAATCCCATCCCATCTAATCCCATCCCATCTAACCCCATCCCACAATCTAAACCCATCCCACCATCTAACCCCATCCCGCCATCTAACCCCATCCCACCATCTAAACCCATCCCACCATTTAACCCCATCCCTCCATCTAACCCCATCCCACCATCTAACCCCATCCCGCCATCTAACACCATCTCTCCATCTAACCCAATCCCGTCATCTAACCCCATCTCTCCATCTAACCCCATCCCACCATCTAACCGCATCCCGCCATCTAACCCCATCCCACCATCTAACCCCATCCCACCATCTAACCCCTTCCCTCCATCTAACCCCATCCCACCATCTAACCGCATCCCGCCATCTAAACCCATCCCACCATCTAAACCCATCCCGCCATCTAACACAATCCTGCCATCTAACCCCATCCCGCCATCTAACCCCATTTCGCCACCTAACCCCATCCCACCATCTAACCCCATCCCGCCATCTAACCCCATCTCGCCACCTAACCCCATCCCACCATCTAACTCCATTTCGCCACCTAACCCCATCCCGCCATGGAACCCCATCCCGCCATCTAACCCCATCCTGCCATCTAATCCCATCCCGCCATCTAACCCCATCCCACCATCTAACCCCATCCCGCCATCTAAACCCATCCCAACATCTAACCCCATCCCGCCATCTAATCACATCCAGCCATGTAACCCCATCCCACCATCTAACCCCATCCCACCATCTAACCCCATCCCGCCATCTAAACCCATCCCGCCATCTAAATCCATCCCGCCATTTAAACCCATCCCGCCATCGAAACCCATCCCGCCATCTAACCCCATCCCGCCATCTAACCCCATCCTGCCATCTAATCCCATCCCGCCATCTAACCCCATCCCACCATCTAACCCCATCCCGCCATCTAATCCCATCCAGCCATGTAACCCCATCCCAACATCTAACCCCATCCCGCCATCTAATCCCATCCCGCCATCTAACCCCATCCCAACATCTAACCCAATCCCGCCATCTAATCCCATCCAGCCATGTAACCCCATCCCACCATCTAACCCCATCCCGCCATCTAAACCCATCCCGCCATCTAAATCCATCCCGCCATTTAAACCCATCCCGCCATCGAAACCCATCCCGCCATCTAACCCCATC
Source organism: Somniosus microcephalus (assembly GCF_052327205.1). Lineage (NCBI taxonomy): Eukaryota > Metazoa > Chordata > Chondrichthyes > Squaliformes > Somniosidae > Somniosus > Somniosus microcephalus. Next base: position 16,294,193 of record NC_140990.1, on the reverse strand, counting down.
CCTCCATCTAACCCCATCCCGCCATCTAACACCATCCCACCGTCTAACACCATCCCACCGTCTAACCCCATCCCACCATCTAACCCCATCCTACCATCCAACCCCATCCTACCATCTAACCCCATCCCATCATCTAACCCCATCACTCCATCTAACCTCATCCTACCATCTAACCCCATCCCACCATCTAACCCCATCCCATCATCTAACCTCATCACTCCATCTAACCCCATCCCACCATCTAACACCATCCCAGCATCTAACCCCATCACTCCATCTAACCCCATCCCACCATCTAACCCCATCACTCCAACTAACCCCATCCCACCATCTAACCCCATCCCACCATCTAACCCCATTCCACCATCTAACCCAATCCCGCCCTCTAACCCATCCCGCCATCTTACCCAATCCCGCCATCTAACCCAATCCCGCCATCTAACCCAATCCCACCATTTAACCCAATCCCGCCATCTAACCCAATCCCGCCATCTAACCCCAATCACGCCCTCTAACCCACCCCGCCATCTAACCCAATCCCGCCATCTAACCCAATCCCGCCCTCTAACCCATCCCGCCATCTAAGCCCATCCCGCCATCGAACCCCATCCCGCCATCTAACCCCATCCCGCCATCTAACCCCATCCCGCCATCTAACCCAATTCTGCCATCTAATCCCATCCCATCTAATCCCATCCCATCTAACCCCATCCCACAATCTAAACCCATCCCACCATCTAACCCCATCCCGCCATCTAACCCCATCCCACCATCTAAACCCATCCCACCATTTAACCCCATCCCTCCATCTAACCCCATCCCACCATCTAACCCCATCCCGCCATCTAACACCATCTCTCCATCTAACCCAATCCCGCCATCTAACCCCATCTCTCCATCTAACCCCTTCCCACCATCTAACCGCATCCCGCCATCTAACCCCATCCCACCATCTAACCCCATCCCACCATCTAACCCCTTCCCTCCATCTAACCCCATCCCACCATCTAACCGCATCCCGCCATCTAAACCCATCCCACCATCTAAACCCATCCCGCCATCTAACACAATCCTGCCATCTAACCCCATCCCGCCATCTAACCCCATTTCGCCACCTAACCCCATCCCACCATCTAATCCCATCCCGCCATCTAACCCCATCTCGCCACCTAACCCCATCCCACCATCTAACTCCATTTCGCCACCTAACCCCATCCCGCCATGGAACCCCATCCCGCCATCTAACCCCATCCTGCCATCTAATCCCATCCCGCCATCTAACCCCATCCCACCATCTAACCCCATCCCGCCATCTAAACCCATCCCAACATCTAACCCCATCCCGCCATCTAATCACATCCAGCCATGTAACCCCATCCCACCATCTAACCCCATCCCACCATCTAACCCCATCCCGCCATCTAAACCCATCCCGCCATCTAAATCCATCCCGCCATTTAAACCCATCCCGCCATCGAAACCCATCCCGCCATCTAACCCCATCCCGCCATCTAACCCCATCCTGCCATCTAATCCCATCCCGCCATCTAACCCCATCCCACCATCTAACCCCATCCCGCCATCTAATCCCATCCAGCCATGTAACCCCATCCCAACATCTAACCCCATCCCGCCATCTAATCCCATCACGCCATCTAACCCCATCCCAACATCTAACCCAATCCCGCCATCTAATCCCATCCAGCCATGTAACCCCATCCCACCATCTAACCCCATCCCGCCATCTAAACCCATCCCGCCATCTAAATCCATCCCGCCATTTAAACCCATCCCGCCATCGAAACCCATCCCGCCATCTAACCCCATCCCTCCATCTAACCCCATCCCGCCATCTAACACCATCCCACCGTCTAACACCATCCCACCGTCTAACTCCATCCCACCGTCTAACCCCATCCCGCCATCTAACCCCATCCCGCCATCTAACCCCATTCCGCCATCTAACCCATCCCGCCATCTAACCCATCCCGCCATCTAACACAATCCCGCCACCTAATCCCATCCCACCATCTAATCCCATCCCGCCATCTGACCCCATCCCTCCATCTAACCCCATCCCTCCATCTAACCCCATCCCGCCATCTAACCACATCCCACCATCTAACCCCATCCCACCATCTAATCCCATCCCACCATCTAACCCCATCCCTCCATCCCACCATCTAACCCCATCCCACCATCTAACCCCATCCCTCCATCTAAACCCATCCCGCCATCTAACCACATCCCACCATCTAACCCCATCCCGCCATCTAACCACATCCCACAATCTAACCCCATACCACCATCTAACCCCTTCCCGCCATCTAACCCCATCCAGCCATCTAACCCCATCCCGCCATCTAACCCCGTCCCTCCATCTAACTCCATCCAACCATTTACCCCCATCCCACCATCTAATCCCATCCCTACATTTAACCCCATCCCACCATCTAACACCATCCCACCATCGAATCCCATCCCACCATCTAACACCATCCAACCATTTAACCCATCCCACCATCTAACCCCATCCCACCATCTAATCCCATCCCACCATCTAACCCCATCCCTCCATCTAACTCCATCCAACCATCTAACTCCATCCAACCATTTAACCCATCCCACCATCTAACCCCATCCCACCATCTAACTCCATCCAACCATTTAACCCATCCCACCATCTAACCCCATCCCACCATCTAACCCCATCCCACCATCTAACCCCATCCCACCATCTAACCCATCCCGCCATCTAACCCCATTCCACCATATAACCCCATCCCACCATGTAACCCCATCCCGCCATCTAACCCAATCCCGCCATGTAACTCCATCCCGCCACCTAACACCAACCTGCCATCTAGCCCCATCCTGCCATCTCACCCAATCCCACCGTCTCACCCCATCCCGCCATCTAACCCCATCCCGCCATCTAATCCCATCCCATCTAACCCCATCCCATCTAACCCCATCCCATGATCTAATCCCACCCCGCCATCTAACCCCATCCCACCATCTAACCCCATCCCACCATCTAACCCCATCCCACCATCTAACCCCATCCCACCATCTAACCCCATCCCACCATCTAACCCCATCCCACCATCTATCCTCATCCCACCATCTAATCCCATCCCACCATCTAACCCCATCACTCCATCTAACCCCATCCCACCATGTAACCCCATCCCACCATGTAACCCCATCCCACCATGTAACCCCATCCCACCATCTAACCCCATCCCACCATCTATACTCATCCCACCATCTAACCCCATCCCCCATCTAACCCCATCCCACCATCTAACTTCATCCCGTCATCTAACCCCATCCCACCATCTAACCCCATCCCTCCATCTAACCCCATCCCACCATCTAACCCCATCGCTCCATCTGACCACATCCCGCCATCTAAGACCATCCCACCATCTAAAGCCATCCTGCGATCTAACCCCATCCCGCCATCTAATCCCATCCCGACATCGAACCCCATCCCACCATCTAAACCCATCACTCCATCTAACCCCATCCCATCATCTAACCCCATCACTCCATCTAACCCCATCCCATCATCTAACCCCATCCCACCATCTGACCACATCCCGCCATCTGACCACATCCCGCCATCTAAAGCCATCCCGCGATCTAACCCCATCCCGCCATCGAATCCCATCCCGACATCTAACCTCATCCCGCCATCTAATACCATCCCGCCATCTAAACCCATCCCGCCATCTAAACCGATCCCGCCATCTAAACCCATCCCGCCATCAAACCCCATCCCACCATCTAACCCCATCCTACCATCCAACCCCATCCTACCATCTAACCCCATCCCACCATCTAACCTCATCACTCCATCTAACCCCATCCCACCATCTAACCCCATCCCAGCATCTAACCCCATCACTCCATCTAACCCCATCCCACCATCTAACCCCATCACTCCAACTAACCCCATCCCACCATCTAACCCCATCCCACCATCTAACCCCATTCCACCATCTAACCCAATCCCGCCCTTTAACCCATCCCGCCATCTAACCCAATCCCGCCATCTAACCCAATCCCGCCATTTAACCCAATCCCGCCATCTAACCCAATCCCGCCATCTAACCCCAATCCCGCCCTCTAACCCACCCCGCCATCTAACCCAATCCCGCCATCTAACCCAATCCCGCCCTCTAACCCATCCCGCCATCTAAGCCCATCCCGCCATCGAACCCCATCCCGCCATCTAACCCCATCCCGCCATCTAATCCCATCCCGCCATCTAACCCAATTCTGCCATCTAATCCCATCCCATCTAATCCCATCCCATCTAACCCCATCCCACAATCTAAACCCATCCCACCATCTAACCCCATCCCGCCATCTAACCCCATCCCGCCATCTAACCCCATCCCACCATCTAAACCCATCCCACCATTTAACCCCATCCCTCCATCGAACCCCATCCCACCATCTAACCCCATCCCGCCATCTAACCCCATCTCTCCATCTAACCCCATCCCGCCATCTAACCCCATCTCTCCATCTAACCACATCCCGCCATCTAACCCCATCCCACCATCTAACCCCATCACACCATCTAACCCCTTCCCTCCATCTAACCCCATCCCACCATCTAACCGCATCTCGCCATCTAAACCCATCCCGCGATCTAACCCCATCCCGCGATCTAACCCCATCCCGCCATCTAAATCCACCCCGCCATCTAAACCCATCCCACCATCTAAACCCATCCCGCCATCGAACACAATCCCGCCATCTAACCCCATCCCGCCATCTAACCCCATCCCACCATCTAACCCCATTTCGCCATCTAACCCCATCCCGCCATCTAACCCCATTTCGCCATCTAACCCCATCCCGCCATCTAACCCCATCTCGCCACCTAACCCCATCCCACCATCTAACCCCATTTCGCCACCTAACCCCATCCCGCCATCTAACCCCATCCCGCAATCGAACTCCATCCCACCATCTAACCCCATCTCGCCACCTAACCCCATCCCACCATCTAACCCCATCTCGCCACCTAACCCCATCCCACCATCTAACCCCATCCCGCCATCTAATCCCATCCAGCCATGTAACCCCATCCCACCATCTAACCCCATCCCACCATCTAAACCCATCCGGCCATCTAAATCCATCCCGCCATTTAAACCCATCCCGCCATCGAAACCCATCCCGCCATCTAACCCCATCCCGCCATCTAGCTCCATCCCGCCATCTAACTCCATCCCACCGTCTAGCACCATCCCACCGTCTAACTCCATCCCACCGTCTACCCCCATCCCACCATCTAACCCCATCCCGCCATCTAACCCCATTCCGCCATCTAACCACATCCGGCCACCTAACCCATCCCGCCATCGAACACAATCCCGCCATCTAATCCCATCCCGCCATCTAATCCCATCCCTCCATCTAACCCCATCCCTCCATCTAACCCCATCCCGGCATCTAACCACATCCCACCATCTAACCCCATCCCACCATCTAACCCCTTCCCGCCATCTAACCCCATCCAGCCATCTAACCCCATCCCGCCATCTAACCCCGTCCCTCCATCTAACTCCATCCAACCATTTACCCCCATCCCACCATCTAATCCCATCCCTACATTTAACCCCATCCCACCATCTAACACCATCCCACCGTCTAACCCCATCCCACCATCTAATCCCATCCCACCATCTAACTCCATCCAACCATTTAACCCATCCCACCATCTAACCCCATCCCACCATCTAATCCCATCCCACCATCTAATCCCATCCCACCATCTAACCCCATCCCACCATCTAATCCCATCCCACCATCTAACCCCATCCCTCCATCTAACTCCATCCAACCATTTAACCCATCCCACCATCTAACCCCATCCCACCATCTAACCCTATCCCACCATCTAACCCCATCCCACCATCTAACCCATCCCGCCATCTAACCCCATTCCACCATATAACCCAATCCCAACATGTAACCCCATCCCGCCATCTAACACAATCCCGCCATGTAACCCCATCCCACCATCTAACCCCATCCCACCATCTAACCCCATCCCACCATCTAACCCCATCCCGCCATCTAACCCCATTCCGCCATCTAACCCCATCCCGCCACCTAACCCATCCCGCCATCTAACACAATCCCGCCATCTAATCCCATCCCGCCATCTAATCCCATCCCTCCATCTAACCCCATCCCGGCATCTAACCACATCCCACCATCTAACCCCATCCCACCATCTAACCCCATCCCTCCATCTAAACCCATCCCACCATCTAACCCCATCCCACCATCTAACCCCATCCAGCCATCTAAACCCATCCCACCATCTAACCCCATCCCTCCATCTAAACCCATCCCACCATCTAACCCCATCCCACCATCTAACCCCTACCCGCCATCTAACCCCATCCAGCCATCTAACCCCATCCCGCCATCTAACCCCGTCCCTCCATCTAACCCCATCCCACCATCTAATCCCATCCCACCATCTAACTCCATCCAACCATTTAACCCATCCCAACATCTAACCCCATCCCACCATCTAATCCCATCCCACCATCTAATCCCATCCCACCATCTAATCCCATCCCACCATCTAACTCCATCCAACCATTTAACCCATCCCAACATCTAACCCCATCCCACCATCTAACCCCATCCCACCATTTAATCCCATCCCACCATCTAATCCCATCCCACCATCTAACCCCATCCCACCATCTAACCCCATCCCACCATCTAAACCCATCCCAACATCTAATCCCATCCCACCATCTAATCCCATCCCACCATCTAACCCCATCCCTCCATCTAACTCCATCCAACCATTTAACCCATCCCACCATCTAACCCCATCCCACCATCTAACCCCATCCCACCATCTAACCCCATCCCACCATCTAACCCATCCTGCCATCTAACCCCATTCCACCATATAACCCCATCCCACCATGTAACCCCATCCCGCCATCTAACCCAATCCCGCCATGTAACCCCATCCCACCATCTAACCCCATCCCACCATCTAAACCCATCCTGCGATCTAACCCCATCCCGCCATCTAAAACCATCCCGCCATCTAAACCCATCCCGCCATCTAACCGCATCCCGCCAATTAACCCCATCCCGCCATCTAACCCCATCCCGCCATCTAAACCCATCCTGCCATCTAACCACATCCCGCAATCTAAACCCATCCTGCCATCTAAACCCATCCCGCCATCTAAACCCATTCCGCCATCTAAACCCAACCCACCATCTAACCCCATCCCACCATCTAACCACATCCCTCCATCTAACCCCATCCCTCCATCTAACCCCATCCCACCATCTAACCCCATCCCACCATCTAACCCCATCCCGCCATCTAACCCCATCCCGCCATCTAACCCCATCGCTCCATCTAACCCCATCCCACCATCTAACCGCATCCCGCCATCGAACCCCATCCCACCATCTAACCCCATCCCACCATCTAACCCCTTCACTCCATCTAACCCCATCCCACCACCTAACCGCATCCCGCCATCTAAACCCATCCCGCGATCTAACCCCATCCCGCCATCTAAATCCATCCCGCCATCTAAACCCATCCCACCATCTAAACCCATCCCGCCATCTAACACAATCCCGCCATCTAACCCCATCCCGCCATCTAACCCCATCCCACCATCTAACCCCATCTCGCCATCTAACCCCATCTCGCCATCTAACCCCATCCTGCCATCTAACCCCATCTCGCCATCTAACCCCATCTCGCCACCTAACCCCATCCCACCATCTAACCCATCCCGCCATCTAACACAATCCCGCCATCTAATCCCATCCCGCTATCTAATCCCATCCCTCCATCTAACCCCATCCCTCCATCTAACCCCATCCCTCCATCTAACCCCATCCCGCCATCTAACCACATCCCTCCATCTAACCCCATCCCACCATCTAACCCCATCCCTCCATCTAACCCCATCCCACCATCTAAACCCATCCCACCATCTAACCCCATCCCTCCATCTAACCCCATCCCTCCAACTAATCCCATTCCACCATCTAATCCCATCACGCCATCTAACACCATCCCGCCGTCTAACCCCATCCCACCGTCTTACCCCATCCCTCCATCTAAACCCATCCCACCATCGAACCCCTTCCCACCATCTAACCCCATCCCTTCATCTAACCCCATCCCACCATCTAACTACATCCCGCCATTTAACACCATCCCACCATCTAAAGCCATCCCGCGATCTAACCCCGTCCCGCCATCTAATCCCATCTCAACATCTAACCCCATCCCACCATCTAACCACATACCTCCATCTAACCCCATCCCTCCATCTAACCCCATCCCTCCATCTAACCCCATCCCACCATCTAACCCCATCCCACCATCTAACCACATCCCTCCATCTAACCCCATCCCGCCATCTAACCCCATCCCTCCATCTAACCCCATCCCACCATCTAACCCCATCCCACCATCTAACCACATCCCTCCATCTAACCACATCCCTCCAACTAACCCCATCCCACAATCTAACCCCATCCCACCATCTAACCACATCCCTCCATCTAACCCCATCCCTCAATCTAACCCCATCACACCATCTAACACAATCCCACCATCTAACCAAATCCCGCCATCTAACCCCATCCCACAATCTAACCCCATCCCACCATCTAACCCCATCCCACCATATAACCCCATCCCACCATCTAATCCCATCCCACCATCTAACCCCATCACTCCATCTAACCCCATCTCACCATCTAACCCCATCCCATCATCTAACCCCATCACGCCATCTAACCCCATCCCGCCATCTAACCCCATCCCGCCTTCTAACCACATCCCTCCATCTAACCCCATCCCTCCATCTAACCCCATCCCACCATCTAACACCATCACTCCATCTAACCCGATCTCTCCATCTAACCCCATCCCACCATCTAACCCCATCCCGCCATCTAAACCCATCCCGCCATCTAACCCCATCCCACCATCTAACCCCATCCCACCATCTAACCCCATCCCACCATCTAACCCCATCACTCCATCTAACCCCATCCCACCATCTAACCCCATCCCACCATCTAACCCCATCCCACCATCTAACCCCATCCCACCATCTAACCTCATCCCACCATCTAACACCATCCCACCATCTAACCCCTTCACGCCATCTAACCCCATCCCACCATCTAACCCCATACCACCATCTAACCCCATCACCCCATCTAACACCTCCCACCATCTAAAGCCATCCCGCCATCTAACCCCATCACTCCATCTTACACCTCCCACCATCTAACCCCATCCCGCCATCTAAACCCATCACTCCATCTAACCCCATCCCATCATCTAACCCCATCCCACCATCTGACCACATCCCGCCATCTAACACCATCCCACCATCTAAAGCCATCCCGCGATATAACCCCATCCCACCATCTAATCCCATCTCGCCATCTAACCCCATCCCGCCATCTAACCCCATCTCGCCATCGAACCCCATCTCGCCACCTAACCCCATCCCACCATCTAACCCATCCCGCCATCTAACACAATCCCGCCATCTAATCCCATCCCGCTATCTAATCCCATCCCTCCATCTAACCCCATCCCTCCATCTAACCCCATCCCTCCATCTAACCCCATCCCGCCATCTAACCACATCCCTCCATCTAACCCCATCCCACCATCTAAACCCATCCATCCATCTAAACCCATCCCGCCATCTAACCCCATCCCGCCAATTAACCCCATCCCGCCATCTAACCCCATCCCGCCATCTAAACCCATCCTGCCATCTAACCCCATGCCGCCATCTAACCACATCCCGCCATCTAAACCCATCCTGCCATCTAAACCCATCCCGCCATCTAAACCCATTCCGCCATCTAAACCCAACCCACCATCTAACCCCATCCCGCCATCTAAACCCATCCCCCATCTAAACCCATCCCGCCATCTAAACCCATCCCACCATCTAACCCCATCCCTCCATCTAACCCCATCCCTCCAACTAATCCCATCCCACCATCTAATCCCATCACGCCATCTAACACCATCCCGCCGTCTAACCCCATCCCACCGTCTTACCCCATCCCTCCATCTAAACCCATCCCACCATCGAACCCCTTCCCACCATCTAACCCCATCCCTTCATCTAACCCCATCCCACCATCTAACTACATCCCGCCATTTAACACCATCCCACCATCTAAAGCCATCCCGCGATCTAACCCCATCCCGCCATCTAATCCCATCTCAACATCTAACCCCATCCCGCCATCTAAACCCATCCCGCCATCTAAACACATCCCGCCATCTAAACCCATCCCGCCATCTAAACCCATCCCACCGTCTAACCCCATCCCACCATCTAACCACATCCCTCCATCTAACCCCATCCCTCCATCTAACCCCATCCCTCCATCTAACCCCATCCCACCATCTAACCCCATCCCACCATCTAACCACATCCCTCCATCTAACCCCATCCCGCCATCTAACCCCATCCCTCCATCTAACCCCATCCCACCATCTAACCCCATCCCACCATCTAACCACATCCCTCCATCTAACCACATCCCTCCAACTAACCCCATCCCACAATCTAACCCCATCCCACCATCTAACCACATCCCTCCATCTAACCCCATCCCTCAATCTAACCCCATCACACCATCTAACACAATCCCACCATCTAACCAAATCCCGCCATCTAACCCCATCCCACAATCTAACCCCATCCCACCATCTAACCCCATCCCACCATCTAACCCCATCCCACCATCTAATCCCATCCCACCATCTAACCCCATCACTCCATCTAACCCCATCTCACCATCTAACCCCATCCCATCATCTAACCCCATCACGCCATCTAACCCCATCCCGCCATCTAACCCCATCCCGCCTTCTAACCACATCCCTCCATCTAACCCCATCCCTCCATCTAACCCCATCCCACCATCTAACACCATCACTCCATCTAACCCGATCTCTCCATCTAACCCCATCCCACCATCTAACCCCATCCCGCCATCTAAACCCATCCCGCCATCTAACCCCATCCCACCATCTAACCCCATCCCACCATCTAACCCCATCCCACCATCTAACCCCATCACTCCATCTAACCCCATCCCACCATCTAACCCCATCCCACCATCTAACCCCATCCCACCATCTAACCCCATCCCACCATCTAACCTCATCCCACCATCTAACACCATCCCACCATCTAACCCCTTCACGCCATCTAACCCCATCCCACCATCTAACCCCATACCACCATCTAACCCCATCACCCCATCTAACACCTCCCACCATCTAAAGCCATCCCGCCATCTAACCCCATCACTCCATCTTACACCTCCCACCATCTAACCCCATCCCGCCATCTAAACCCATCACTCCATCTAACCCCATCCCATCATCTAACCCCATCCCACCATCTGACCACATCCCGCCATCTAACACCATCCCACCATCTAAAGCCATCCCGCGATATAACCCCATCCCACCATCTAATTCCATCCCGACATCTAACCCCATCCCGCCATCTAAACCCATCCCGCCATCTAAACCCATCCCGCCATCTAAACCCATCCCGCCATCTAAACCGATCCCGCCATCTAACCCCATCCTACCATCTAACCCCATCCTAACATCTAACCCCATCGCACCATCTAACCCATCCCACCATCTAACGCCATCCCACCATCTAACCCCATCCCGTCATCTAACCCCATCCCGCCATCTAACCCCATTCCGCCATCTAACCCCATCCCGCCATCTAACCAGATCCCTCCATCTAACCCCATCCCTCCATCTAACCCCATCACACCATCTAACCCCATCCCACCATCTAACCTCATTCCACCATCTAACCCCATCCCACCATCTAACCCCATCACTCCATCTAACCCCATCCCTCCATCTAACCCTATCCCACCATGTAACCCCATCACTCCATCTAACCCCATCCCGCCATCTAAACTCATCCCGCCATCTAACACCATCCCACTATCTAACCCCATCCCGCCATTTAACCCCATCACTCCATCTAACCCCATCCCACCATCTAACCCCATCCCACCATCTAACCCCATCCCACCATCTAATCCCTTCCCGCCATCTAACCCCATCCCACCATCTAACCCCATCCCACCATCTAAAGCCATCCCGCCATCTAAACCCATCACTCCATCTAACCCCATCCCATCATCTAACCCCATCCCACCATCTGAACACATCCCGCCATCTAATACCATCCCACCTTCTAAAGCCATCCCGCGATCTAACCCCATCCTGCCATCTAATCCCATCCCGACATCTAACCCCATCCCGCCATCTAAACCCAACCCGCCATCTAAACCCATCCCGCCATCTAAACCGATCCCGCTATCTAATCCCATCCCGCCATCTAATCCCATCCCGCCATCTAACCCCATCCCGCCATCTAACCCCATCCCACAATCTAACACAATCCCGCCGTCTAACTCCATCCCACTATCTAACCCATCCCGCCTTATAACACAATCCCGCCATCGAACCCCATCCCACCATCTAACCCCATCCCACCATCTAACCCCATCCCACCATCTAACCCCATCCCACCATCGAACCCCATCCCACCATCTAACCCCATCCTACCATCTAACCCCATCCCACCATCTAACCTCTTCACTCCATCTAACCCCATCCCACCATCTAACCCACCCCGCCATCAAACCCAATCCCGCCATCTAACCCTATCTCGCCCTCTAACCCATCCCGCCATCTAACCCCATCCCTTCATCTAACCCCATCCCTCCATCTAATCCCATCCCACCATTTAACCCCATCCCACCGTCTAACCCCATCCCACCGTCTAACCCCATCCCACCATCTAACCCCATCCCACCATCTAACCCCATTCCGCCATCTAATCCCACCCCGGCATCTAACCCATCCCGCCTTCTAACACAATCACGCCATATAGCCCCATCCCGCCATCTAACCCCATCCCTCCATCTAACACCATCCCACCATCTAAACCCATCCCACCATCTAAACCCATCCCACCATCTAACCCCATCCCACCATCTAACCCCATCACTCCATCTAATCCCATCCCACCATCTAACCACTTCCCACCATCTAACCCCTTCCCACCATCTAACCCCATCCCACCATCTAACCCCATCCCACCATCTAACACCATCCCACCATCTAACCCCATCCCTTCATCTAACCCCATCCCACCATCTAACACCATCCCACCATCTAACCCCATCCCTTCATCTAACCCCATCCCACCATCTAACCACATCCCGCCATCTAACACCACCCCACCATCTAAAGCCATCCCGCGATCTAACCCCATCCCGCCATCTAATCCCATCCCGACATCTAACCCCATCCCGCCATCTAACCCCATCCCGCCATCTAACCACATCCCGCCATCTAACCCCATCCCACCATCTAACCACATCCCTCCATCTAACCACATCCCTCCAACTAACCCCATCCCACAATCTAACCCCATCCCACCATCTAACCACATCCCTCCATCTAACCCCATCCCTCAATCTAACCCCATCACACCATCTAACACAATCCCACCATCTAACCAAATCCCGCCATCTAACCCCATCCCACAATCTAACCCCATCCCACCATCTAACCCCATCCCACCATATAACCCCATCCCACCATCTAATCCCATCCCACCATCTAACCCCATCACTCCATCTAACCCCATCTCACCATCTAACCCCATCCCATCATCTAACCCCATCACGCCATCTAACCCCATCCCGCCATCTAACCCCATCCCGCCTTCTAACCACATCCCTCCATCTAACCCCATCCCTCCATCTAACCCCATCCCACCATCTAACACCATCACTCCATCTAACCCGATCTCTCCATCTAACCCCATCCCACCATCTAACCCCATCCCGCCATCTAAACCCATCCCGCCATCTAACCCCATCCCACCATCTAACCCCATCCCACCATCTAACCCCATCCCACCATCTAACCCCATCACTCCATCTAACCCCATCCCACCATCTAACCCCATCCCACCATCTAACCCCATCCCACCATCTAACCCCATCCCACCATCTAACCTCATCCCACCATCTAACACCATCCCACCATCTAACCCCTTCACGCCATCTAACCCCATCCCACCATCTAACCCCATACCACCATCTAACCCCATCACCCCATCTAACACCTCCCACCATCTAAAGCCATCCCGCCATCTAACCCCATCACTCCATCTTACACCTCCCACCATCTAACCCCATCCCGCCATCTAAACCCATCACTCCATCTAACCCCATCCCATCATCTAACCCCATCCCACCATCTGACCACATCCCGCCATCTAACACCATCCCACCATCTAAAGCCATCCCGCGATATAACCCCATCCCACCATCTAATCCCATCTCGCCATCTAACCCCATCCCGCCATCTAACCCCATCTCGCCATCTAACCCCATCTCGCCACCTAACCCCATCCCACCATCTAACCCATCCCGCCATCTAACACAATCCCGCCATCTAATCCCATCCCGCTATCTAATCCCATCCCTCCATCTAACCCCATCCCTCCATCTAACCCCATCCCTCCATCTAACCCCATCCCGCCATCTAACCACATCCCTCCATCTAACCCCATCCCACCATCTAACCCCATCCCTCCATCTAACCCCATCCCACCATCTAAACCCATCCCACCATCTAACCCCATCCCACCATCTAACCCCTTCCCGCCATCTAACCCCATCCAGCCATCTAACCCCATCCCGCCATCTAACCCCGTCCCTCCATCTAACTCCATCCAACTATTTACCCCCATCCCACCATCTAATCCCATCCCTACATTTAACCCCATCCCGCCATCTAACACCATCCCACCATCTAACCCCATCCCACCATCTAATCCCATCCCACCATCTAACTCCATCCAACCATTTAACCCCTCCCACCATCTAACCCCATCCCACCATCTAACTCCATCCCTCCATCTAACTCCATCCAACCATTTAACCCATCCCACCATCGAACCCCATCCCACCATCTAACCCCATCCCACCATCTAACCCCATCCCACCATCTAACCCCATCCCACCATCTAACCACATCCCACCATCTAACCCATCCCACCATCTAACCCAATCCCACCATCTAACCCCATCCCACCATCTAACCCCATCCCACCATCTAACCCCATCCCACCATCTAACCCATCCCGCCATCCAACCCCATTCCACCATATAACCCCATCCCACCATCTAACATAATCCCGCCACCTAACACCAACCTGCCATCTAGCCCCATCCCGCCATCTCACCGAATCCCACTGTCTCACCCCATCCCGCCATCTAACCCCATCCCGCCATCTAATCCCATCCCATCTAACCCCATCCCATGTTCTAATCCCACCCCGCCATCTAACCCCATCCCACCATCTAACCCCATCCCACCATCTAACCCCATCCCACCATCTAAACCCATCCTGCGATCTAACCCCATCCGGCCATCTAATCCCATCCGGCCATCTAATCCCATCCCGCCATCTAACCCCATCCCACCATCTAAAACCATCCCGCCATCTAAACGCATCCCGCCATCTAAACCCATCCATCCATCTAAACCCATCCCGCCATCTAACCCCATCCCGCCAATTAACCCCATCCCGCCATCTAACCCCATCCCGCCATCTAAACCCATCCTGCCATCTAACCCCATGCCGCCATCTAACCACATCCCGCCATCTAAACCCATCCTGCCATCTAAACCCATCCCGCCATCTAAACCCATTCCGCCATCTAAACCCAACCCACCATCTAACCCCATCCCGCCATCTAAACCCATCCCCCATCTAAACCCATCCCGCCATCTAAACCCATCCCACCATCTAACCCCATCCCTCCATCTAACCCCATCCCTCCAACTAATCCCATCCCACCATCTAATCCCATCACGCCATCTAACACCATCCCGCCGTCTAACCCCATCCCACCGTCTTACCCCATCCCTCCATCTAAACCCATCCCACCATCGAACCCCTTCCCACCATCTAACCCCATCCCTTCATCTAACCCCATCCCACCATCTAACTACATCCCGCCATTTAACACCATCCCACCATCTAAAGCCATCCCGCGATCTAACCCCATCCCGCCATCTAATCCCATCTCAACATCTAACCCCATCCCGCCATCTAAACCCATCCCGCCATCTAAACACATCCCGCCATCTAAACCCATCCCGCCATCTAAACCCATCCCACCGTCTAACCCCATCCCACCATCTAACCACATCCCTCCATCTAACCCCATCCCTCCATCTAACCCCATCCCTCCATCTAACCCCATCCCACCATCTAACCCCATCCCACCATCTAACCACATCCCTCCATCTAACCCCATCCCGCCATCTAACCCCATCCCTCCATCTAACCCCATCCCACCATCTAACCCCATCCCACCATCTAACCACATCCCTCCATCTAACCACATCCCTCCAACTAACCCCATCCCACAATCTAACCCCATCCCACCATCTAACCACATCCCTCCATCTAACCCCATCCCTCAATCTAACCCCATCACACCATCTAACACAATCCCACCATCTAACCAAATCCCGCCATCTAACCCCATCCCACAATCTAACCCCATCCCACCATCTAACCCCATCCCACCAACTAATCCCATCCCACCATCTAACCCCATCACTCCATCTAACCCCATCTCACCATCTAACCCCATCCCATCATCTAACCCCATCACGCCATCTAACCCCATCCCGCCATCTAACCCCATCCCGCCTTCTAACCACATCCCTCCATCTAACCCCATCCCTCCATCTAACCCCATCCCACCATCTAACACCATCACTCCATCTAACCCGATCTCTCCATCTAACCCCATCCCACCATCTAACCCCATCCCGCCATCTAAACCCATCCCGCCATCTAACCCCATCCCACCATCTAACCCCATCCCACCATCTAACCCCATCCCACCATCTAACCCCATCACTCCATCTAACCCCATCCCACCATCTAACCCCATCCCACCATCTAACCCCATCCCACCATCTAACCCCATCCCACCATCTAACCTCATCCCACCATCTAACACCATCCCACCATCTAACCCCTTCACGCCATCTAACCCCATCCCACCATCTAACCCCATACCACCATCTAACCCCATCACCCCATCTAACACCTCCCACCATCTAAAGCCATCCCGCCATCTAACCCCATCACTCCATCTTACACCTCCCACCATCTAACCCCATCCCGCCATCTAAACCCATCACTCCATCTAACCCCATCCCATCATCTAACCCCATCCCACCATCTGACCACATCCCGCCATCTAACACCATCCCACCATCTAAAGCCATCCCGCGATATAACCCCATCCCACCATCTAATCCCATCCCGACATCTAACCCCATCCCGCCATCTAAACCCATCCCGCCATCTAAACCCATCCCGCCATCTAAACACATCCCGCCATCTAAACCGATCCCGCCATCTAACCCCATCCTACCATCTAACCCCATCCTAACATCTAACCCCATCGCACCATCTAACCCATCCCACCATCTAACGCCATCCCACCATCTAACCCCATCCCGTCATCTAACCCCATCCCGCCATCTAACCCCATTCCGCCATCTAACCCCATCCCGCCATCTAACCAGATCCCTCCATCTAACCCCATCCCTCCATCTAACCCCATCACACCATCTAACCCCATCCCACCATCTAACCTCATTCCACCATCTAACCCCATCCCACCATCTAACCCCATCACTCCATCTAACCCCATCCCTCCATCTAACCCTATCCCACCATGTAACCCCATCACTCCATCTAACCCCATCCCGCCATCTAAACTCATCCCGCCATCTAACCCCATCCCACTATCTAACCCCATCCCGCCATTTAACCCCATCACTCCATCTAACCCCATCCCACCATCTAACCCCATCCCACCATCTAACCCCATCCCACCATCTAATCCCTTCCCGCCATCTAACCCCATCCCACCATCTAACCCCATCCCACCATCTAAAGCCATCCCGCCATCTAAACCCATCACTCCATCTAACCCCATCCCATCATCTAACCCCATCCCACCATCTGACCACATCCCGCCATCTAATACCATCCCACCTTCTAAAGCCATCCCGCGATCTAACCCCATCCTGCCATCTAATCCCATCCTGACATCTAACCCCATCCCGCCATCTAAACCCAACCCGCCATCTAAACCCATCCCGCCATCTAAACCGATCCCGCTATCTAATCCCATCCCGCCATCTAATCCCATCCCGCCATCTAACCCCATCCCGCCATCTAACCCCATCCCACAATCTAACACAATCCCGCCGTCTAACTCCATCCCACTATCTAACCCATCCCGCCTTATAACACAATCCCGCCATCGAACCCCATCCCACCATCTAACCCCATCCCACCATCTAACCCCATCCCACCATCTAACCCCATCCCACCATCGAACCCCATCCCACCATCTAACCCCATCCTACCATCTAACCCCATCCCACCATCTAACCTCTTCACTCCATCTAACCCCATCCCACCATCTAACCCACCCCGCCATCAAACCCAATCCCGCCATCTAACCCTATCTCGCCCTCTAACCCATCCCGCCATCTAACCCCATCCCTTCATCTAACCCCATCCCTCCATCTAATCCCATCCCACCATTTAACCCCATCCCACCGTCTAACCCCATCCCACCGTCTAACCCCATCCCACCATCTAACCCCATCCCACCATCTAACCCCATTCCGCCATCTAATCCCACCCCGGCATCTAACCCATCCCGCCTTCTAACACAATCACGCCATATAGCCCCATCCCGCCATCTAACCCCATCCCTCCATCTAACACCATCCCACCATCTAAACCCATCCCACCATCTAAACCCATCCCACCATCTAACCCCATCCCACCATCTAACCCCATCACTCCATCTAATCCCATCCCACCATCTAACCACTTCCCACCATCTAACCCCTTCCCACCATCTAACCCCATCCCACCATCTAACCCCATCCCACCATCTAACACCATCCCACCATCTAACCCCATCCCTTCATCTAACCCCATCCCACCATCTAACACCATCCCACAATCTAACCCCATCCCACCATCTAACCACATCCCGCCATCTAACACCACCCCACCATCTAAAGCCATCCCGCGATCTAACCCCATCCCGCCATCTAATCCCATCCCGACATCTAACCCCATCCCGCCATCTAACCCCATCCCGCCATCTAACCACATCCCGCCATCTAACCCCATCCCACCATCTAACCCCATCCCTCCATCTAAACCCATCCCACCATCTAACCCCTTCCCGCCATCTAACCCCATCCAGCCATCTAACCCCATCCCGCCATCTAACCCGTCCCTCCATCTAACTCCATCCAACCATTTACCCCCATCCCACCATCTAATCCCATCCCTACATTTAACCCCATCCCACCATCTAACACCATCCCACCGTCTAACCCCATCCCACCATCTAATCCCATCCCACCATCTAACTCCATCCAACCATTTAACCCATCCCACCATCTAACCCCATCCCACCATCTAATCCCATGCCACCATCTAACCCCATCCCTCCATCTAACTCCATCCAACCATTTAACCCATCCCACCATCTAACCCCATCCCACCATCTAACCCCATCCCACCATCTAACCCCATCCCACCATCTAACCCATCCCGCCATCTAACCCCATTCCACCATATAACCCCATCCCACCATGTAACCCCATCCCGCCATCTAACCCAATCCCGCCATGTAACCCCATCCCACCATCTAACCCCATCCCACCATCTAACCCCATCCCACCATCTAAACCCATCCTGCGATCTAACCCCATCCCGCCATCTAAAACCATCCCGCCATCTAAACCCATCCCGCCATCTAAACCCATCCATCCATCTAAACCCATCCCGCCATCTAACCCCATCCCGCCAATTAACCCCATCCCGCCATCTAACCCCATCCCGCCATCTAAACCCATCCTGCCATCTAAACCCATCCCGCCATCTAACCACATCCCGCAATCTAAACCCATCCTGCCATCTAAACCCATCCCGCCATCTAAACCCATTCCGCCATCTAAACCCAACCCACCATCTAACCCCATCCCACCATCTAACCACATCCCTCCATCTAACCCCATCCCTCCATCTAACCCCATCCCACCATCTAACCCCATCCCACCATCTAACCCCATCCCGCCATCTAACCCCATCCCGCCATCTAACCCCATCTCTCCATCTAACCCCATCCCACAATCTAACCGCATCCCGCCATCGAACCCCATCCCACCATCTAACCCCATCCCACCATCTAACCCCTTCCCTCCATCTAACCCCATCCCACCACCTAACCGCATCCCGCCATCTAAACCCATCCCGCGATCTAACCCCATCCCGCCATCTAAATCCATCCCGCCATCTAAACCCATCCCACATTCTAAACCCATCCCGCCATCTAACACAATCCCGCCATCTAACCCCATCCCGCCATCTAACCCCATCCCACCATCTAACCCCATCTCGCCATCTAACCCCATCTCGCCATCTAACCCCATCCCGCCATCTAACCCGATCCCGCCATCTAACCCCATCTCGCCACCTAACCCCATCCCACCATCTAACCCATCCCGCCATCTAACACAATCCCGCCATCTAATCCCATCCCGCCATCTAATCCCATCCCTCCATCTAACCCCATCCCTCCATCTAACCCCATCCCTCCATCTAACCCCATCCCGCCATCTAACCACATCCCACCATCTAACCCCATCCCACCATCTAACCCCATCCCTCCATCTAACCCCATCCCACCATCTAAACCCATCCCACCATCTAACCCCATCCCACCATCTAACCCCTTCCCGCCATCTAACCCCATCCCGCCATCTAACCCCGTCCCTCCATCTAACTCCATCCAACCATTTACCCCCATCCCACCATCTAATCCCATCCCTACATTAAACCCCATCCCGCCATCTAACACCATCCCACCATCTAACCCCATCCCACCACCTAATCCCATCCCACCATCTAACTCCATCCAACCATTTAACCCCTCCCACCATCTAACCCCATCCCACCATCTAACTCCATCCCTCCATCTAACTCCATCCAACCATTTAACCCATCCCACCATCGAACCCCATCCCACCATCTAACCCCATCCCACCATCTAACCCCATCCCACCATCTAACCCCATCCCACCATCTAACCCATCCCACCATCTAACCCCATCCCACCATCTAACCCCATCCCACCATCTAACCCCATCCCACCATCTAACCCCATCCAACCATTTAACCCATCCCGCCATCCAACCCCATTCCACCATATAACCCCATCCCACCATGAAACCCCATCCCGCCATCTAACCTAATCCCGCCACCTAACACCAACCTGCCATCTAGCCCCATCCCGCCATCTCACCGAATCCCACCGTCTCACCCCATCCCGCCATCTAACCCCATCCCGCCATCTAATCCCATCCCATCTAACCCCATCCCATGTTCTAATCCCACCCCGCCATCTAACCCCATACCACCATCTAACCCCATCCCACCATCTAACCCCATCCCACCATCTAAACCCATCCTGCGATCTAACCCCATCCGGCCATCTAATCCCATCCGGCCATCTAATCCCATCCCGCCATCTAACCCCATCCCACCATCTAAAACCATCCCGCCATCTAAACCCATCCCGCCATCTAAACCAATCCATCCATCTAAACCCATCCCGCCATCTAACCCCATCCCGCCAATTAACCCCATCCCGCCATCTAACCCCATCCCGCCATTTAAACCCATCCTGCCATCTAACCCCATGCCGCCATCTAACCACATCCCGCCATCTAAACCCATCCTGCCATCTAAACCCATCCCGCCATCTAAACCCATTCCGCCATCTAAACCCAACCCACCATCTAACCCCATCCCGCCATCTAAACCCATCCCACCATCTAACCCCATCCCTCCATCTAAACCCATTCCGCCATCTAAACCCAACCCACCATCTAACCCCATCCCGCCATCTAAACCCATCCCCCATCTAAACCCATCCCGCCATCTAAACCCATCCCGCCGTCTAACCCCATCCCACCGTCTTACCCCATCCCTCCATCTAAACCCATCCCACCATCGAACCCCTTCCCACCATCTAACCCCATCCCTTCATCTAACCCCATCCCACCATCTAACTACATCCCGCCATTTAACACCATCCCACCATCTAAAGCCATCCCGCGATCTAACCCCATCCCGCCATCTAATCCCATCTCAACATCTAACCCCATCCCGCCATCTAAACCCATCCCGCCATCTAAACACATCCCGCCATCTAAACCCATCCCGCCATCTAAACCCATCCCACCGTCTAACCCCATCCCACCATCTAACCACATCCCTCCATCTAACCCCATCCCTCCATCTAACCCCATCCCTCCATCTAACCCCATCCCACCATCTAACCCCATCCCACCATCTAACCACATCCCTCCATCTAACCCCATCCCGCCATCTAACCACATCCCTCCAACTAACCCCATCCCACAATCTAACCCCATCCCACCATCTAACCACATCCCTCCATCTAACCCCATCCCTCAATCTAACCCCATCACACCATCTAACACAATCCCACCATCTAACCAAATCCCGCCATCTAACCCCATCCCACAATCTAACCCCATCCCACCATCTAACCCCATCCCACCATCTAACCCCATCCCACCATCTAATCCCATCCCACCATCTAACCCCATCACTCCATCTAACCCCATCTCACCATCTAACCCCATCCCATCATCTAAACCCATCACGCCATCTAACCCCATCCCGCCATCTAACCCCATCCCTCCATCTAACCCCATCAACCCCATCCCACCATCTAACCCCATCACTCCATCTAACCCGATCTCTCCATCTAACCCCATCCCACCATCTAACCCCATCCCGCCATCTAAACCCATCCCGCCATCTAACCCCATCCCACCATCTAACCCCATCCCACCATCTAACCCCATCCCACCATCTAACCCCATCACTCCATCTAACCCCATCCCACCATCTAACCCCATCCCACCATCTAACCCCATCACTCCATCTAACCCCATCCCACCATCTAATCCCATCCCACCATATAACCCCATCACTCCATCTAACCCCATCGCACCATCTAACCCCATCCCACCATCTAACCCCATCCCACCATCTAACCTCATCCCACCATCTAACACCATCCCACCATCTAACCCCTTCACGCCATCTAAACCCATCCCACCATCTAACCCCATACCACCATCTAACCCCATCACCCCATCTAACACCTCCCACCATCTAATCCCATCCCGACATCTAACCCCATCCCGCCATCGAAACCCATCCCGCCATCTAAACCCATCCCGCCATCTAAACCGATCCTGCCATCTAAACCGATCCCGCCATCTAACCCCATCCTACCATCTAACCCCATCCTAACATCTAACCCCATCGCACCATCTAACCCATCCCACCATCTAACGCCATCCCACCATCTAACCCCATCCCGTCATCTAACCCCATCCCGCCATCTAACCCCATTCCGCCATCTAACCCCATCCCGCCATCTAACCAGATCCCTCCATCAAACCCCATCCCTCCATCTAACCCCATCACACCATCTAACCCCATCCCACCATCTAACCTCATTCCACCATCTAACCCCATCCCACCATCAAACCCCATCACTCCATCTAACCCCATCACTCCATCTAACCCTATCCCACCATGTAACCCCATCACTCCATCTAACCCCATCCCGCCATCTAAACTCATCCCGCCATCTAACCCCATCCCACTATCTAACCCCATCCCGCCATTTAACCCCATCACTCCATCTAACCCCATCCCACCATCTAACCCCATCCCACCATCTAACCCCATCCCACCATCTAACCCCATCCCACCATCTAACCCATCCCGCCATCTAACCCATCCCGCCATCCAACCCCATTCCACCATATAACCCCATCCCACCATGAAACCCCATCCCGCCATCTAACCTAATCCCGCCACCTAACACCAACCTTCCATCTAGCCCCATCCCGCCATCTCACCGAATCCCACCGTCTCACCCCATCCCGCCATCTAACCCCATCCCGCCATCTAATCCCATCCCATCTAACCCCATCCCATGTTCTAATCCCACCCCGCCATCTAACCCCATACCACCATCTAACCCCATCCCACCATCTAACCCCATCCCACCATCTAAACCCATCCTGCGATCTAACCCCATCCGGCCATCTAATCCCATCCGGCCATCTAATCCCATCCCGCCATCTAACCCCATCCCACCATCTAAAACCATCCCGCCATCTAAACCCATCCCGCCATCTAAACCAATCCATCCATCTAAACCCATCCCGCCATCTAACACAATCCCGCCATCTAACCCCATCCCGCCATCTAACCCCATCCCACCATCTAACCCCATCTCACCATCTAACCCCATCTCGCCATCTAACCCCATCCCGCCATCTAACCCGATCCCGCCATCTAACCCCATCTCGCCACCTAACCCCATCCCACCATCTAACCCATCCCGCCATCTAACACAATCCCGCCATCTAATCCCATCCCGCCATCTAATCCCATCCCTCCATCTAACCCCATCCCTCCATCTAACCCCATCCCTCCATCTAACCCCATCCCGCCATCTAACCACATCCCACCATCTAACCCCATCCCACCATCTAACCCCATCCCTCCATCTAACCCCATCCCACCATCTAAACCCATCCCACCATCTAACCCCATCCCACCATCTAACCCCTTCCCGCCATCTAACCCCATCCCGCCATCTAACCCCGTCCCTCCATCTAACTCCATCCAACCATTTACCCCCATCCCACCATCTAATCCCATCCCTACATTAAACCCCATCCCGCCATCTAACACCATCCCACCATCTAACCCCATCCCACCACCTAATCCCATCCCACCATCTAACTCCATCCAACCATTTAACCCCTCCCACCATCTAACCCCATCCCACCATCTAACTCCATCCCTCCATCTAACTCCATCCAACCATTTAACCCATCCCACCATCGAACCCCATCCCACCATCTAACCCCATCCCACCATCTAACCCCATCCCACCATCTAACCCCATCCCACCATCTAACCCATCCCACCATCTAACCCCATCCCACCATCTAACCCCATCCCACCATCTAACCCCATCCCACCATCTAACCCCATCCAACCATTTAACCCATCCCGCCATCCAACCCCATTCCACCATATAACCCCATCCCACCATGAAACCCCATCCCGCCATCTAACCTAATCCCGCCACCTAACACCAACCTGCCATCTAGCCCCATCCCGCCATCTCACCGAATCCCACCGTCTCACCCCATCCCGCCATCTAACCCCATCCCGCCATCTAATCCCATCCCATCTAACCCCATCCCATGTTCTAATCCCACCCCGCCATCTAACCCCATACCACCATCTAACCCCATCCCACCATCTAACCCCATCCCACCATCTAAACCCATCCTGCGATCTAACCCCATCCGGCCATCTAATCCCATCCGGCCATCTAATCCCATCCCGCCATCTAACCCCATCCCACCATCTAAAACCATCCCGCCATCTAAACCCATCCCGCCATCTAAACCAATCCATCCATCTAAACCCATCCCGCCATCTAACCCCATCCCGCCAATTAACCCCATCCCGCCATCTAACCCCATCCCGCCATTTAAACCCATCCTGCCATCTAACCACATGCCGCCATCTAACCACATCCCGCCATCTAAACCCATCCTGCCATCTAAACCCATCCCGCCATCTAAACCCATTCCGCCATCTAAACCCAACCCACCATCTAACCCCATCCCGCCATCTAAACCCATCCCACCATCTAACCCCATCCCTCCATCTAAACCCATTCCGCCATCTAAACCCAACCCACCATCTAACCCCATCCCGCCATCTAAACCCATCCCCCATCTAAACCCATCCCGCCATCTAAACCCATCCCGCCGTCTAACCCCATCCCACCGTCTTACCCCATCCCTCCATCTAAACCCATCCCACCATCGAACCCCTTCCCACCATCTAACCCCATCCCTTCATCTAACCCCATCCCACCATCTAACTACATCCCGCCATTTAACACCATCCCACCATCTAAAGCCATCCCGCGATCTAACCCCATCCCGCCATCTAATCCCATCTCAACATCTAACCCCATCCCGCCATCTAAACCCATCCCGCCATCTAAACACATCCCGCCATCTAAACCCATCCCGCCATCTAAACCCATCCCACCGTCTAACCCCATCCCACCATCTAACCACATCCCTCCATCTAACCCCATCCCTCCATCTAACCCCATCCCTCCATCTAACCCCATCCCACCATCTAACCCCATCCCACCATCTAACCACATCCCTCCATCTAACCCCATCCCGCCATCTAACCACATCCCTCCAACTAACCCCATCCCACAATCTAACCCCATCCCACCATCTAACCACATCCCTCCATCTAACCCCATCCCTCAATCTAACCCCATCACACCATCTAACACAATCCCACCATCTAACCAAATCCCGCCATCTAACCCCATCCCACAATCTAACCCCATCCCACCATCTAACCCCATCCCACCATCTAACCCCATCCCACCATCTAATCCCATCCCACCATCTAACCCCATCACTCCATCTAACCCCATCTCACCATCTAACCCCATCCCATCATCTAAACCCATCACGCCATCTAACCCCATCCCGCCATCTAACCCCATCCCTCCATCTAACCCCATCAACCCCATCCCACCATCTAACCCCATCACTCCATCTAACCCGATCTCTCCATCTAACCCCATCCCACCATCTAACCCCATCCCGCCATCTAAACCCATCCCGCCATCTAACCCCATCCCACCATCTAACCCCATCCCACCATCTAACCCCATCCCACCATCTAACCCCATCACTCCATCTAACCCCATCCCACCATCTAACCCCATCCCACCATCTAACCCCATCACTCCATCTAACCCCATCCCACCATCTAATCCCATCCCACCATATAACCCCATCACTCCATCTAACCCCATCGCACCATCTAACCCCATCCCACCATCTAACCCCATCCCACCATCTAACCTCATCCCACCATCTAACACCATCCCACCATCTAACCCCTTCACGCCATCTAAACCCATCCCACCATCTAACCCCATACCACCATCTAACCCCATCACCCCATCTAACACCTCCCACCATCTAATCCCATCCCGACATCTAACCCCATCCCGCCATCGAAACCCATCCCGCCATCTAAACCCATCCCGCCATCTAAACCGATCCCGCCATCTAAACCGATCCCGCCATCTAACCCCATCCTACCATCTAACCCCATCCTAACATCTAACCCCATCGCACCATCTAACCCATCCCACCATCTAACGCCATCCCACCATCTAACCCCATCCCGTCATCTAACCCCATCCCGCCATCTAACCCCATTCCGCCATCTAACCCCATCCCGCCATCTAACCAGATCCCTCCATCAAACCCCATCCCTCCATCTAACCCCATCACACCATCTAACCCCATCCCACCATCTAACCTCATTCCACCATCTAACCCCATCCCACCATCAAACCCCATCACTCCATCTAACCCCATCACTCCATCTAACCCTATCCCACCATGTAACCCCATCACTCCATCTAACCCCATCCCGCCATCTAAACTCATCCCGCCATCTAACCCCATCCCACTATCTAACCCCATCCCGCCATTTAACCCCATCACTCCATCTAACCCCATCCCACCATCTAACCCCATCCCACCATCTAACCCCATCCCACCATCTAACCCCATCCCACCATCTAACCCATCCCGCCATCTAACCCATCCCGCCATCCAACCCCATTCCACCATATAACCCCATCCCACCATGAAACCCCATCCCGCCATCTAACCTAATCCCGCCACCTAACACCAACCTTCCATCTAGCCCCATCCCGCCATCTCACCGAATCCCACCGTCTCACCCCATCCCGCCATCTAACCCCATCCCGCCATCTAATCCCATCCCATCTAACCCCATCCCATGTTCTAATCCCACCCCGCCATCTAACCCCATACCACCATCTAACCCCATCCCACCATCTAACCCCATCCCACCATCTAAACCCATCCTGCGATCTAACCCCATCCGGCCATCTAATCCCATCCGGCCATCTAATCCCATCCCGCCATCTAACCCCATCCCACCATCTAAAACCATCCCGCCATCTAAACCCATCCCGCCATCTAAACCAATCCATCCATCTAAACCCATCCCGCCATCTAACCCATCCCGCCAATTAACCCCATCCCGCCATCTAACCCCATCCCGCCATCTAAACCCATCCTGCCATCTAACCCCATGCCGCCATCTAACCACATCCCGCCATCTAAACCCATCCTGCCATCTAAACCCATCCCGCCATCTAAACCCATTCCGCCATCTAAACCCAACCCACCATCTAACCCCATCCCGCCATCTAAACCCATCCCCCATCTAAACCCATCCCGCCATCTAAACCCATCCCACCATCTAACCCCATCCCTCCATCTAACCCCATCCCTCCAACTAATCCCATCCCACCATCTAATCCCATCCCGCCATCTAACACCATCCCGCCGTCTAACCCCATCCCACCGTCTTACCCCATCCCTCCATCTAAACCCATCCCACCATCGAACCCCTTCCCACCATCTAACCCCATCCCTTCATCTAACCCCATCCCACCATCTAACTACATCCCGCCATTTAACACCATCCCACCATTTAAAGCCATCCCGCGATCTAACCCCATCCCGCCATCTAATCCCATCTCAACATCTAACCCCATCCCGCCATCTAAACCCATCCCGCCATCTAAACACATCCCGCCATCTAAACCCATCCCGCCATCTAAACCCATCCCACCGTCTAACCCCATCCCACCATCTAACCACATCCCTCCATCTAACCCCATCCCTCCATCTAACCCCATCCCTCCATCTAACCCCATCCCACCATCTAACCCCATCCCACCATCTAACCACATCCCTCCATCTAACCCCATCCCGCCATCTAACCACATCCCTCCAACTAACCCCATCCCACAATCTAACCCCATCCCACCATCTAACCACATCCCTCCATCTAACCCCATCCCTCAATCTAACCCCATCACACCATCTAACACAATCCCACCATCTAACCAAATCCCGCCATCTAACCCCATCCCACAATCTAACCCCATCCCACCATCTAACCCCATCACTCCATCTAACCCCATCTCACCATCTAACCCCATCCCATCATCTAAACCCATCACGCCATCTAACCCCATCCCGCCATCTAACCCCATCCCGCCTTCTAACCACATCCCTCCATCTAACCCCATCCCTCCATCTAACCCCATCAACCCCATCCCACCATCTAACCCCATCACTCCATCTAACCCGATCTCTCCATCTAACCCCATCCCACCATCTAACCCCATCCCGCCATCTAAACCCATCCCGCCATCTAACCCCATCCCACCATCTAACCCCATCCCACCATCTAACCCCATCCCACCATCTAACCCCATCACTCCATCTAACCCCATCCCACCATCTAACCCCATCCCACCATCTAACCCCATCACTCCATCTAACCCCATCCCACCATCTAATCCCATCCCACCATATAACCCCATCACTCCATCTAACCCCATCGCACCATCTAACCCCATCCCACCATCTAACCCCATCCCACCATCTAAGCTCATCCCACCATCTAACACCATCCCACCATCTAACCCCTTCACGCCATCTAAACCCATCCCACCATCTAACCCCATACCACCATCTAACCCCATCACCCCATCTAACACCTCCCACCATCTAAAGCCATCCCGCCATCTAACCCCATCACTCCATCTAACACCTCCCACCATCTAACCCCATCCCGCCATCTAAACCCATCACTCCATCTAACCCCATCCCATCATCTAACCCCATCCCACCATCTGACCACATCCCGCCATCTAACACCATCCCACCATCGAAAGCCATCCCGCGATCTAACCCCATCCCGCCATCTAATCCCATCCCGACATCTAACCCCATCCCGCCATCTAAACCCATCCCGCCATCTAAACCCATCCCGCCATCTAAACCGATCCCGCCATCTAAACCGATCCCGCCATCTAACCCCATCCTACCATCTAACCCCATCCTAACATCTAACCCCATCGCACCATCTAACCCATCCCACCATCTAACGCCATCCCACCATCTAAACCCATCCCGTCATCTAACCCCATCCCGCCATCTAACCCCATTCCGCCATCTAACCCCATCCCGCCATCTAACCAGATCCCTCCATCTAACCCCATCCCTCCATCTAACCCCATCACACCATCTAACCCCATCCCACCATCTAACCTCATTCCACCATCTAACCCCATCCCACCATCAAACCCCATCACTCCATCTAACCCCATCACTCCAACTAACCCTATCCCACCATGTAACCCCATCACTCCATCTAACCCCATCCCGCAATCTAAACTCATCCCGCCATCTAACCCCATCCCACTATCTAACCCCATCCCGCCATTTAACCCCATCACTCCATCTAACCCCATCCCACCATCTAACCCCATCCCACCATCTAACCCCATCCCACCATCTAATCCCTTCCCGCCATCTAACCCCATCCCACCATCTAACCCCATCCCACCATCTAAAGCCATCCCGACATCTAAACCCATCACTCCATCTAACCCCATCCCATCATCTAACCCCATCCCACCATCTGACCACATCCCGCCATCTAATACCATCCCACCTTCTAAAGCCATCCCGCGATCTAACCCCATCCTGCCATCTAATCCCATCCCGACATCTAACCCCATCCCGCCATCTAAACCCAACCCGCCATCTAAACCCATCCCGCCATCTAAACCGATCCCGCTATCTAATCCCATCCCGCCATCTAATCCCATCCCGCCATCTAACCCCATCCCGCCGTCTAACTCCATCCCACTATCTAACCCATCCTGCCTTATAACACAATCCTGCCATCGAACCCCATCCCACCATCTAACCCCATCCCACCATCTAACCCCATCCCACCATCTAACCCCATCCCACCATCTAACTCCATCCCACCATCTAACCCCATCCTACCATCTAACCCCATCCCACCATCTAACCTCTTCACTCCATCTAACCCCATCCCACCATCTAACCCACCCCGCCATCAAACCCAATCCCGCCATCTAACCCTATCCCGCCCTCTAACCCATCCCGCCATCTAACCCCATCCCTTCATCTAACCCCATCCCTCCATCTAATCCCATCCCACCATTTAACCCCATCCCACCGTCTAACCCCATCCCACCGTCTAACCCCATCCCACCATCTAACCCCATCCCACCATCTAACCCCATTCCGCCATCTAACCCCATTTCACCATCTAACCCCACCCCGGCATCTAACCCATCCCGCCTTCTAACACAATCATGCCATATAGCCCCATCCCGCCATCTAACCCCATCCCTCCATCTAACACCATCCCACCATCTAAACCCATCCCACCATCTAAACCCATCCCACCATCTAACCCCATCCCACCATCTAACCCCATCACTCCATCTAATCCCATCCCACCATCTAACCCCTTCCCACCATCTAACCCCTTCCCACCATCTAACCCCATCCCACCATCTAACCCCATCCCACCATCTAACCCCATCCCACCATCTAACCCCATCCCTTCATCTAACCCCATCCCACCATCTAACCACATTCCGCCATCTAACACCACCCCACCATCTAACCCCATCCCACCATCTAACCACATCCCGCCATCTAACACCACCCCACCATCTAAAGCCATCCCGCGATCTAACCCCATCCCGCCATCTAATCCCATCCCGACATCTAACCCCATCCCGCCATCTATACCCACCCCGCCATCTAAACCCATCCCGCCATATAAACCCATCCCAACATCTAAACCCATCCCGCCATCTAACCCCATCCTGCCTTCTAACTCCATCCCGCCATCTAACACCATCCCGCCGTCTAACTCCATCCCACCATCTAACCACATCCCACCATGTAACCCCATCCCATCATCTAACCCCATCCCGCCATCTAACCCCATTCTGCCATGTAAACCCATCCCGCCATCTAACCACATCCCTCCATCTAACCCCATCCCTCCACCTAACACCATCCCTCCACCTAACCCCATCCCACCATCTAACCCCATCCCACCATCTAACCACATCCCTCCATCTAACCCCATCCCTCCATCTAACCCCATCCCACCATCTAACCCCATCCCGCCATCTAAACACATCCCTCCAACTAACCGCATCCCTTCATCTAACCCCATCCCACCATCTAACCCCATCCCGCCATCTAACCCCATCCCTCCATCTAACCCCATCCCACCATCAAAGGTCTTCCCGCCATCTAACCACATCCCTCCATCTAACCACATCCCTCCATCTAACCCCATCCCTCCATCTAACCCCATCCCGCCATCTAACCACATCCCTCCATCTAACAATATCCCTCCATCTAACAACATCCCTCCATCTAACCCCATCCCTCCATCTAACCCCATCACACCATCTAACCCCATCCCACCATCGAACCCCATTCCACCATCTAACCCCATCCCACCATCTAATCCCATCCCACCATCTAACCCCATCACTCCATCTAACCCCATCCCACCATCTAACCCCATCCCACCATCTAACCCCATCCCACCGTCTAACCCCATCCCACCATCTAACCCCATTCCGCGATCTAACCCCATTCCGCCATCTAACCCCACCCCGGCATCTAACCCATCCCGCCTTCTAACACAATCACGCCATCTAGCCCCATCCCGCCATCTAACCCCATCCCTCCATCTAACACCATCCCACCATCTAAACCCATCCCACCATCTAAACCCATCCCACCATCTAACCCCATCCCACCATCTAACCCCATCACTCCATCTAATCCCATCCCACCATCTAACCCCTTCCCACCATCTAACCCCATCCCACCATCTAACCCCATCCCACCATCTAACCCCATCCCACCATCTAACCCCATCCCACCATCTAACCCCATCCCTTCATCTAACCCCATCCCACCATCTAACCCCATCCCACCATCTAACCCCATCCCACCATCTAATCCCATCCCGACATCTAACCCCATCCTGCCATCTATACCCACCCCGCCATCTAAACCCATCCCGCCATCTAAACCCATCCCGCCATATAAACCCATCCCGCCATCTAACCACATCCCTCCACCTAACCCCATCCCTCCACCTAACCCCATCCCACCTTCTAACCCCATCCCACCATCTAACCACATCCCACCATCTAATCCCATCCCACCATCTAACCCCATCACTCCATCTAACCCCATCCCAACATCTAACCCCATCCCACCATCAAACCCCATCCCACCATCTAAACCCATCCCGCCATCTAACCCCATCCCTCCACCTAACCCCATCCCTCCACCTAACCCCATCCCACCATCTAACCCCATCCCACCATTTAACCCATCCCACCATCTAACCACATCCCACCATCTAATCCCATCCCACCATCTAACCCCATCACTCCATCTAACCCCATCCCAACATCTAACCCCATCCCACCATCTAACCCCATCCCACCATCTAACCCCATCCCACCATCTAACCTCATCCCACCATCTAACCCCATCCCACCATCTAACCCCATCACTCCATCTAACCCCATCCCTCCATCTAAACCCATCCAAACATCTAACCCCATCCCTCCATCTAACCCCATCCCACCATCTAACCCCATCCCACCATCTAACCCCATCCCACCATCTAACCCCATCACTCCATCTAATCCCATCCCACCATCTAACCCCTTCCCACCATCTAACCCCTTCCCACCATCTAACGCCATCCCACCATCTAACCCCATCCCACCATCTAACCCCATCCCACCATCTAACCCCATCCCACCATCTAAACCCATCACTCCATCTAACCCCATCCCACCATCTAATCCCATCCCACCATCTAACCCCATCACTCCATCTAACCCCATCCCACCATCTAACCCCATCCCACCATCTAACCCCATCCCACCGTCTAACCCCATCCCACCATCTAACCCCATTCCGCGATCTAACCCCATTCCGCCATCTAACCCCACCCCGGCATCTAACCCATCCCGCCTTCTAACACAATCACGCCATCTAGCCCCATCCCGCCATCTAACCCCATCCCTCCAGCTAACACCATCCCACCATCTAAACCCATCCCACCATCTAAACCCATCCCACCATCTAACCCCATCCCACCATCTAACCCCATCACTCCATCTAATCCCATCCCACCATCTAACCCCTTCCCACCATCTAACCCCTTCCCACCATCTAACCCCATCCCACCATCTAACCCCATCCCACCATCTAACCCCATCCCACCATCTAACCCCATCCCTTCATCTAACCCCATCCCACCATCTAACCACATCCCGCCATCTAACACCACCCCACCATCTAAAGCCATCCCGCGATCTAACCCCATCCCGCCATCTAATCCCATCCCGACATCTAACCCCATCCCGCCATCTATACCCACCCCGCCATCTAAACCCATCCCGCCATCTAAACCCATCCCGCCATATAAACCCATCCCGCCATCTAACCACATCCCTCCACCTAACCCCATCCCTCCACCTAACCCCATCCCACCTTCTAACCCCATCCCACCATCTAACCACATCCCACCATCTAATCCCATCCCACCATCTAACCCCATCACTCCATCTAACCCCATCCCAACATCTAACCCCATCCCACCATCAAACCCCATCCCACCATCTAAACCCATCCCGCCATCTAACCCCATCCCTCCACCTAACCCCATCCCTCCACCTAACCCCATCCCACCATCTAACCCCATCCCACCATTTAACCCATCCCACCATCTAACCACATCCCACCATCTAATCCCATCCCACCATCTAACCCCATCACTCCATCTAACCCCATCCCAACATCTAACCCCATCCCACCATCTAACCCCACCCCACCATCTAACCCCATCCCACCATCTAACCTCATCCCACCATCTAACCCCATCCCACCATCTAACCCCATCACTCCATCTAACCCCATCCCTCCATCTAAACCCATCCAAACATCTAACCCCATCCCTCCATCTAACCCCATCCCACCATCTAACCCCATCCCACCATCTAACCCCATCCCACCATCTAACCCCATCCCACCATCTAACCCCATCCCACCATCTAACCTCATCCCACCATCTAACCCCATCCCACCATCTAACCCCATCACTCCATCTAACCCCATCCCTCCATCTAAACCCATCCAAACATCTAACCCCATCCCTCCATCTAACCCCATCCCACCATCTAACCCCATCCCACCATCTAACCCCATCCCACCATCTAACCCCATCCCACCATCTAACCTCATCCCACCATCTAACTCCATCCCACCATCTAACCCCTTCCCGCCATCCAACCTCATCCCGCCATCTAATCCCATCGCACCATCTAACCCCATCACTCCATCTAACCCCATGCCGCCATCTAACCCCATCCCACCATCTAACCCCATCCCACCATCTAACCCCATCCCACCATCTAACCACATCCCACCATCTAACCCCATCCCACCATCTAACCCCATCCCACCATCTAACCCCATCCCACCATCTAACCTCATCCCACCATCTAATCCCATCCCACCATCTAACCCCATCACTCAATCTAACCACATCCCACCATCTAACCCCATCCCACCATGTAACCCCATCCCACCATCTAACCCCATCCCACCATCTAACCCCATCCCACCATCTAACTTCATCCCGCCATCTAACCCCATCCCACCATCTAACCCCATCCCTCCATCTAACCCCATCCCGCCATCTAACCCCATCCCACCATCTAACCCCATCATTCCATCTGACCACATCCCGCCATCTAAGACCATCCCACCATCTAAAGCCATCCTGCAATCTAACCCCATCCCGCCATCTAATCCCATCCCGACATCTAACCCCATCCCACCATCTAAACCCATCACTCCATCTAACCCCATCCCATCATCTAACCCCATCACTCCATCTAACCCCATCCCATCATCTAACCCCATCCCACCATCTGACCACATCCTGCCATCTGACCACATCCCGCCATCTAAAACCATCCCGCGATCTAACCCCATCCCGCCATCTAATCCCATCCCGACATCTAACCTCATCCCGCCATCTAAACCCATCCCGCCATCTAAACCCATCCCGCCATCTAAACCGATCCCGCCATCTGAACCCATCCCGCCATCTCAACCCATCCCGCCATCTAACCCCATCCCGCCATCTAACTCCATCCCGCCATCTAACACCATCACACCATCTAACCCCATTCCGCCATCAAACCCCATCCCACCATCCAACCCCATCCCACCATCTAACCCCATCCCACCATCTAACCCCATCACTCCATCTAACCTCATCCTACCATCTAACCCCATTCCACCATCGAACCCCATCCCACCATCTAACCCCATCCCACCATCTAACCCCATTCCACCATCTAACCCAATCCCGCCCTCTAACCCATCCCGCCATCTAATCCCATCCCACCATCTAAACCCATCCCGCCATCTAAACCCATCCCGCCATCTAAACCGATCCCGCCATCTGAACCCATCCCGCCATCTCAACCCATCCCGCCATCTAACCCCATCCCGCCATCTAACTCCATCCCGCCATCTAACACCATCACACCATCTAACCCCATTCCGCCATCAAACCCCATCCCACCATCCAACCCCATCCCACCATCTAACCCCATCCCACCATCTAACCCCATCACTCCATCTAACCTCATCCTACCATCTAACCCCATTCCACCATCGAACCCCATCCCACCATCTAACCCCATCCCACCATCTAACCCCATTCCACCATCTAACCCAATCCCGCCCTCTAACCCATCCCGCCATCTAATCCCATCCCACCATCTAACCCCATCCCGCCATCTAACTCCATCCCGCCATCTAACACCATCACACCATCTAACCCCATTCCGCCATCAAACCCCATCCCACCATCTAACCCCATCCCACCATCTAACCACATCCCACCATCTAACCCCATCCCACCATCTAACCCCATCCCACCATCTAACCCCATCCCACCATCTAACCTCATCCCACCATCTAATCCCATCCCACCATCTAACCCCATCACTCAATCTAACCCCATCCCACCATCTAACCCCATCCCACCATGTAACCCCATCCCACCATCTAACCCCATCCCACCATCTAACCCCATCCCACCATCTATACTCATCCCACCATCTAACCCCATCCCCCATCTAACCCCATCCCACCATCTAACTTCATCCCGCCATCTAACCCCATCCCACCATCTAACCCCATCCCTCCATCTAACCCCATCCCGCCATCTAACCCCATCCCACCATCTAACCCCATCATTCCATCTGACCACATCCCGCCATCTAAGACCATCCCACCATCTAAAGCCATCCTGCAATCTAACCCCATCCCGCCATCTAATCCCATCCCGACATCTAACCCCATCCCACCATCTAAACCCATCACTCCATCTAACCCCATCCCATCATCTAACCCCATCACTCCATCTAACCCCATCCCATCATCTAACCCCATCCCACCATCTGACCACATCCTGCCATCTGACCACATCCCGCCATCTAAAACCATCCCGCGATCTAACCCCATCCCGCCATCTAATCCCATCCCGCCATCTAATCCCATCCCGACATCTAACCTCATCCCGCCATCTAAACCCATCCCGCCATCTAAACCCATCCCGCCATCTAAACCGATCCCGCCATCTGAACCCATCCCGCCATCTGAACCCATCCCGCCATCTAACCCCATCCCGCCATCTAACTCCATCCCGCCATCTAACACCATCACACCATCTAACCCCATTCCGCCATCAAACCCCATCCCACCATCTAACCCCATCCTACCATCCAACCCCATCCCACCATCTAACCCCATCCCACCATCTAACCCCATCACTCCATCTAACCTCATCCTACCATCTAACCCCATCCCACCATCTAACCCCATCCCACCATCTAACCCCATCCCACGATCTAACCCAATCCCGCCATCTAACCCAGTCCCGCCATTTAACCCAATCCCGCCATCTAACCCAATCCCGCCATCTAACCCCAATCCCGCCCTCTAACCCACCCCGCCATCTAACCCAATCCCGCCCTCTAACCCAATCCCGCCCTCTAACCCATCCCGCCATCTAACCCCATCCCGCCATCGAACCCAATCCGCCATCTAACCCCATCCCGCCATCAAACCCCATCCCGCCATCTAACCCAATTCTGCCATCTAACCCCAGCCCACCATCTAACCCCATCCCACCATCTAACCCCATCCCAACATCTAACCCCATCCCACCATCTAACCCCATCCCACCATGTAACCCCATCCCACCATGTAACCCCATCCCACCATGTAACCCCATCCCACCATGTAACCCCATCCCACCATGTAACCCCATCCCACCATCTAACCCCATCCCACCATCTAACCTCATCCCACCATCTAACCCCATCCCCCCATCTATCCCCATCCCACCATCTAACTTCATCCCGCCATCTAACCCCATCCCACCATCTAATCCCATCCCTCCATCTAACCCCATCCCGCCATCTAACCCCATCCCGCCATCTAACCCCATCCCGCCATCTAACCCCATCCCGCCATCTAACCCCATCCGGCCATCTAACCCCATCCCACCATCTAACCCCATCACTCCATCTAACCCCATCCCACTATCTAACCCCATCCCACCATCTAACCACATCACTCCATCTAACCCCAACCCACCATCTAACCACATCACTCCATCTAACCCCATCTCGCCATCTAACTTCATCCTGCCATCTAACCCCATCCCACCATCTAGCCCCATCCCACCATCTAACCCCATCCCACCATCTAACCTCATCCCACCATCTAACCCCATCCCACCATCTAACCCCATCACTCCATCTAACCCCATCCCTCCATCTAAACCCATCCAAACATCTAACCCCATCCCTCCATCTAACCCCATCCCACCATCTAACCCCATCCCACCATCTAACCCCATCCCACCATCTAACCCCATCCCACCATCTAACCTCATCCCACCATCTAACTCCATCCCACCATCTAACCCCTTCCCGACATCTAACCTCATCCCGCCATCTAATCCCATCCCACCATCTAACCCCATCCCACCATCTAACCTCATCCCACCATCTAACCCCATCCCACCATCTAACCCCATCACTCCATCTAACCCCATCCAAACATCTAACCCCATCCCTCCATCTAACCCCATCCCACCATCTAACCCCATCCCACCATCTAACCCCATGCCACCATCTAACCCCATCCCACCATCTAACCCCATCCCACCATCTAACCCCATCCCACCATCTAACCCCATCCCACCATCTAACCCCATCCCAACATCTAACCCCATCCCACCATCTAACCTCATCCCACCATCTAATCCCATCCCACCATCTAACCCCATCACTCAATCTAACCCCATCCCACCATCTACCCCATCCCACCATGTAACCCCATCCCACCATCTAACCCCATCCCACCATCTAACCCCATCCCACCATCTAACCCCATCACTCCATCTAACCCCATCCCTCCATCTAAACCCATCCAAACATCTAACCCCATCCCTCCATCTAACCCCATCCCACCATCTAACCCCATCCCACCATCTAACCCCATCCCACCATCTAACCCCATCCCACCATCTAACCTCATCCCACCATCTAACTCCATCCCACCATCTAACCCCTTCCCGCCATCTAACCTCATCCTGCCATCTAATCCCATCCCACCATCTAACCCCATCACTCCATCTAACCCCATGCCACCATCTAACCCCATCCCACCATCTAACCCCATCCCACCATCTAACCCCATCCCACCATCTAACCACATCCCACCATCTAACCCCATCCCACCATCTAACCCCATCCCACCATCTAACCCCATCCCACCATCTAACCTCATCCCACCATCTAATCCCATCCCACCATCTAACCCCATCACTCAATCTAACCCCATCCCACCATCTAACCCCATCCCACCATGTAACCCCATCCCACCATCTAACCCCATCCCACCATCTATACTCATCCCACCATCTAACCCCATCCCCCATCTAACCCCATCCCACCATCTAACTCAATCCCGCCATCTAACCCCATCCCACCATCTAACCCCATCCCTCCATCTAACCCCATCCCGCCATCTAACCCCATCCCACCATCTAACCCCATCATTCCATCTGACCACATCCCGCCATCTAAGACCATCCCACCATCTAAAGCCATCCTGCAATCTAACCCCATCCCGCCATCTAATCCCATCCCGACATCTAACACCATCCCACCATCTAAACCCATCACTCCATCTAACCCCATCCCATCATCTAACCCCATCACTCCATCTAACCCCATCCCATCATCTAACCCCATCCCACCATCTGACCACATCCTGCCATCTGACCACATCCCGCCATCTAAAACCATCCCGCGATCTAACCCCATCCCGCCATCTAATCCCATCCCGACATCTAACCTCATCCCGTCATCTAAACCCATCCCGCCATCTAAACCCATCCCGCCATCTAAACCGATCCCGCCATCTGAACCCATCCCGCCATCTGAACCCATCCCGCCATCTAACCCCATCCCGCCATCTAACTCCATCCCGCCATCTAACACCATCACACCATCTAACCCCATTCCGCCATCAAACCCCATCCCACCATCTAACCCCATCCTACCATCCAACCCCATCCCACCATCTAACCCCATCCCACCATCTAACCCCATCACTCCATCTAACCTCATCCTACCATCTAACCCCATTCCACCATCTAACCCCATCCCACCATCTAACCCCATCCCAACATCTAACCCAATCCCACCATCTAACCCAATCCCGCCATCTAACCCAGTCCCGCCATTTAACCCAATCCCGCCATCTAACCCAATCCCGCCATCTAACCCCAATCCCGCCCTCTAACCCACCCCGCCATCTAACCCCATCCCGCCATCGAACCCCATCCCGCCATCTAACCCCATCCCGCCATCAAACCCCATCCCGCCATCTAACCCAATTCTGCCATCTAACCCCAGCCCACCATCTAACCCCATCCCACCATCTAACCCCATCCCAACATCTAACCCCATCCCACCATCTAACCCCATCCCAACATGTAACCCCATCCCACCATGTAACCCCATCCCACCATGTAACCCCATCCCACCATGTAACCCCATCCCACCATGTAACCCCATCCCACCATGTAACCCCATCCCACCATGTAACCCCATCCCACCATCTAACCCCATCCCACCATCTAACCTCATCCCACCATCTAACCCCATCCCCCCATCTATCCCCATCCCACCATCTAACTTCATCCCGCCATCTAACCCCATCCCACCATCTAATCCCATCCCTCCATCTAACCCCATCCCGCCATCTAACCCCATCCCGCCATCTAACCCCATCCCGCCATCTAACCCCATCCCGCCATCTAACCCCATCCCGCCATCTAACCCCATCCCACCATCTAACCCCATCACTCCATCTAACCCCATCCCACTATCTAACCCCATCCCACCATCTAACCACATCACTCCATCTAACCCCATCCCACCATCTAACCACATCACTCCATCTAACCCCATCTCGCCATCTAACTTCATCCTGCCATCTAACCCCATCCCACCATCTAACCCCATCCCACCATCTAACCCCATCCCACCATCTAACCTCATCCCACCATCTAACCCCATCCCACCATCTAACCCCATCACTCCATCTAACCCCATCCCTCCATCTAAACCCATCCAAACATCTAACCCCATCCCTCCATCTAACCCCATCCCACCATCTAACCCCATCCCACCATCTAACCCCATCCCACCATCTAACCCCATCCCACCATCTAACCTCATCCCACCATCTAACTCCATCCCACCATCTAATCCCTTCCCGCCATCTAACCTCATCCCGCCATCTAATCCCATCCCACCATCTAACCCCATCACTCCATCTAACCCCATGCCACCATCTAACCCCATCCCACCATCTAACCCCATCCCACCATCTAACCCCATCCCACCATCTAACCACATCCCACCATCTAACCCCATCCCACCATCTAACCCCATCCCACCATCTAACCCCATCCCACCATCTAACCTCATCCCACCATCTAATCCCATCCCACCATCTAACCCCATCACTCAATCTAACCCCATCCCACCATCTAACCCCATCCCACCATGTAACCCCATCCCACCATCTAACCCCATCCCACCATCTAACCCCATCCCACCATCTATACTCATCCCACCATCTAACCCCATCCCCCATCTAACCCCATCCCACCATCTAACTTCATCCCGCCATCTAACCCCATCCCACCATCTAACCCCATCCCTCCATCTAACCCCATCCCGCCATCTAACCCCATCCCACCATCTAACCCCATCATTCCATCTGACCACATCCCGCCATCTAAGACCATCCCACCATCTAAAGCCATCCTGCAATCTAACCCCATCCCGCCATCTAATCCCATCCCGACATCTAACCCCATCCCACCATCTAAACCCATCACTCCATCTAACCCCATCCCATCATCTAACCCCATCACTCCATCTAACCCCATCCCATCATCTAACCCCATCCCACCATCTGACCACATCCTGCCATCTGACCACATCCCGCCATCTAAAACCATCCCGCGATCTAACCCCATCCCGCCATCTAATCCCATCCCGACATCTAACCTCATCCCGCCATCTAAACCCATCCCGCCATCTAAACCCATCACACCATCTAACCCCATCCCACCATCGAACCCCATTCCACCATCTAACCCCATCCCACCATCTAATCCCATCCCACCATCTAACCCCATCACTCCATCTAACCCCATCCCATCATCTAACCCCATCCCAACATCTGACCACATCCTGCCATCTGACCACATCCCGCCATCTAAAACCATCCCGCGATCTAACCCCATCCCGCCATCTAATCCCATCCCGCCATCTAATCCCATCCCGACATCTAACCTCATCCCGCCATCTAAACCCATCCCGCCATCTAAACCCATCCCGCCATCTAAACCGATCCCGCCATCTGAACCCATCCCGCCATCTGAACCCATCCAGCCATCTAACCTCATCCCGCCATCTAACTCCATCCCGCCATCTAACACCATCACACCATCTAACCCCATTCCGCCATCAAACCCCATCCCACCATCTAACCCCATCCTACCATCCAACCCCATCCCACCATCTAACCCCATCCCACCATCTAACCCCATCACTCCATCTAACCTCATCCTACCATCTAACCCCATTCCACCATCTAACCCCATCCCACCATCTAACCCCATCCCACCATCTAACCCCATCCCACCATCTAACCCAATCCCGCCATCTAACCCAGTCCCGCCATTTAACCCAATCCCGCCATCTAACCCAATCCCGCCATCTAACCCCAATCCCGCCCTCTAACCCACCCCGCCATCTAACCCAATCCCGCCCTCTAACCCAATCCCGCCCTCTAACCCATCCCGCCATCTAACCCCATCCCGCCATCGAACCCCATCCCGCCATCTAACCCCATCCCGCCATCGAATCCCATCCCTCCATCTAACCCCATCCCGCCATCTAACCCCATCCCGCCATCTAACCCCATCCCGCCATCTAACCCCATCCCGCCATCTAACCCCATCCCGCCATCTAACCCCATCCCACCATCTAACCCCATCACTCCATCTAACCCCATCCCACTATCTAACCCCAGCCCACCATCTAACCACATCACTCCATCTAACCCCATCCCACCATCTAACCACATCACTCCATCTAACCCCATCTCGCCATCTAACTTCATCCTGCCATCTAACCCCATCCCACCATCTAAGCCCATCCCTCCATCTAACCCCATCCCGCCATCTAACCCCATCCCACCATCTAACCCCATCCCGCCATCTAACCCCATCCCACCATCTAACCACATCACTCCATCTAACCCCATCCCACCATCTAACCCCATCTCGCCATCTAACTTCATCCTGCCATCTAACCCCATCCCACCATCTAACCCCATCCCTCCATCTAACCCCATCCCACCATCTAACCCCATCCCTCCATCTAACCCCATCCCGCCATCTAACACCATCCCACCATCTAAAGCCATCCCGCGATCTAACCCCATCCCGCCATCTAATCCCATCCCGACATCTAACCTCATCCCGCCATCTAAACCCATCACTCCATCTAACCCCATCCCATCATCTAACCCCATCACTCCATCTAACCCCATCCCATCATCTAACCCCATCCCACCATCTGACCACATCCCGCCATCTGACCACATCCCGCCATCTAAAGCCATCCCGCGATCTAACCCCATCCCGCCATCTAATCCCATCCCGACATCTAACCCCATCCCGCCATCTAACCCCATC
Source organism: Somniosus microcephalus (assembly GCF_052327205.1). Lineage (NCBI taxonomy): Eukaryota > Metazoa > Chordata > Chondrichthyes > Squaliformes > Somniosidae > Somniosus > Somniosus microcephalus. The sequence goes on along the minus strand of NC_140990.1, from coordinate 16,249,356 downwards.
CCGCCATCTAACACCATCCCACCGTCTAACCCCATCCCACCGTCTAACCCCATCCCACTGTCTAACCCCATCCCGACATCTAACCCCATTCCGCCATCAAACCCCATCCCGCCATCTAACCCCATCCTACCATCTAACCCCATCCCACCATCTAACCCCATCCCACCATCTAACCCCATCACTCCATCTAACCTCATCCTACCATCTAACCCCATCGCACCATCTAACCCCATCCCAACATCTAACCCCATCACTCCATCTAACCCCATCCCACCATCTAACCCCGTCACTCCATCTAACCCCATCCCACCATCTAACACCGTCCCACCATCTAACCCCATTCCACCGTCTAACCCAATCCCGCCATCTAACCCAATCCCGCCATCTAACCCAATCCCGCCATATAACCCAATCCTGCCATCTAACCCCAATCGCGCCCTCTAACCCACCCCGCCATCTAACCCAATCCCGCCATCTAATCCAATCCCGCCCTCTAACCCATCCCGCCATCTGCCATCTAACCCTATCCCACCATCTAACCCCATCCCACCATCTAACCCCGTCTTACCATCTAAACCCATCCCGCCATCTAACCCCATCACTCCATCTAACCCCATCCCACCATCTAACCCCATCCCGCCATCTAACCCCATCCCACCATCTAACACCATCCCACCATCTAACCCATCCCACCATCCAACCCCATTCCACCATCTAACCCCATCCCACCATGTAACCCCATCCCACCATCTAACCCCATCCCACCATCTAACCCCATCCCGCCATGTAACTCCATCCCGCCATGTTACACCAACCTGCCATCTAACCCCATCCCACCATCTAACCCCATCCCACCATCTAACCCCATCCCACCATCTAACCCCATCCCACCCTCTAACCCCGTCTTACCATCTGAACCCATCCCGCCATCTAACCCGATCACTCCATCTAACCCCATCCCGCCATCTAATCCCAACCCGACATCTAACCACATCCCGCCATCTAACCCCATCCCACCATCTAACCCCATCCCACCATCTAACCCATCCCGCCATCCAACCCCATTCCACCATCTAACCCCATCCCACCATGTAACCCCATCCCACCATGTAACCCCATCCCACCATCTAACCCCATCCCGCCATCTAACCCCATCACACCATCTAACCCCATCCCACCATCTAACCCCATCCCACCATCTAACCCCATCCCGCCATCTAACCCCATCACACCATCTAACACCATCCCACCATCTAACCCCATCCCACCATCTAACCCCATCCCACCATCTAACCCCATCCCACCATCTAACCTCATCCCACCATCTAATCCCATCCCACCATCTAACCCATCCCGCCATCTAACCCCATTCCACCATCTAACCCCATCCCACCATGTAACCCCATCCCACCATCTAACCCCATCCCGCCATGTAACTCCATCCCGCCATCTAACACCAAACTGCCATCTAGCCCCATCTCGCCATTTCACCCCATCCCACCGTCTAACCCCATCCCGCCATCTAATCCCATCCCATCTAACTCCATCCCATGATCTAATCCCATCCCGCCATCTAACCTCATCCCACCACCTAACCCCATCCCACCACCTAACCCCATCCCACCACCTAACCCCATCCCACCATCTAAGCCCATCCCGCGGTCTAACCCCATTCCGCCATCTAATCCCATCCCACCATCTAACCCCATTCAGCCATCTAACCCCATCCCGCCATCTAACCCCATCCCGCCATCTAAACCCATCCCGCAATCTAACCCCATCCAGACATCTAACCCCATCCCGCCATCTAAACCCACCCCGCCATCTAAACCCATCCCGCCATCTAAACCGATCCCGCCATCTAACCCCATCCCACCATCAAACCCCATCTCACATCTAAACCCATCCCGCCATCTGAACCCATCCCGCCATCTAAACCCATCCCGCCATCTAAACCCATCCCGCGATCTAACCCCATCCCTCCATCTAACCACATCCCTCCATCTAATCCCATCCCACGATCTAACCCCATCCCGCCATCTAACACCATCCCGCCGTCTAACCCAATCCCACCATTTAAACCCATTCCACCATCCAACCCCATCCAGCCATCTAACCCCATTCCGCCATCTAACCCCACCCCGCCATCTAACCCCATCCCTCCAACTAACCCCATCCCTCCATCTAACCCCATCCCACCATCTAACCCCATCCCACCATCCAACGCCATCCCTCCATCTAACCCCATCCCGCCATCTAACCCCATTCCGCAATCAACCCCACCCCACCATCTAACCCCATCCCTCCATCTAACCCCATCCCACCATCTAACCCCATCCCACCATCTAACCCCATCCCACCATCTAACCCCATCCCACCATCTAACCCCATCCCACCATCTAACCCCATCCGGCCATCTAACCCCATCCCACCATCTAATCCCATCTCGCCATCTAACCCCATCCCACTACCTAGCCCCATCCCACCTTCTAACTACATCCCTCCATCTAACCCCTTCCCACCATCTAACCCCATCCCACCATCTAACCCCATCCCACTATCGAGCCCCATCCCACCTTCTAACCACATCCCTCCATCGAACCCCATCACGCCATCGAACCCCATCCCACCATCTAACCCCATCCCTTCATCCAAACCCATCCCGCCATCTAAACCCACCCCGCCATCTAAACCCATCCCGCCATCTAAACCGATCCCGCCATCTAACCCCATCCCACCATCAAACCCCATCCCACATCTAAACCCATCCCGCCATCTGAACCCATCCCGCCATCTAAACCCATCCCGCCATCTAAACCCATCCCGCGATCTAACCCCATCCCTCCATCTAACCACACGCCTCCATCTAATCCCATCCCACGATCTAACCTCATCCCGCCATCTAACACCATCCCGCCGTCTAACCCAATCCCACCATCTAACCCCATCCCACCATCTAACCCCATCCAGCCATCTAACCCCATTCCGCCATCTAACCCCACCCCGCCATCTAACCCCATCCCTCCAACTAACCCCATCCCTCCATCTAACCCCATCCCACCATCTAACCCCATCCCACCATCCAACGCCATCCCTCCATCTAACCCCATCAAGCCATCTAACCCCATTCCGCAATCTAACCCCACCCCACCATCTAACCCCATCCCTCCATCTAACCCCATCCCACCATCTAACCCCATCCCACCATCTAACCCCATCCCACCATCTAACCCCATCCCACCATCTAACCCCATCACTCCATCTAACCTCATCCTACCATCTAACCCCATTCCACCATCTAACCCCATCCCACCATCTAACCCCATCCCACCATCTAACCCCATCCCACCATCTAACCCAATCCCGCCATCTAACCCAGTCCCGCCATTTAACCCAATCCCGCCATCTAACCCAATCCCGCCATCTAACCCCAATCCCGCCCTCTAACCCACCCCGCCATCTAACCCAATCCCGCCCTCTAACCCAATCCCGCCCTCTAACCCATCCCGCCATCTAACCCCATCCCGCCATCGAACCCCATCCCGCCATCTAACCCCATCCCGCCATCGAATCCCATCCCTCCATCTAACCCCATCCCGCCATCTAACCCCATCCCGCCATCTAACCCCATCCCGCCATCTAACCCCATCCCGCCATCTAACCCCATCCCGCCATCTAACCCCATCCCACCATCTAACCCCATCACTCCATCTAACCCCATCCCACTATCTAACCCCAGCCCACCATCTAACCACATCACTCCATCTAACCCCATCCCACCATCTAACCACATCACTCCATCTAACCCCATCTCGCCATCTAACTTCATCCTGCCATCTAACCCCATCCCACCATCTAAGCCCATCCCTCCATCTAACCCCATCCCGCCATCTAACCCCATCCCACCATCTAACCCCATCCCGCCATCTAACCCCATCCCACCATCTAACCACATCACTCCATCTAACCCCATCCCACCATCTAACCCCATCTCGCCATCTAACTTCATCCTGCCATCTAACCCCATCCCACCATCTAACCCCATCCCTCCATCTAACCCCATCCCACCATCTAACCCCATCCCTCCATCTAACCCCATCCCGCCATCTAACACCATCCCACCATCTAAAGCCATCCCGCGATCTAACCCCATCCCGCCATCTAATCCCATCCCGACATCTAACCTCATCCCGCCATCTAAACCCATCACTCCATCTAACCCCATCCCATCATCTAACCCCATCACTCCATCTAACCCCATCCCATCATCTAACCCCATCCCACCATCTGACCACATCCCGCCATCTGACCACATCCCGCCATCTAAAGCCATCCCGCGATCTAACCCCATCCCGCCATCTAATCCCATCCCGACATCTAACCCCATCCCGCCATCTAACCCCATCCCGCCATCTAACACCATCCCACCGTCTAACCCCATCCCACCGTCTAACCCCATCCCACTGTCTAACCCCATCCCGACATCTAACCCCATTCCGCCATCAAACCCCATCCCGCCATCTAACCCCATCCTACCATCTAACCCCATCCCACCATCTAACCCCATCCCACCATCTAACCCCATCACTCCATCTAACCTCATCCTACCATCTAACCCCATCGCACCATCTAACCCCATCCCAACATCTAACCCCATCACTCCATCTAACCCCATCCCACCATCTAACCCCGTCACTCCATCTAACCCCATCCCACCATCTAACACCGTCCCACCATCTAACCCCATTCCACCGTCTAACCCAATCCCGCCATCTAACCCAATCCCGCCATCTAACCCAATCCCGCCATATAACCCAATCCTGCCATCTAACCCCAATCGCGCCCTCTAACCCACCCCGCCATCTAACCCAATCCCGCCATCTAATCCAATCCCGCCCTCTAACCCATCCCGCCATCTGCCATCTAACCCTATCCCACCATCTAACCCCATCCCACCATCTAACCCCGTCTTACCATCTAAACCCATCCCGCCATCTAACCCCATCACTCCATCTAACCCCATCCCACCATCTAACCCCATCCCGCCATCTAACCCCATCCCACCATCTAACACCATCCCACCATCTAACCCATCCCACCATCCAACCCCATTCCACCATCTAACCCCATCCCACCATGTAACCCCATCCCACCATCTAACCCCATCCCACCATCTAACCCCATCCCGCCATGTAACTCCATCCCGCCATGTTACACCAACCTGCCATCTAACCCCATCCCACCATCTAACCCCATCCCACCATCTAACCCCATCCCACCATCTAACCCCATCCCACCCTCTAACCCCGTCTTACCATCTGAACCCATCCCGCCATCTAACCCGATCACTCCATCTAACCCCATCCCGCCATCTAATCCCAACCCGACATCTAACCACATCCCGCCATCTAACCCCATCCCACCATCTAACCCCATCCCACCATCTAACCCATCCCGCCATCCAACCCCATTCCACCATCTAACCCCATCCCACCATGTAACCCCATCCCACCATGTAACCCCATCCCACCATCTAACCCCATCCCGCCATCTAACCCCATCACACCATCTAACCCCATCCCACCATCTAACCCCATCCCACCATCTAACCCCATCCCGCCATCTAACCCCATCACACCATCTAACACCATCCCACCATCTAACCCCATCCCACCATCTAACCCCATCCCACCATCTAACCCCATCCCACCATCTAACCTCATCCCACCATCTAATCCCATCCCACCATCTAACCCATCCCGCCATCTAACCCCATTCCACCATCTAACCCCATCCCACCATGTAACCCCATCCCACCATCTAACCCCATCCCGCCATGTAACTCCATCCCGCCATCTAACACCAAACTGCCATCTAGCCCCATCTCGCCATTTCACCCCATCCCACCGTCTAACCCCATCCCGCCATCTAATCCCATCCCATCTAACTCCATCCCATGATCTAATCCCATCCCGCCATCTAACCTCATCCCACCACCTAACCCCATCCCACCACCTAACCCCATCCCACCACCTAACCCCATCCCACCATCTAAGCCCATCCCGCGGTCTAACCCCATTCCGCCATCTAATCCCATCCCACCATCTAACCCCATTCAGCCATCTAACCCCATCCCGCCATCTAACCCCATCCCGCCATCTAAACCCATCCCGCAATCTAACCCCATCCAGACATCTAACCCCATCCCGCCATCTAAACCCACCCCGCCATCTAAACCCATCCCGCCATCTAAACCGATCCCGCCATCTAACCCCATCCCACCATCAAACCCCATCTCACATCTAAACCCATCCCGCCATCTGAACCCATCCCGCCATCTAAACCCATCCCGCCATCTAAACCCATCCCACGATCTAACCCCATCCCTCCATCTAACCACATCCCTCCATCTAATCCCATCCCACGATCTAACCCCATCCCGCCATCTAACACCATCCCGCCGTCTAACCCAATCCCACCATTTAAACCCATTCCACCATCCAACCCCATCCAGCCATCTAACCCCATTCCGCCATCTAACCCCACCCCGCCATCTAACCCCATCCCTCCAACTAACCCCATCCCTCCATCTAACCCCATCCCACCATCTAACCCCATCCCACCATCCAACGCCATCCCTCCATCTAACCCCATCCCGCCATCTAACCCCATTCCGCAATCAACCCCACCCCACCATCTAACCCCATCCCTCCATCTAACCCCATCCCACCATCTAACCCCATCCCACCATCTAACCCCATCCCACCATCTAACCCCATCCCACCATCTAACCCCATCCCACCATCTAACCCCATCCGGCCATCTAACCCCATCCCACCATCTAATCCCATCTCGCCATCTAACCCCATCCCACTACCTAGCCCCATCCCACCTTCTAACTACATCCCTCCATCTAACCCCTTCCCACCATCTAACCCCATCCCACCATCTAACCCCATCCCACTATCGAGCCCCATCCCACCTTCTAACCACATCCCTCCATCGAACCCCATCACGCCATCGAACCCCATCCCACCATCTAACCCCATCCCTTCATCCAAACCCATCCCGCCATCTAAACCCACCCCGCCATCTAAACCCATCCCGCCATCTAAACCGATCCCGCCATCTAACCCCATCCCACCATCAAACCCCATCCCACATCTAAACCCATCCCGCCATCTGAACCCATCCCGCCATCTAAACCCATCCCGCCATCTAAACCCATCCCGCGATCTAACCCCATCCCTCCATCTAACCACACGCCTCCATCTAATCCCATCCCACGATCTAACCTCATCCCGCCATCTAACACCATCCCGCCGTCTAACCCAATCCCACCATCTAACCCCATCCCACCATCTAACCCCATCCAGCCATCTAACCCCATTCCGCCATCTAACCCCACCCCGCCATCTAACCCCATCCCTCCAACTAACCCCATCCCTCCATCTAACCCCATCCCACCATCTAACCCCATCCCACCATCCAACGCCATCCCTCCATCTAACCCCATCAAGCCATCTAACCCCATTCCGCAATCTAACCCCACCCCACCATCTAACCCCATCCCTCCATCTAACCCCATCCCACCATCTAACCCCATCCCACCATCTAACCCCATCCCACCATCTAACCCCATCCCACCATCTAACCCCATCCCACCATCTAACCCCATCCGGCCATCTAAACCCATCCCACCATCTAATCCCATCTCGCCATCTAACCCCATCCCACTACCTAGCCCCATCCCACCTTCTAACTACATCCCTCCATCTAACCCCTTCCCACCATCTAACCCCATCCCACCATCTAACCCCATCCCACTATCTAGCCCCATCCCACCTTCTAACGACATCCCTCCATCGAACCCCATCATGCCATCGAACCCCATCCCACCATCTAACCCCATCCCTTCATCTAAACCCATCCCACCATCTAACCACATCCCGCCATCTAACACCATCCCACCAACTAAAGCCATCCCGCGATCTAACCCCATCCCGCCATCTAATCCCATCCTGCCATCTAACCCCATCCCACCTTCTAAACACATCCCGCCATCTAACACCATCCCGCCGTCAAACTCCATCCCACCGTATAACCCCATCCCACCATGTAAACCCATCCCATCATCTAACCCCATCCCGCCATCTAACCCCATTCAGCCATCTAACCCCATCCCGCCATCGAACCCCATTCCGCTATCTAACCCCATCCCGCTATCTAACCCATCCCGCCATCTAACCCCATCCCGCCATCTAACCACATCGCTCCATCTAACCCCATCCCACCATCTAACCCCATCCCACCATCTAACCCCATCCCACCATCTAACCCCATCACTCCATCTAACCCCATCCCACCATCTAACCCCATCCCACCATCTAACCCCATCCCACCATCTACCCTCTTCCCACCATCTAACCCCATCCCACCATCTAACCCCATCCCACCATGTAACCCCATCCCACCATCTAACCTCATCCCACCACCTAACCCCATCCCACCATCTAACCCCATCCCTCCATCTAACCCCATCCCTCCATCTAACCCCATCACTCCATCTAACCCCATCCCACCATCTAACCCCATCTCACCATCTAACCTCATCCCACAATCTAACCCCATCCCACCATCTAACCCCATCACTCCATCTAACCCCATCCCACCATCTAACCCCATCCCACCATCTAACCCTATCCCACCATCTTACCCCATCCCACCATCTAACCCCATCTCTCCACCTATCACCATCCCACCATCTAAAGTCATCACTCCATCTAACCCCATCCCATCATCGAACACCATCACTCCATCTAACCCCATCCCATCATCTAACCCCATCCCACCATTGAACCACATCCCGCCATCTAACAGGACCCCACCATCTAAAGCCATCCCGTGATCTAAACCCATCCCGCCATCTAATCCCATCCCGACATCTAACCACATCCCGCCATCTAAACCCATCCCGCCATCTAAACCCATCCCGCCATCTAACTCCAACCCGCCATCTAACCCCATCCCGCCATCTAACACCATCCCGCCGTCTAACTCCATCCCACCGTCTAACCCCATCCCACCATTTAACCCCATCCCACCATCTAACCCCATCCCGCCATCTAACCCCATCCCGACATCTAACCCCATTCCGACATCTAACCTAATCCCACCATCTAACCCATCCCACCATCTAACCCCATTCCACCAGCTAACCCCATCCCACCATGTAACCCCATCCCACCAACTAACCCCATCCCGCCACCTCACCCCATTCCACAGTCTCACCCCATCCTGCCATCTAACCCCATCTCACCATCGAATCCCATCCCATCTAACCAATCCCATGATTTAATCCCAACCCGCCATCTAGCCCCATCCCACCATCTAACCCCATCCCACCATCTAGCCCCGTCCCACCATGTAACCTCATCCCATCATCTAACCCCATTCCGCCATCTAACCCCATTCAGCCATCTAACCCCATCCCGCCATCGAACCCCATTCCGCCATCTAACCACATCCCTCCATCTAACCCCATCCCACCATCTAACCCCATCCCTCCATCTAACCCCATCCCACCATCTAACCCCATCCCACCATCTAGCCCCATCCCACCATCGAACCCCATCCCACCATCTAACTCCATCTAACCCCATCCCACCATCTAACCCCATCCCACCATCTAACCCCATCCCACCATCTAACCCATCCTGCCATCCAACCCCATTCCACCATCTAACCCCCATCCCACCATCTAACCCCATCCCGCCATGTAACCCCATCCCACCATCTAACCCCATCCCACCATCTAACCCCATCCTACCATCCAACCCCATCCCACCATCTAACCCCATCCCACCATCTAACCCCATCACTCCATCTAACCTCATCCTACCATCTAACCCCATCCCACCATCTAACCCCATCCCACCATCTAACCTCATCACTCCATCTAACCCCATCCCACCATCTAACCCCATCCCAGCATCTAACCCCATCACTCCATCTAACCCCATCCCACCATCTAACCCCATCACTCCAACTAACCCCATCCCACCATCTAACCCCATCCCACCATCTAACCCCATTCCACCATCTAACCCAATCCCGCCCTCTAACCCATCCCGCCATCTAACCCAATCCCGCCATCTAACCCAGTCCCGCCATTTAACCCAATCCCGCCATCTAACCCAATCCCGCCATCTAACCCCAATCCCGCCCTCTAACCCACCCCGCCATCTAACCCAATCCCGCCCTCGAACCCAATCCCGCCCTCTAACCCATCCCGCCATCTAACCCCATCCCGCCATCGAACCCCATCCCGCCATCTAACCCCATCCCGCCATCAAACCCCATCCCGCCATCTAACCCAATTCTGCCATCAAACCCCAGCCCACCATCTAACCCCATCCCACCATCTAGCCCCATCCCAACATCTAACCCCATCCCACCATCTAACCCCATCCCACCATGTAACCCCATCCCACCATGTAACCCCATCCCACCATGTAACCCCATCCCACCATGTAACCCCATCCCACCATGTAACCCCATCCCACCATGTAACCCCATCCCACCATGTAACCCCATCCCACCATCTAACCCCATCCCACCATCTAACCTCATCCCACCATCTAACCCCATCCCCCCATCTATCCCCATCCCACCATCTAACTTCATCCAGCCATCTAACCCCATCCCACCATCTAACCCCATCCCTCCATCTAACCCCATCCCGCCATCTAACCCCATCCCGCCATCTAACCCCATCCCGCCATTTAACCCCATCCCGCCATCTAACCCCATCCCGCCATCTAACCCCATCCCACCATCTAACCCCATCACTCCATCTAACCCCATCCCACTATCTAACCCCATCCCACCATCTAACCACATCACTCCATCTAACCCCATCCCACCATCTAACCACATCACTCCATCTAACCCCATCCCGCCATCTAACTTCATCCTGCCATCTAACCCCATCCCACCATCTAACCCCATCCCTCCATCTAACCCCATCCCGCCATCTAACCCCATCCCACCATCTAACCCAATCCCGCCATCGAACCCAATCCCGCCATCTAACCCCATCCCGCCATCTAACCCAATCGCGCCATCTAACCCAATCCCGCCATCTAACCCCATCCCGCCATCTAACCCAATCCCGCCATCTAACCCCAATCACGCCCTCTAACCCACCCCGCCATCTAACCCAATCCCGCCATCTAATCCAATCCCGCCCTCTAACCCATCCCGCCATCTAACCCCATCCCGCCATCGAACCCAATCCCGCCATCTAACCCCATCCCGCCATCTAACCCAATTCTGCCATCTAACCCTATCCCACCATCTAACCCCATCCCACCATCTAACCCCATCACTCCCTCTAACCCCGTCTTACCATCTAAACCCATCCCGCCATCTAACCCCATCACTCCATGTAACCCCATCCCGCCATCTAACCCAACCCGACATCTAACCCCATCCCGCCATCTAACCCCATCCCACCATCTAACCCCATCCCACCATCTAACCCATCCCGCCATCCAACCCCATTCCACCATCTAACCCCATCCCACCATGTAACCCCATCCCACCATCGAACCCCATCCCGCCATGTAACTCCATCCCGCCATGTAACACCAACCTGCCATCTAACCCCATCCCACCATCTAACCCCATCCCACCATCTAACCCCATCCCACCCTCTAACCCCGTCTTACCATCTGAACCCATCCCGCCATCTAACCCGATAACTCCATCTAACCCCATCCCGCCATCTAATCCCAACCCGACATCTAACCACATCCCGCCATCTAAACCCATCCCGCCATCTAAACCCATCCCGCCATCTAACTCCAACCCGCCATCTAACCCCATCCCGCCATCTAACACCATCCCGCCGTCTAACTCCATCCCACCGTCTAACCCCATCCCACCATTTAACCCCATCCCACCATCTAACCCCATCCCGCCATCTAACCCCATCCCGACATCTAACCCCATTCCGACATCTAACCTAATCCCACCATCTAACCCATCCCACCATCTAACCCCATTCCACCAGCTAACCCCATCCCACCATGTAACCCCATCCCACCAACTAACCCCATCCCGCCACCTCACCCCATTCCACAGTCTCACCCCATCCTGCCATCTAACCCCATCCCACCATCGAATCCCATCCCATCTAACCCAATCCCATGATTTAATCCCAACCCGCCATCTAGCCCCATCCCACCATCTAACCCCATCCCACCATCTAGCCCCGTCCCACCATGTAACCTCATCCCATCATCTAACCCCATTCCGCCATCTAACCCCATTCAGCCATCTAACCCCATCCCGCCATCGAACCCCATTCCGCCATCTAACCACATCCCTCCATCTAACCCCATCCCACCATCTAACCCCATCCCTCCATCTAACCCCATCCCACCATCTAACCCCATCCCACCATCTAGCCCCATCCCACCATCGAACCCCATCCCACCATCTAACTCCATCTAACCCCATCCCACCATCTAACCCCATCCCACCATCTAACCCCATCCCACCATCTAACCCATCCTGCCATCCAACCCCATTCCACCATCTAACCCCCATCCCACCATCTAACCCCATCCCGCCATGTAACCCCATCCCACCATCTAACCCCATCCCACCATCTAACCCCATCCTACCATCCAACCCCATCCCACCATCTAACCCCATCCCACCATCTAACCCCATCACTCCATCTAACCTCATCCTACCATCTAACCCCATCCCACCATCTAACCCCATCCCACCATCTAACCTCATCACTCCATCTAACCCCATCCCACCATCTAACCCCATCCCAGCATCTAACCCCATCACTCCATCTAACCCCATCCCACCATCTAACCCCATCACTCCAACTAACCCCATCCCACCATCTAACCCCATCCCACCATCTAACCCCATTCCACCATCTAACCCAATCCCGCCCTCTAACCCATCCCGCCATCTAACCCAATCCCGCCATCTAACCCAGTCCCGCCATTTAACCCAATCCCGCCATCTAACCCAATCCCGCCATCTAACCCCAATCCCGCCCTCTAACCCACCCCGCCATCTAACCCAATCCCGCCCTCGAACCCAATCCCGCCCTCTAACCCATCCCGCCATCTAACCCCATCCCGCCATCGAACCCCATCCCGCCATCTAACCCCATCCCGACATCAAACCCCATCCCGCCATCTAACCCAATTCTGCCATCAAACCCCAGCCCACCATCTAACCCCATCCCACCATCTAGCCCCATCCCAACATCTAACCCCATCCCACCATCTAACCCCATCCCACCATGTAACCCCATCCCACCATGTAACCCCATCCCACCATGTAACCCCATCCCACCATGTAACCCCATCCCACCATGTAACCCCATCCCACCATGTAACCCCATCCCACCATGTAACCCCATCCCACCATCTAACCCCATCCCACCATCTAACCTCATCCCACCATCTAACCCCATCCCCCCATCTATCCCCATCCCACCATCTAACTTCATCCAGCCATCTAACCCCATCCCACCATCTAACCCCATCCCTCCATCTAACCCCATCCCGCCATCTAACCCCATCCCGCCATCTAACCCCATCCCGCCATTTAACCCCATCCCGCCATCTAACCCCATCCCGCCATCTAACCCCATCCCACCATCTAACCCCATCACTCCATCTAACCCCATCCCACTATCTAACCCCATCCCACCATCTAACCACATCACTCCATCTAACCCCATCCCACCATCTAACCACATCACTCCATCTAACCCCATCCCGCCATCTAACTTCATCCTGCCATCTAACCCCATCCCACCATCTAACCCCATCCCTCCATCTAACCCCATCCCGCCATCTAACCCCATCCCACCATCTAACCCAATCCCGCCATCGAACCCAATCCCGCCATCTAACCCCATCCCGCCATCTAACCCAATCCCGCCATCTAACCCAATCCCGCCATCTAACCCCATCCCGCCATCTAACCCAATCCCGCCATCTAACCCCAATCACGCCCTCTAACCCACCCCGCCATCTAACCCAATCCCGCCATCTAATCCAATCCCGCCCTCTAACCCATCCCGCCATCTAACCCCATCCCGCCATCGAACCCAATCCCGCCATCTAACCCCATCCCGCCATCTAACCCAATTCTGCCATCTAACCCTATCCCACCATCTAACCCCATCCCACCATCTAACCCCATCACTCCCTCTAACCCCGTCTTACCATCTAAACCCATCCCGCCATCTAACCCCATCACTCCATGTAACCCCATCCCGCCATCTAACCCAACCCGACATCTAACCCCATCCCGCCATCTAACCCCATCCCACCATCTAACCCCATCCCACCATCTAACCCATCCCGCCATCCAACCCCATTCCACCATCTAACCCCATCCCACCATGTAACCCCATCCCACCATCGAACCCCATCCCGCCATGTAACTCCATCCCGCCATGTAACACCAACCTGCCATCTAACCCCATCCCACCATCTAACCCCATCCCACCATCTAACCCCATCCCACCCTCTAACCCCGTCTTACCATCTGAACCCATCCCGCCATCTAACCCGATAACTCCATCTAACCTCATCCCGCCATCTAATCCCAACCCGACATCTAACCCCATCCCGCCATCTAACCCCATCCCACCATCTAACCCATCCCGCCATCCAACCCCATTCCACCATCTAACCCCATCCCACCATGTAACCCCATCCCACCATCTAACCCCATCCCACCATGTAACTCCATCCCGCCATGTAACACCAACCTGCCATCTAACCCCATACCACCATCTAACCCCATCCCACCATCTAACCCCATTCCACCATCTAACCCCGTCTTACCATCTGAACCCATCCCGCCATCTAACCCGATCAGTCCATCTAACCCCATCCCGCCATCTAATCCCAACCCGACATCTAACCCCATCCCGCCATCTAACCCCATCACACCATCTAACCCCATCCCACCATCTAACCCATCCCGCCATCTAACCCCATTCCACCATCTAACCCCATCCCACCATGTAACCCCATCCCACCATCTAACCCCATCCCGCCATGTAACTCCATCCCGCCATGTAACACCAAACTGCCATCTAGCCCCATCTTGCCATTTCACCCCATCCCACCGTCTAACCCCATCCCGCCATCTAATCCCATCCCATCTAACCCCATCCCATGATCTAATCCCATCCCGCCATCTAACCTCATCCCACCACCTAACCCCATCCCACCATCTAAGCCCATCCCGCGATCTAACCCCATTCCGCCATCTAATCCCATCCCGCCATCTAACCCCATTCAGCCATCTAACCCCATCCCGCCATCTAACCCCATCCCGCCATCTAACCCCATCCAGACATCTAACCCCATCCCGCCATCTAAACCCACCCCGCCATCTAAACCCACCCCGCCATCTAACCCCATCCAGACATCTAACCCCATCCCGCCATCTAAACCCAACCCGCCATCTAAACCGATCCCGCCATCTAACCCCATCCCACCATCAAACCCCATCCCACATCTAAACCCATCCCGCCATCTGAACCCATCCCGCCATCTAAACCCATCCCGCCATCTAAACCCATCCCGCGATCTAACCCCATCCCTCCATCTAACCACATCCCTCCATCTAATCCCATCCCACGATCTAACCCCATCCCGCCATCTAACACCATCCCGCCGTCTAACCCAATCCCACCATCTAAACCCATCCCACCATCTAACCCCATCCAGCCATCTAACCCCATTCCGCCATCTAACCCCACCCCGCCATCTAACCCCATCCCTCCAACTAACCCCATCCCTCCATCTAACCCCATCCCACCATCTAACCCCATCCCACCATCCAACGCCATCCCTCCATCTAACCCCATCCCGCCATCTAACCCCATTCCGCAATCTAACCCCACCCCACCATCTAACCCCATCCCTCCATCTAACCCCATCCCACCATCTAACCCCATCCCACCATCTAACCCCATCCCACCATCTAACCCCATCCGGCCATCTAACCCCATCCCACCATCTAATCCCATCTCGCCATCTAACCCCATCCCACTACCTAGCCCCATCCCACCTTCTAACTACATCCCTCCATCTAACCCCTTCCCACCATCTAACCCCATCCCACCATCTAACCCCATCCCACTATCTAGCCCCATCCCACCTTCTAACTACATCCCTCCATCGAACCCCATCACGCCATCGAACCCCATCCCACCATCTAACCCCATCCCTTCATCCAAACCCATCCCGCCATCTAAACCCACCCCGCCATCTAAACCCATCCCGCCATCTAAACCGATCCCGCCATCTAACCCCATCCCACATCTAAACCCATCCCGCCATCTGAACCCATCCCGCCATCTAAACCCATCCCGCCATCTAAACCCATCCCGCGATCTAACCCCATCCCTCCATCTAACCACATCCCTCCATCTAATCCCATCCCACGATCTAACCTCATCCCGCCATCTAACACCATCCCGCCGTCTAACCCAATCCCACCATCTAACCCCATCCCACCATCTAACCCCATCCAGTCATCTAACCCCATTCCGCCATCTAACCCCACCCCGCCATCTAACCCCATCCCTCCAACTAACCCCATCCCTCCATCTAACCCCATCCCACCATCTAACCCCATCCCACCATCCAACGCCATCCCTCCATCTAACCCCATCCAGCCATCTAACCCCATTCCGCAATCTAACCCCACCCCACCATCTAACCCCATCCCTCCATCTAACCCGATCCCACCACCAAACCCCATCCCACCATCTAACCCCATCCCACCATCTAACCCCATCCCACCATCTAACCCCATCCCACCATCTAACCCCATCCGGCCATCTAACCCCATCCCACCATCTAATCCCATCTCGCCATCTAACCCCATCCCACTACCTAGCCCCATCCCACCTTCTAACTACATCCCTCCATCTAACCCCTTCCCACCATCTAACCCCATCCCACCATCTAACCCCATCCCACTATCTAGCCCCATCCCACCTTCTAACGACATCCCTCCATCGAACCCCATCACGCCATCGAACCCCATCCCACCATCTAACCCCATCCCTTCATCTAAACCCATCCCACCATCTAACCACATCCCGCCATCTAACACCATCCCACCAACTAAAGCCATCCCGCGATCTAACCCCATCCCGCCATCTAATCCCATCCTGCCATCTAACCCCATCCCACCTTCTAAACACATCCCACCATCTAACACCATCCCGCCGTCAAACTCCATCCCACCGTCTAACCCCATCCCACCATGTAAACCCATCCCATCATCTAACCCCATCCCGCCATCTAACCCCATTCAGCCATCTAACCCCATCCCGCCATCGAACCCCATTCCGCCATCTAACCCCATCCCGCTATCTAACCCATTCCGCCATCTAACCCCATCCCGCCATCTAACCACATCCCTCCATCTAACCCCATCCCACCATCTAACCCCATCCCACCATCTAACCCCATCCCACCATCTAACCCCATCACTCCATCTAACCCCATCCCACCATCTAACCCCATCCCACAATCTAACCCCATCCCACCATCTACCCTCTTCCCACCATCTAACCCCATCCCACCATCTAACCCCATCCCACCATGTAACCCCATCCCACCATCTAACCTCATCCCACCACCTAACCCCATCCCACCATCTAACCCCATCCCGCCATCTAACCCCATCCCGCCATTTAACCCCATCCCGCCATCTAACCCCATCCCGCCATCTAACCCCATCCCACCATCTAACCCCATCACTCCATCTAACCCCATCCCACCATCTAACCACATCACTCCATCTAACCCCATCCCGCCATCTAACTTCATCCTGCCATCTAACCCCATCCCACCATCTAACCCCATCCCTCCATCTAACCCCATCCCGCCATCTAACCCCATCCCACCATCTAACCCAATCCCGCCATCGAACCCAATCCCGCCATCTAACCCCATCCCGCCATCTAACCCAATCCCGCCATCTAACCCAATCCCGCCATCTAACCCCATCCCGCCATCTAACCCAATCCCGCCATCTAACCCCAATCACGCCCTCTAACCCACCCCGCCATCTAACCCAATCCCGCCATCTAATCCAATCCCGCCCTCTAACCCATCCCGCCATCTAACCCCATCCCGCCATCGAACCCAATCCCGCCATCTAACCCCATCCCGCCATCTAACCCAATTCTGCCATCTAACCCTATCCCACCATCTAACCCCATCCCACCATCTAACCCCATCACTCCCTCTAACCCCGTCTTACCATCTAAACCCATCCCGCCATCTAACCCCATCACTCCATGTAACCCCATCCCGCCATCTAACCCAACCCGACATCTAACCCCATCCCGCCATCTAACCCCATCCCACCATCTAACCCCATCCCACCATCTAACCCATCCCGCCATCCAACCCCATTCCACCATCTAACCCCATCCCACCATGTAACCCCATCCCACCATCGAACCCCATCCCGCCATGTAACTCCATCCCGCCATGTAACACCAACCTGCCATCTAACCCCATCCCACCATCTAACCCCATCCCACCATCTAACCCCATCCCACCCTCTAACCCCGTCTTACCATCTGAACCCATCCCGCCATCTAACCCGATAACTCCATCTAACCCCATCCCGCCATCTAATCCCAACCCGACATCTAACCACATCCCGCCATCTAAACCCATCCCGCCATCTAAACCCATCCCGCCATCTAACTCCAACCCGCCATCTAACCCCATCCCGCCATCTAACACCATCCCGCCGTCTAACTCCATCCCACCGTCTAACCCCATCCCACCATTTAACCCCATCCCACCATCTAACCCCATCCCGCCATCTAACCCCATCCCGACATCTAACCCCATTCCGACATCTAACCTAATCCCACCATCTAACCCATCCCACCATCTAACCCCATTCCACCAGCTAACCCCATCCCACCATGTAACCCCATCCCACCAACTAACCCCATCCCGCCACCTCACCCCATTCCACAGTCTCACCCCATCCTGCCATCTAACCCCATCCCACCATCGAATCCCATCCCATCTAACCCAATCCCATGATTTAATCCCAACCCGCCATCTAGCCCCATCCCACCATCTAACCCCATCCCACCATCTAGCCCCGTCCCACCATGTAACCTCATCCCATCATCTAACCCCATTCCGCCATCTAACCCCATTCAGCCATCTAACCCCATCCCGCCATCGAACCCCATTCCGCCATCTAACCACATCCCTCCATCTAACCCCATCCCACCATCTAACCCCATCCCTCCATCTAACCCCATCCCACCATCTAACCCCATCCCACCATCTAGCCCCATCCCACCATCGAACCCCATCCCACCATCTAACTCCATATAACCCCATCCCACCATCTAACCCCATCCCACCATCTAACCCCATCCCACCATCCAACCCATCCTGCCATCCAACCCCATTCCACCATCTAACCCCCATCCCACCATCTAACCCCATCCCGCCATGTAACCCCATCCCACCATCTAACCCCATCCCACCATCTAACCCCATCCTACCATCCAACCCCATCCCACCATCTAACCCCATCCCACCATCTAACCCCATCACTCCATCTAACCTCATCCTACCATCTAACCCCATCCCACCATCTAACCCCATCCCACCATCTAACCTCATCACTCCATCTAACCCCATCCCACCATCTAACCCCATCCCAGCATCTAACCCCATCACTCCATCTAACCCCATCCCACCATCTAACCCCATCACTCCAACTAACCCCATCCCACCATCTAACCCCATCCCACCATCTAACCCCATTCCACCATCTAACCCAATCCCGCCCTCTAACCCATCCCGCCATCTAACCCAATCCCGCCATCTAACCCAGTCCCGCCATTTAACCCAATCCCGCCATCTAACCCAATCCCGCCATCTAACCCCAATCCCGCCCTCTAACCCACCCCGCCATCTAACCCAATCCCGCCCTCGAACCCAATCCCGCCCTCTAACCCATCCCGCCATCTAACCCCATCCCGCCATCGAACCCCATCCCGCCATCTAACCCCATCCCGCCATCAAACCCCATCCCGCCATCTAACCCAATTCTGCCATCAAACCCCAGCCCACCATCTAACCCCATCCCACCATCTAGCCCCATCCCAACATCTAACCCCATCCCACCATCTAACCCCATCCCACCATGTAACCCCATCCCACCATGTAACCCCATCCCACCATGTAACCCCATCCCACCATGTAACCCCATCCCACCATGTAACCCCATCCCACCATGTAACCCCATCCCACCATGTAACCCCATCCCACCATCTAACCCCATCCCACCATCTAACCTCATCCCACCATCTAACCCCATCCCCCCATCTATCCCCATCCCACCATCTAACTTCATCCAGCCATCTAACCCCATCCCACCATCTAACCCCATCCCTCCATCTAACCCCATCCCGCCATCTAACCCCATCCCGCCATCTAACCCCATCCCGCCATTTAACCCCATCCCGCCATCTAACCCCATCCCGCCATCTAACCCCATCCCACCATCTAACCCCATCACTCCATCTAACCCCATCCCACTATCTAACCCCATCCCACCATCTAACCACATCACTCCATCTAACCCCATCCCACCATCTAACCACATCACTCCATCTAACCCCATCCCGCCATCTAACTTCATCCTGCCATCTAACCCCATCCCACCATCTAACCCCATCCCTCCATCTAACCCCATCCCGCCATCTAACCCCATCCCACCATCTAACCCAATCCCGCCATCGAACCCAATCCCGCCATCTAACCCCATCCCGCCATCTAACCCAATCCCGCCATCTAACCCAATCCCGCCATCTAACCCCATCCCGCCATCTAACCCAATCCCGCCATCTAACCCCAATCACGCCCTCTAACCCACCCCGCCATCTAACCCAATCCCGCCATCTAATCCAATCCCGCCCTCTAACCCATCCCGCCATCTAACCCCATCCCGCCATCGAACCCAATCCCGCCATCTAACCCCATCCCGCCATCTAACCCAATTCTGCCATCTAACCCTATCCCACCATCTAACCCCATCCCACCATCTAACCCCATCACTCCCTCTAACCCCGTCTTACCATCTAAACCCATCCCGCCATCTAACCCCATCACTCCATGTAACCCCATCCCGCCATCTAACCCAACCCGACATCTAACCCCATCCCGCCATCTAACCCCATCCCACCATCTAACCCCATCCCACCATCTAACCCATCCCGCCATCCAACCCCATTCCACCATCTAACCCCATCCCACCATGTAACCCCATCCCACCATCGAACCCCATCCCGCCATGTAACTCCATCCCGCCATGTAACACCAACCTGCCATCTAACCCCATCCCACCATCTAACCCCATCCCACCATCTAACCCCATCCCACCCTCTAACCCCGTCTTACCATCTGAACCCATCCCGCCATCTAACCCGATAACTCCATCTAACCCCATCCCGCCATCTAATCCCAACCCGACATCTAACCCCATCCCGCCATCTAACCCCATCCCACCATCTAACCCATCCCGCCATCCAACCCCATTCCACCATCTAACCCCATCCCACCATGTAACCCCATCCCACCATCTAACCCCATCCCACCATGTAACTCCATCCCGCCATGTAACACCAACCTGCCATCTAACCCCATACCACCATCTAACCCCATCCCACCATCTAACCCCATTCCACCATCTAACCCCGTCTTACCATCTGAACCCATCCCGCCATCTAACCCGATCAGTCCATCTAACCCCATCCCGCCATCTAATCCCAACCCGACATCTAACCCCATCCCGCCATCTAACCCCATCACACCATCTAACCCCATCCCACCATCTAACCCATCCCGCCATCTAACCCCATTCCACCATCTAACCCCATCCCACCATGTAACCCCATCCCACCATCTAACCCCATCCCGCCATGTAACTCCATCCCGCCATGTAACACCAAACTGCCATCTAGCCCCATCTTGCCATTTCACCCCATCCCACCGTCTAACCCCATCCCGCCATCTAATCCCATCCCATCTAACCCCATCCCATGATCTAATCCCATCCCGCCATCTAACCTCATCCCACCACCTAACCCCATCCCACCATCTAAGCCCATCCCGCGATCTAACCCCATTCCGCCATCTAATCCCATCCCGCCATCTAACCCCATTCAGCCATCTAACCCCATCCCGCCATCTAACCCCATCCCGCCATCTAACCCCATCCAGACATCTAACCCCATCCCGCCATCTAAACCCACCCCGCCATCTAAACCCACCCCGCCATCTAACCCCATCCAGACATCTAACCCCATCCCGCGATCTAAACCCAACCCGCCATCTAAACCGATCCCGCCATCTAACCCCATCCCACCATCAAACCCCATCCCACATCTAAACCCATCCCGCCATCTGAACCCATCCCGCCATCTAAACCCATCCCGCCATCTAAACCCATCCCGCGATCTAACCCCATCCCTCCATCTAACCACATCCCTCCATCTAATCCCATCCCACGATCTAACCCCATCCCGCCATCTAACACCATCCCGCCGTCTAACCCAATCCCACCATCTAAACCCATCCCACCATCTAACCCCATCCAGCCATCTAACCCCATTCCGCCATCTAACCCCACCCCGCCATCTAACCCCATCCCTCCAACTAACCCCATCCCTCCATCTAACCCCATCCCACCATCTAACCCCATCCCACCATCCAACGCCATCCCTCCATCTAACCCCATCCCGCCATCTAACCCCATTCCGCAATCTAACCCCACCCCACCATCTAACCCCATCCCTCCATCTAACCCCATCCCACCATCTAACCCCATCCCACCATCTAACCCCATCCCACCATCTAACCCCATCCGGCCATCTAACCCCATCCCACCATCTAATCCCATCTCGCCATCTAACCCCATCCCACTACCTAGCCCCATCCCACCTTCTAACTACATCCCTCCATCTAACCCCTTCCCACCATCTAACCCCATCCCACCATCTAACCCCATCCCACTATCTAGCCCCATCCCACCTTCTAACTACATCCCTCCATCGAACCCCATCACGCCATCGAACCCCATCCCACCATCTAACCCCATCCCTTCATCCAAACCCATCCCGCCATCTAAACCCACCCCGCCATCTAAACCCATCCCGCCATCTAAACCGATCCCGCCATCTAACCCCATCCCACATCTAAACCCATCCCGCCATCTGAACCCATCCCGCCATCTAAACCCATCCCGCCATCTAAACCCATCCCGCGATCTAACCCCATCCCTCCATCTAACCACATCCCTCCATCTAATCCCATCCCACGATCTAACCTCATCCCGCCATCTAACACCATCCCGCCGTCTAACCCAATCCCACCATCTAACCCCATCCCACCATCTAACCCCATCCAGTCATCTAACCCCATTCCGCCATCTAACCCCACCCCGCCATCTAACCCCATCCCTCCAACTAACCCCATCCCTCCATCTAACCCCATCCCACCATCTAACCCCATCCCACCATCCAACGCCATCCCTCCATCTAACCCCATCCAGCCATCTAACCCCATTCCGCAATCTAACCCCACCCCACCATCTAACCCCATCCCTCCATCTAACCCGATCCCACCACCAAACCCCATCCCACCATCTAACCCCATCCCACCATCTAACCCCATCCCACCATCTAACCCCATCCCACCATCTAACCCCATCCGGCCATCTAACCCCATCCCACCATCTAATCCCATCTCGCCATCTAACCCCATCCCACTACCTAGCCCCATCCCACCTTCTAACTACATCCCTCCATCTAACCCCTTCCCACCATCTAACCCCATCCCACCATCTAACCCCATCCCACTATCTAGCCCCATCCCACCTTCTAACGACATCCCTCCATCGAACCCCATCACGCCATCGAACCCCATCCCACCATCTAACCCCATCCCTTCATCTAAACCCATCCCACCATCTAACCACATCCCGCCATCTAACACCATCCCACCAACTAAAGCCATCCCGCGATCTAACCCCATCCCGCCATCTAATCCCATCCTGCCATCTAACCCCATCCCACCTTCTAAACACATCCCACCATCTAACACCATCCCGCCGTCAAACTCCATCCCACCGTCTAACCCCATCCCACCATGTAAACCCATCCCATCATCTAACCCCATCCCGCCATCTAACCCCATTCAGCCATCTAACCCCATCCCGCCATCGAACCCCATTCCGCCATCTAACCCCATCCCGCTATCTAACCCATTCCGCCATCTAACCCCATCCCGCCATCTAACCACATCCCTCCATCTAACCCCATCCCACCATCTAACCCCATCCCACCATCTAACCCCATCCCACCATCTAACCCCATCACTCCATCTAACCCCATCCCACCATCTAACCCCATCCCACAATCTAACCCCATCCCACCATCTACCCTCTTCCCACCATCTAACCCCATCCCACCATCTAACCCCATCCCACCATGTAACCCCATCCCACCATCTAACCTCATCCCACCACCTAACCCCATCCCACCATCTAACCCCATCCCTCCATCTAACCCCATCCCTCCATCTAACCCCATCACTCCATCTAACCCCATCCCACCATCTAACCCCATCTCACCATCTAACCTCATCCCACCATCTAACCCCATCCCACCATCTAACCCCATCACTCCATCTAACCCCATCCCACCATCTAACCCCATCCCACCATCTAACCCTATCCCACCATCTTACCCCATCCCACCATCTAACCCCATCTCTCCACCTATCACCATCCCACCATCTAAAGCCATCACTCCATCTAACCCCATCCCATCATCGAACACC
The DNA here is from genome assembly GCF_052327205.1 of Somniosus microcephalus. Taxonomy (NCBI): domain Eukaryota; kingdom Metazoa; phylum Chordata; class Chondrichthyes; order Squaliformes; family Somniosidae; genus Somniosus; species Somniosus microcephalus. Next base: position 16,224,382 of record NC_140990.1, on the reverse strand, counting down.
ATCACTCCATCTAACCCCATCCCATCATCTAACCCCATCCCACCATTGAACCACATCCCGCCATCTAACAGGACCCCACCATCTAAAGCCATCCCGTGATCTAAACCCATCCCGCCATCTAATCCCATCCCGACATCTAACCACATCCCGCCATCTAAACCCATCCCGCCATCTAAACCCATCCCGCCATCTAACTCCAACCCGCCATCTAACCCCATCCCGCCATCTAACACCATCCCGCCGTCTAACTCCATCCCACCGTCTAACCCCATCCCACCATTTAACCCCATCCCACCATCTAACCCCATCCCGCCATCTAACCCCATCCCGACATCTAACCCCATTCCGACATCTAAGCTAATCCCACCATCTAACCCCATTCCACCAGCTAACCCCATCCCACCATGTAACCCCATCCCACCAACTAACCCCATCCCGCCACCTCACCCCATTCCACAGTCTCACCCCATCCTGCAATCTAACCCCATCCCACCATCTAATCCCATCCCATCTAACCCAATCCCATGATCTAATCCCAACCCGCCATCTAACCCCATCCCTCCATCTAACCCCATTCCTCCATCTAACCCCATCCCACCATCAAACCCCATCCCGCCATCTAACCCCATCCCACCATCTAACCCCATCCCACCATCTAGCCCCGTCCCACCATGTAACCTCATCCCATCATCTAACCCCATTCCGCCATCTAACCCCATTCAGCCATCTAACCCCATCCCGCCATCTAACCCCATTCCGCCATCTAACCACATCGCTCCATCTAACCCCATCCCACCATCTAACCCCATCCCTCCATCTAACCCCATCCCACCATCTAACCCCATCCCACCATCTAGCCCCATCCCACCATCGAACCCCATCCCACCATCTAACTCCATCTAACCCCATCCCACCATCTAACCACATCCCACCATCTAACCCCATCCCAACATCTAACCCATCCTGCCATCCAACCCCATTCCACCATCTAACCCCATCCCACCATGTAACCCCATCCCACCATCTAACCCCATTCCGCCATGTAACTCCATCCCGCCATGTAACACCAACCTGCCATCTAACCCCATCCCACCATCTAACCCCGTCTTACCATCTAAACCCATCCCGCCATCTAACCCCATCACTCCATCTAACCCCATCCCGACATCTAACCCCATCCCGCCATCTAACCCCATCCCGCCATCTAACCCCATCCCGCCATCTAACCCCATCCCGCCATCTAACCCCATCCCGCCATCTAACCCCATCCCACCATCTAGCCCCGTCCCACCATGTAACCTCATCCCATCATTTAACCCCATTCCGCCATCTAACCCCATTCAGCCATCTAACCCCATCCCGCCATCTAACCCCATTCCGCCATCTAACCACATCCCTCCATCTAACCCCATCCCACCATCTAACCCCATCCCTCCATCTAACCCCATCCCACCATCTAACCCCATCCCACCATCTAGCCCCATCCCACCATCGAACCCCATCCCACCATCTAACTCCATCTAACCCCATCCCACCATCTAACCCCATCCCACCATCTAACCCCATCCCACCATCTAACCCATCCTGCCATCCAACCTCATTCCACCATCTAACCCCATCCCACCATGTAACCCCATCCCACCATCTAACCCCATCCCGCCATGTAACTCCATCCCGCCATGTAACACCAACCTGCCATCTAACCCCATCCCACCATCTAACCCCATCCCACCATCTAACCCCATCCCACCCTCTAACCCCGTCTTACCATCTAAACCCATCCCGCCATCTAACCCCATCACTCCATCTAACCCCATCCCGCCATCTAATCCCAACCCGACATCTAACCCCATCCCGCCATCTAACCCCATCCCACCATCTAACCCATCCCGCCATCCAACCCCATTCCACCATCTAACCCCATCCCACCATGTAACCCCATCCCACCATCTAACCCCATCCCACCATGTAACTCCATCCCGCCATGTAACACCAACCTGCCATCTAACCCCATACCACCATCTAACCCCATCCCACCATCTAACCCCATTCCACCATCTAACCCCGTCTTACCATCTGAACCCATCCCGCCATCTAACCCGATCAGTCCATCTAACCCCATCCCGCCATCTAATCCCAACCCGACATCTAACCCCATCCCGCCATCTAACCCCATCACACCATCTAACCCCATCCCACCATCTAACCCATCCCGCCATCTAACCCCATTCCACCATCTAACCCCATCCCACCATGTAACCCCATCCCACCATCTAACCCCATCCCGCCATGTAACTCCATCCCGCCATGTAACACCAAACTGCCATCTAGCCCCATCACGCCATTTCACCCCATCCCACCGTCTAACCCCATCCCGCCATCTAATCCCATCCCATCTAACCCCATCCCATGATCTAATCCCATCCCGCCATCTAACCTCATCCCACCACCTAACCCCATCCCACCATCTAAGCCCATCCCGCGATCTAACCCCATTCCGCCATCTAATCCCATCCCGCCATCTAACCCCATTCAGCCATCTAACCCCATCCCGCCATCTAACCCCATCCCGCCATCTAACCCCATCCAGACATCTAACCCCATCCCGCCATCTAAACCCACCCCGCCATCTAAACCCACCCCGCCATCTAACCCCATCCAGACATCTAACCCCATCCCGCCATCTAAACCCATCCCGCCATCTAAACCGATCCCGCCATCTAACCCCATCCCACCATCAAACCCCATCCCACATCTAAACCCATCCCGCCATCTGAACCCATCCCGCCATCTAAACCCATCCCGCCATCTAAACCCATCCCGCGATCTAACCCCATCCCTCCATCTAACCACATCCCTCCATCTAATCCCATCCCACGATCTAACCCCATCCCGCCATCTAACACCATCCCGCCGTCTAACCCAATCCCACCATCTAAACCCATCCCACCATCTAACCCCATCCAGCCATCTAACCCCATTCCGCCATCTAACCCCACCCCGCCATCTAACCCCATCCCTCCAACTAACCCCATCCCTCCATCTAACCCCATCCCACCATCTAACCCCATCCCACCATCCAACGCCATCCCTCCATCTAACCCCATCCCGCCATCTAACCCCATTCCGCAATCTAACCCCACCCCACCATCTAACCCCATCCCTCCATCTAACCCCATCCCACCATCTAACCCCATCCCACCATCTAACCCCATCCCACCATCTAACCCCATCCCACCATCTAACCCCATCCGGCCATCTAACCCCATCCCACCATCTAATCCCATCTCGCCATCTAACCCCATCCCACTACCTAGCCCCATCCCACCTTCTAACTACATCCCTCCATCTAACCCCTTCCCACCATCTAACCCCATCCCACCATCTAACCCCATCCCACTATCTAGCCCCATCCCACCTTCTAACTACATCCCTCCATCGAACCCCATCACGCCATCGAACCCCATCCCACCATCTAACCCCATCCCTTCATCCAAACCCATCCCGCCATCTAAACCCACCCCGCCATCTAAACCCATCCCGCCATCTAAACCGATCCCGCCATCTAACCCCATCCCACATCTAAGCCCATCCCGCCATCTGAACCCATCCCGCCATCTAAACCCATCCCGCCATCTAAACCCATCCCGCGATCTAACCCCATCCCTCCATCTAACCACATCCCTCCATCTAATTCCATCCCACGATCTAACCTCATCCCGCCATCTAACACCATCCCGCCGTCTAACCCAATCCCACCATCTAACCCCATCCCACCATCTAACCCCATCCAGTCATCTAACCCCATTCCGCCATCTAACCCCACCCCGCCATCTAACCCCATCCCTCCAACTAACCCCATCCCTCCATCTAACCCCATCCCACCATCTAACCCCATCCCACCATCCAACGCCATCCCTCCATCTAACCCCATCCAGCCATCTAACCCCATTCCGCAATCTAACCCCACCCCACCATCTAACCCCATCCCTCCATCTAACCCGATCCCACCACCAAACCCCATCCCACCATCTAACCCCATCCCACCATCTAACCCCATCCCACCATCTAACCCCATCCCACCATCTAACCCCATCCGGCCATCTAACCCCATCCCACCATCTAATCCCATCTCGCCATCTAACCCCATCCCACTACCTAGCCCCATCCCACCTTCTAACTACATCCCTCCATCTAACCCCTTCCCACCATCTAACCCCATCCCACCATCTAACCCCATCCCACTATCTAGCCCCATCCCACCTTCTAACGACATCCCTCCATCGAACCCCATCACGCCATCGAACCCCATCCCACCATCTAACCCCATCCCTTCATCTAAACCCATCCCACCATCTAACCACATCCCGCCATCTAACACCATCCCACCAACTAAAGCCATCCCGCGATCTAACCCCATCCCGCCATCTAATCCCATCCTGCCATCTAACCCCATCCCACCTTCTAAACACATCCCACCATCTAACACCATCCCGCCGTCAAACTCCATCCCACCGTCTAACCCCATCCCACCATGTAAACCCATCCCATCATCTAACCCCATCCCGCCATCTAACCCCATTCAGCCATCTAACCCCATCCCGCCATCGAACCCCATTCCGCCATCTAACCCCATCCCGCTATCTAACCCATTCCGCCATCTAACCCCATCCCGCCATCTAACCACATCCCTCCATCTAACCCCATCCCACCATCTAACCCCATCCCACCATCTAACCCCATCACTCCATCTAACCCCATCCCACCATCTAACCCCATCCCACCATCTAACCCCATCCCACCATCTACCCTCTTCCCACCATCTAACCCCATCCCACCATCTAACCCCATCCCACCATGTAACCCCATCCCACCATCTAACCTCATCCCACCACCTAACCCCATCCCACCATCTAACCCCATCCCTCCATCTAACCCCATCCCTCCATCTAACCCCATCACTCCATCTAACCCCATCCCACCATCTAACCCCATCTCACCATCTAACCTCATCCCACCATCTAACCCCATCCCACCATCTAACCCCATCACTCCATCTAACCCCATCCCACCATCTAACCCCATCCCACCATCTAACCCTATCCCACCATCTTACCCCATCCCACCATCTAACCCCATCTCTCCACCTATCACCATCCCACCATCTAAAGCCATCACTCCATCTAACCCCATCCCATCATCGAACACCATCACTCCATCTAACCCCATCCCATCATCTAACCCCATACCACCATTGAACCACATCCCGCCATCTAACAGGACCCCACCATCTAAAGCCATCCCGTGATCTAAACCCATCCCGCCATCTAATCCCATCCCGACATCTAACCACATCCCGCCATCTAAACCCATCCCGCCATCTAAACCCATCCCGCCATCTAACTCCAACCCGCCATCTAACCCCATCCCGCCATCTAACACCATCCCGCCGTCTAACTCCATCCCACCGTCTAACCCCATCCCACCATTTAACCCCATCCCACCATCTAACCCCATCCCGCCATCTAACCCCATCCCGACATCTAACCCCATTCCGACATCTAACCTAATCCCACCATCTAACCCCATTCCACCAGCTAACCCCATCCCACCATGTAACCCCATCCCACCAACTAACCCCATCCCGCCACCTCACCCCATTCCACAGTCTCACCCCATCCTGCAATCTAACCCCATCCCACCATCTAATCCCATCCCATCTAACCCAATCCCATGATCTAATCCCAACCCGCCATCTAACCCCATCCCTCCATCTAACCCCATTCCTCCATCTAACCCCATCCCACCATCAAACCCCATCCCGCCATCTAACCCCATCCCACCATCTAACCCCATCCCACCATCTAGCCCCGTCCCACCATGTAACCTCATCCCATCATCTAACCCCATTCCGCCATCTAACCCCATTCAGCCATCTAACCCCATCCCGCCATCTAACCCCATTCCGCCATCTAACCACATCGCTCCATCTATCCCCATCCCACCATCTAACCCCATCCCTCCATCTAACCCCATCCCACCATCTAACCCCATCCCACCATCTAGCCCCATCCCACCATCGAACCCCATCCCACCATCTAACTCCATCTAACCCCATCCCACCATCTAACCCCATCCCACCATCTAACCCCATCCCAACATTTAACCCATCCTGCCATCCAACCCCATTCCACCATCTAACCCCATCCCACCATGTAACCCCATCCCACCATCTAACCCCATCCCACCATGTAACTCCATCCCGCCATGTAACACCAACCAGCCATCTAACCCCATCCCACCATCTAACCCCGTCTTACCATCTAAACCCATCCCGCCATCTAACCCCATCACTCCATCTAACCCCATCCCGACATCTAACCCCATCCCGCCATCTAACCCCATCCCGCCATCTAACCCCATCCCGCCATCTAACCCCATCCCGCCATCTAACCCCATCCCGCCATCTAACCCCATCCCACCATCTAGCCCCGTCCCACCATGTAACCTCATCCCATCATTTAACCCCATTCCGCCATCTAACCCCATTCAGCCATCTAACCCCATCCCGCCATCTAACCCCATTCCGCCATCTAACCACATCCCTCCATCTAACCCCATCCCACCATCTAACCCCATCCCTCCATCTAACCCCATCCCACCATCTAACCCCATCCCACCATCTAGCCCCATCCCACCATCGAACCCCATCCCACCATCTAACTCCATCTAACCCCATCCCACCATCTAACCCCATCCCACCATCTAACCCCATCCCACCATCTAACCCATCCTGCCATCCAACCTCATTCCACCATCTAACCCCATCCCACCATGTAACCCCATCCCACCATCTAACCCCATCCCGCCATGTAACTCCATCCCGCCATGTAACACCAACCTGCCATCTAACCCCATCCCACCATCTAACCCCATCCCACCATCTAACCCCATCCCACCCTCTAACCCCGTCTTACCATCTAAACCCATCCCGCCATCTAACCCCATCACTCCATCTAACCCCATCCCGCCATCTAACCCCATCCCGCCATCTAACCCCATCCCGCCATCTAACCCCATCCCGCCATCTAACCCCATCCCACCATCTAACCCCATCACTCCATCTAACCCCATCCCGCCATCTAATCCCAACCCGACATCTAACCCCATCCCGCCATCTAACCCCATCCCACCATCTAACCCCATCCCACCATCTAACCCCATCCCACCCTCTAACCCCGTCTTACCATCTGAACCCATCCCACCATCTAACCCGTTCACTCCATCTAACCCCATTCCGCCATCTAATCCCAACCCGACATCTAACCCCATCCCGCCATCTAACCCCATCCCACCATCTAACCCCATCCCACCATGTAACCCCATCCCACCATCTAACCCCATCCCGCCATGTAACTCCATCCCGCCATGTAACACCAACCTGCCATCTAGCCCCATCTCGCCATTTCACCCCATCCCACCGTCTAACCCCATCCCGCCATCTAATCCCATCCCATCTAACCCCATCCCATGATTTAATCCCATCCCGCCATCTAACCCCATCCCACCATCTAACCCCATCCCACCATCTAGCCCCGTCCCACCATGTAACCTCATCCCATCATCTAACCCCATTCCGCCATCTAACCCCATTCAGCCATCTAACCCCATCCCGCCATCTAACCCCATTCCGCCATCTAACCACATCGCTCCATCTAACCCCATCCCACCATCTAACCCCATCCCTCCATCTAACCCCATCCCACCATCTAACCCCATCCCACCATCTAGCCCCATCCCACCATCGAACCCCATCCCACCATCTAACTCCATCTAACCCCATCCCACCATCTAACCACATCCCACCATCTAACCCCATCCCAACATCTAACCCATCCTGCCATCCAACCCCATTCCACCATCTAACCCCATCCCACCATGTAACCCCATCCCACCATCTAACCCCATCCCGCCATGTAACCTCATCCCATCATTTAACCCCATTCCGCCATCTAACCCCATTCAGCCATCTAACCCCATCCCGCCATCTAACCCCATCCCGCCATCTAACCCCATTCCGCCATCTAACCACATCCCTCCATCTAACCCCATCCCACCATCTAACCCCATCCCTCCATCTAACCCCATCCCACCATCTAACCCCATCCCACCATCTAGCCCCATCCCACCATCGAACCCCATCCCACCATCTAACTCCATCTAACCCCATCCCACCATCTAACCCCATCCCACCATCTAACCCCATCCCACCATCTAACCCATCCTGCCATCCAACCTCATTCCACCATCTAACCCCATCCCACCATGTAACCCCATCCCACCATCTAACCCCATCCCGCCATGTAACTCCATCCCGCCATGTAACACCAACCTGCCATCTAACCCCATCCCACCATCTAACCCCATCCCACCATCTAACCCCATCCCACCCTCTAACCCCGTCTTACCATCTAAACCCATCCCGCCATCTAACCCCATCACTCCATCTAACCCCATCCCGCCATCTAACCCCATCCCGCCATCTAACCCCATCCCGCCATCTAACCCCATCCCGCCATCTAACCCCATCCCACCATCTAACCCCATCACTCCATCTAACCCCATCCCGCCATCTAATCCCAACCCGACATCTAACCCCATCCCGCCATCTAACCCCATCCCACCATCTAACCCCATCCCACCATCTAACCCCATCCCACCCTCTAACCCCGTCTTACCATCTGAACCCATCCCACCATCTAACCCGTTCACTCCATCTAACCCCATTCCGCCATCTAATCCCAACCCGACATCTAACCCCATCCCGCCATCTAACCCCATCCCACCATCTAACCCCATCCCACCATGTAACCCCATCCCACCATCTAACCCCATCCCGCCATGTAACTCCATCCCGCCATGTAACACCAACCTGCCATCTAGCCCCATCTCGCCATTTCACCCCATCCCACCGTCTAACCCCATCCCGCCATCTAATCCCATCCCATCTAACCCCATCCCATGATTTAATCCCATCCCGCCATCTAACCCCATCCCACCATCTAACCCCATCCCACCATCTAGCCCCGTCCCACCATGTAACCTCATCCCATCATCTAACCCCATTCCGCCATCTAACCCCATTCAGCCATCTAACCCCATCCCGCCATCTAACCCCATTCCGCCATCTAACCACATCGCTCCATCTAACCCCATCCCACCATCTAACCCCATCCCTCCATCTAACCCCATCCCACCATCTAACCCCATCCCACCATCTAGCCCCATCCCACCATCGAACCCCATCCCACCATCTAACTCCATCTAACCCCATCCCACCATCTAACCACATCCCACCATCTAACCCCATCCCAACATCTAACCCATCCTGCCATCCAACCCCATTCCACCATCTAACCCCATCCCACCATGTAACCCCATCCCACCATCTAACCCCATCCCGCCATGTAACTCCATCCCGCCATGTAACACCAACCTGCCATCTAACCCCATCCCACCATCTAACCCCGTCTTACCATCTAAACCCATCCCGCCATCTAACCCCATCACTCCATCTAACCCCATCCCGACATCTAACCCCATCCCGCCATCTAACCCCATCCCGCCATCTAACCCCATCCCGCCATTTAACCCCATCCCGCCATCTAACCCCATCCCGCCATCTAACCCCATCCCACCATCTAGCCCCGTCCCACCATGTAACCTCATCCCATCATTTAACCCCATTCCGCCATCTAACCCCATTCAGCCATCTAACCCCATCCCGCCATCTAACCCCATTCCGCCATCTAACCACATCCCTCCATCTAACCCCATCCCACCATCTAACCCCATCCCTCCATCTAACCCCATCCCACCATCTAACCCCATCCCACCATCTAGCCCCATCCCACCATCGAACCCCATCCCACCATCTAACTCCATCTAACCCCATCCCACCATCTAACCCCATCCCACCATCTAACCCCATCCCACCATCTAACCCATCCTGCCATCCAACCTCATTCCACCATCTAACCCCATCCCACCATGTAACCCCATCCCACCATGTAACCCCATCCCGCCATGTAACTCCATCCCGCCATGTAACACCAACCTGCCATCTAACCCCATCCCACCATCTAACCCCATCCCACCATCTAACCCCATCCCACCCTCTAACCCCGTCTTACCATCTAAACCCATCCCGCCATCTAACCCCATCACTCCATCTAACCCCATCCCGCCATCTAATCCCAACCCGACATCTAACCCCATCCCGCCATCTAACCCCATCCCACCATCTAACCCATCCCGCCATCCAACCCCATTCCACCATCTAACCCCATCCCACCATGTAACCCCATCCCACCATCTAACCCCATCCCACCATGTAACTCCATCCCGCCATGTAACACCAACCTGCCATCTAACCCCATACCACCATCTAACCCCATCCCACCATCTAACCCCATTCCACCATCTAACCCCGTCTTACCATCTGAACCCATCCCGCCATCTAACCCGATCAGTCCATCTAACCCCATCCCGCCATCTAATCCCAACCCGACATCTAACCCCATCCCGCCATCTAACCCCATCACACCATCTAACCCCATCCCACCATCTAACCCATCCCGCCATCTAACCCCATTCCACCATCTAACCCCATCCCACCATGTAACCCCATCCCACCATCTAACCCCATCCCGCCATGTAACTCCATCCCGCCATGTAACACCAAACTGCCATCTAGCCCCATCTCGCCATTTCACCCCATCCCACCGTCTAACCCCATCCCGCCATCTAATCCCATCCCATCTAACCCCATCCCATGATCTAATCCCATCCCGCCATCTAACCTCATCCCACCACCTAACCCCATCCCACCATCTAAGCCCATCCCGCGATCTAACCCCATTCCGCCATCTAATCCCATCCCGCCATCTAACCCCATTCAGCCATCTAACCCCATCCCGCCATCTAACCCCATCCCGCCATCTAACCCCATCCAGACATCTAACCCCATCCCGCCATCTAAACCCACCCCGCCATCTAAACCCACCCCGCCATCTAACCCCATCCAGACATCTAACCCCATCCCGCCATCTAAACCCATCCCGCCATCTAAACCGATCCCGCCATCTAACCCCATCCCACCATCAAACCCCATCCCACATCTAAACCCATCCCGCCATCTGAACCCATCCCGCCATCTAAACCCATCCCGCCATCTAAACCCATCCCGCGATCTAACCCCATCCCTCCATCTAACCACATCCCTCCATCTAATCCCATCCCACGATCTAACCCCATCCCGCCATCTAACACCATCCCGCCGTCTAACCCAATCCCACCATCTAAACCCATCCCACCATCTAACCCCATCCAGCCATCTAACCCCATTCCGCCATCTAACCCCACCCCGCCATCTAACCCCATCCCTCCAACTAACCCCATCCCTCCATCTAACCCCATCCCACCATCTAACCCCATCCCACCATCCAACGCCATCCCTCCATCTAACCCCATCCCGCCATCTAACCCCATTCCGCAATCTAACCCCACCCCACCATCTAACCCCATCCCTCCATCTAACCCCATCCCATCATCTAACCCCATCCCACCATCTAACCCCATCCCACCATCTAACCCCATCCCACCATCTAACCCCATCCGGCCATCTAACCCCATCCCACCATCTAATCCCATCTCGCCATCTAACCCCATCCCACTACCTAGCCCCATCCCACCTTCTAACTACATCCCTCCATCTAACCCCTTCCCACCATCTAACCCCATCCCACCATCTAACCCCATCCCACTATCTAGCCCCATCCCACCTTCTAACTACATCCCTCCATCGAACCCCATCACGCCATCGAACCCCATCCCACCATCTAACCCCATCCCTTCATCCAAACCCATCCCGCCATCTAAACCCACCCCGCCATCTAAACCCATCCCGCCATCTAAACCGATCCCGCCATCTAACCCCATCCCACATCTAAACCCATCCCGCCATCTGAACCCATCCCGCCATCTAAACCCATCCCGCCATCTAAACCCATCCCGCGATCTAACCCCATCCCTCCATCTAACCACATCCCTCCATCTAATCCCATCCCACGATCTAACCTCATCCCGCCATCTAACACCATCCCGCCGTCTAACCCAATCCCACCATCTAACCCCATCCCACCATCTAACCCCATCCAGTCATCTAACCCCATTCCGCCATCTAACCCCACCCCGCCATCTAACCCCATCCCTCCAACTAACCCCATCCCTCCATCTAACCCCATCCCACCATCTAACCCCATCCCACCATCCAACGCCATCCCTCCATCTAACCCCATCCAGCCATCTAACCCCATTCCGCAATCTAACCCCACCCCACCATCTAACCCCATCCCTCCATCTAACCCGATCCCACCACCAAACCCCATCCCACCATCTAACCCCATCCCACCATCTAACCCCATCCCACCATCTAACCCCATCCCACCATCTAACCCCATCCGGCCATCTAACCCCATCCCACCATCTAATCCCATCTCGCCATCTAACCCCATCCCACTACCTAGCCCCATCCCACCTTCTAACTACATCCCTCCATCTAACCCCTTCCCACCATCTAACCCCATCCCACCATCTAACCCCATCCCACTATCTAGCCCCATCCCACCTTCTAACGACATCCCTCCATCGAACCCCATCACGCCATCGAACCCCATCCCACCATCTAACCCCATCCCTTCATCTAAACCCATCCCACCATCTAACCACATCCCGCCATCTAACACCATCCCACCAACTAAAGCCATCCCGCGATCTAACCCCATCCCGCCATCTAATCCCATCCTGCCATCTAACCCCATCCCACCTTCTAAACACATCCCACCATCTAACACCATCCCGCCGTCAAACTCCATCCCACCGTCTAACCCCATCCCACCATGTAAACCCATCCCATCATCTAACCCCATCCCGCCATCTAACCCCATTCAGCCATCTAACCCCATCCCGCCATCGAACCCCATTCCGCCATCTAACCCCATCCCGCTATCTAACCCATTCCGCCATCTAACCCCATCCCGCCATCTAACCACATCCCTCCATCTAACCCCATCCCACCATCTAACCCCATCCCACCATCTAACCCCATCCCACCATCTAACCCCATCACTCCATCTAACCCCATCCCACCATCTAACCCCATCCCACCATCTAACCCCATCCCACCATCTACCCTCTTCCCACCATCTAACCCCATCCCACCATCTAACCCCATCCCACCATGTAACCCCATCCCACCATCTAACCTCATCCCACCACCTAACCCCATCCCACCATCTAACCCCATCCCTCCATCTAACCCCATCCCTCCATCTAACCCCATCACTCCATCTAACCCCATCCCACCATCTAACCCCATCTCACCATCTAACCTCATCCCACCATCTAACCCCATCCCACCATCTAACCCCATCACTCCATCTAACCCCATCCCACCATCTAACCCCATCCCACCATCTAACCCTATCCCACCATCTTACCCCATCCCACCATCTAACCCCATCTCTCCACCTATCACCATCCCACCATCTAAAGCCATCACTCCATCTAACCCCATCCCATCATCGAACACCATCACTCCATCTAACCCCATTCCATCATCTAACCCCATCCCACCATTGAACCACATCCCGCCATCTAACAGGACCCCACCATCTAAAGCCATCCCGTGATCTAAACCCATCCCGCCATCTAATCCCATCCCGACATCTAACCACATCCCGCCATCTAAACCCATCCCGCCATCTAAACCCATCCCGCCATCTAACTCCAACCCGCCATCTAACCCCATCCCGCCATCTAACACCATCCCGCCGTCTAACTCCATCCCACCGTCTAACCCCATCCCACCATTTAACCCCATCCCACCATCTAACCCCATCCCGCCATCTAACCCCATCCCGACATCTAATCCCATTCCGACATCTAACCTAATCCCACCATCTAACCCCATTCCACCAGCTAACCCCATCCCACCATGTAACCCCATCCCACCAACTAACCCCATCCCGCCACCTCACCCCATTCCACAGTCTCACCCCATCCTGCAATCTAACCCCATCCCACCATCTAATCCCATCCCATCTAACCCAATCCCATGATCTAATCCCAACCCGCCATCTAACCCCATCCCTCCATCTAACCCCATTCCTCCATCTAACCCCATCCCACCATCAAACCCCATCCGGCCATCTAACCCCATCCCACCATCTAACCCCATCCCACCATCTAGCCCCGTCCCACCATGTAACCTCATCCCATCATCTAACCCCATTCCGCCATCTAACCCCATTCAGCCATCTAACCCCATCCCGCCATCTAACCCCATTCCGCCATCTAACCACATCGCTCCATCTATCCCCATCCCACCATCTAACCCCATCCCTCCATCTAACCCCATCCCACCATCTAACCCCATCCCACCATCTAGCCCCATCCCACCATCGAACCCCATCCCACCATCTAACTCCATCTAACCCCATCCCACCATCTAACCCCATCCCACCATCTAACCCCATCCCAACATTTAACCCATCCTGCCATCCAACCCCATTCCACCATCTAACCCCATCCCACCATGTAACCCCATCCCACCATCTAACCCCATCCCGCCATGTAACTCCATCCCGCCATGTAACACCAACCAGCCATCTAACCCCATCCCACCATCTAACCCCGTCTTACCATCTAAACCCATCCCGCCATCTAACCCCATCACTCCATCTAACCCCATCCCGACATCTAACCCCATCCCGCCATCTAACCCCATCCCGCCATCTAACCCCATCCCGCCATCTAACCCCATCCCGCCATCTAACCCCATCCCGCCATCTAACCCCATCCCACCATCTAGCCCCGTCCCACCATGTAACCTCATCCCATCATTTAACCCCATTCCGCCATCTAACCCCATTCAGCCATCTAACCCCATCCCGCCATCTAACCCCATTCCGCCATCTAACCACATCCCTCCATCTAACCCCATCCCACCATCTAACCCCATCCCTCCATCTAACCCCATCCCACCATCTAACCCCATCCCACCATCTAGCCCCATCCCACCATCGAACCCCATCCCACCATCTAACTCCATCTAACCCCATCCCACCATCTAACCCCATCCCACCATCTAACCCCATCCCACCATCTAACCCATCCTGCCATCCAACCTCATTCCACCATCTAACCCCATCCCACCATGTAACCCCATCCCACCATCTAACCCCATCCCGCCATGTAACTCCATCCCGCCATGTAACACCAACCTGCCATCTAACCCCATCCCACCATCTAACCCCATCCCACCATCTAACCCCATCCCACCCTCTAACCCCGTCTTACCATCTAAACCCATCCCGCCATCTAACCCCATCACTCCATCTAACCCCATCCCGCCATCTAACCCCATCCCGCCATCTAACCCCATCCCGCCATCTAACCCCATCCCGCCATCTAACCCCATCCCACCATCTAACCCCATCACTCCATCTAACCCCATCCCGCCATCTAATCCCAACCCGACATCTAACCCCATCCCGCCATCTAACCCCATCCCACCATCTAACCCCATCCCACCATCTAACCCCATCCCACCCTCTAACCCCGTCTTACCATCTGAACCCATCCCGCCATCTAACCCGTTCACTCCATCTAACCCCATTCCGCCATCTAATCCCAACCCGACATCTAACCCCATCCCGCCATCTAACCCCATCCCACCATCTAACCCCATCCCAGCATCTAACCCATCCCGCCATCTAACCCCATTCCACCATCTAACCCCATCCCACCATGTAACCCCATCCCACCATCTAACCCCATCCCGCCATGTAACTCCATCCCGCCATGTAACACCAACCTGCCATCTAGCCCCATCTCGCCATTTCACCCCATCCCACCGTCTAACCCCATCCCGCCATCTAATCCCATCCCATCTAACCCCATCCCATGATTTAATCCCATCCCGCCATCTAACCTCATCCCACCACCTAACCCCATCCCACCATCTAACCCCAACCCACCATCTAAGCACATCCCGCGATCTAACCCCATCCCGCCATCTAATCCCATCCCGCCATCTAACCCCATTCAGCCATCTAACCCCATCCCGCCATCTAACCCCATCCCGCCATCTAACCCCATCCCGCCATCTAACCCCATCCCGCAATCTAACCCCATCCAGACATCTAACCCCATCCCGCCATCTAAACCCACCCCACCATCTAAACCCATCCCGCCATCTAAACCGATCACGCCATCTAACCCCATCCCACCATCAAACCCCATCCCACATCTAAACCCATCCCGCCATCTGAACCCATCCCGCCATCTAAACCCATCCCGCCATCTAAACCCATCCCGCGATCTAACCCCATCCATCCATCTAACCACATCCCTCCATCTAATCCCATCCCACGATCTAACCCCATCCCGCCATCTAACACCATCCCGCCGTCTAACTCCATCCCACCGTCTAACCCCATCCCACCATCTAACCCCATCCCACCATCTAACCCCATCCAGCCATCTAACCCCATTCCGCCATCTAACCCCACCCCGCCATCTAACCCCATCCCTCCAACTAACCCCATCCCTCCATCTAACCCCATCCCACCATCTAACCCCATCCCACCATCCAACGCCATCCCTCCATCTAACCCCATCCCGCCATCTAACCCCATTCCGCAATCTAACCCCACCCCACCATCTAACCCCATCCCTCCATCTAACCCCATCCCTCCATCTAACCCCATCCCACCATCTAACCCCATCCCACCATCTAACCCCATCCCACCATCTAACCCCATCCCACCATCTAACCCCATCCCACCATCTAACCCCATCCCACCATCTAATCCCATCTCGCCATCTAACCCCATCCCACTACCTAGCCCCATCCCACCTTCTAACTACATCCCTCCATCTAACCCCTTCCCACCATCTAACCCCATCCCACCATCTAACCCCATCCCACTATCTAGCCCCATCCCACTTTCTAACTACATCCCTCCATCGAACCCCATCACGCCATCAAACCCCATCCCACCATCTAACCCCATCCCTTCATCTAAACCCATCCCACCATCTAACCACATCCCGCCATCTAACACCATCCCACCAACTAAAGCCATCCCGCGATCTAACCCCATCCCGCCATCTAATCCCATCCTGCCATCTAACCCCATCCCACCTTCTAAACACATCCCGCCATCTAACACCATCCCGCCGTCAAACTCCATCCCACCGTCTAACCCCATCCCACCATGTAAACCCATCCCATCATCTAACCCCATCCCGCCATCTAACCCCATTCAGCCATCTAACCCCATCCCGCCATCTAACCCCATCCCGCCATCTAACCCCATTCCGCCATCTAACCCCATCCCGCTATCTAACCCATCCCGCCATCGAACCACATCCCTCCATCTAACCCCATCCCACCATCTAACCCCATCCCACCATCTAACCCCATCCCACCATCTAACCCCATCACTCTATCTAACCCCATCCCACCATCTAACCCCATCCCACCATCTAACCCCATCCCACCATCTACCCTCTTCCCACCATCTAACCCCATCCCACCATCTAACCCCATCCCACCATGTAACCCCATCCCACCATCTAACCACATCAGACCATCTAACCCCATCCCACCATCTAACCTCATCCCACCACCTAACCCCATCCCACCATCTAACCCCATCCCTCCATCTAACCCCATCACTCCATCTAACCCCATCCCACCATCTAACCCCATCTCACCATCTAACCTCATTCCACCATCTAACCCCATCCCACCATCTAACCCCATCACTCCATCTTACCCCATCCCACCATCTAACCCCATCCCACCATCTAACCCTATCCCACCATCTTACCCCATCCCACCATCTAACCCCATCTCTCCACCTATCACCATCCCACCATCTAAAGCCATCACTCCATCTAACTCCATCCCATCATCGAACACCATCACTCCATCTAACCCCATCCCATCATCTAACCCCATCCCACCATTGAACCACATCCCGCCATCTAACAGGACCCCACCATCTAAAGCCATCCCGTGATCTAAACCCATCCCGCCATCTAATCCCATCCCGACATCTAACCCCATCCCGCCATCTAAACCCATCCCGCCATCTAAACCCATCCCGCAATCTAACCCCAACCCGCCATCTAACCCCATCCCGCCATCTAACACCATCCCGCCGTCTAACTCCATCCCACCGTCTAACCCCATCCCACCATTTAACCCCATCCCACCATCTAACCCCATCCCGCCATCTAACCCCATCCCGACATCTAACCCCATTCCGACATCTAACCTAATCCCACCATCTAACCCATCCCACCATCTAACCCCATTCCACCAGCTAACCCCATCCCACCATGTAACCCCATCCCACCAACTAACCCCATCCCGCCACCTCACCCCATTCCACAGTCTCACCCCATCCCGCCAGCTAACCCCATCCCGCCATCTAATCCCATCCCATCTAACACAATCCCATGATCTAATCCCAAACCGCCATCTAACCCCATCCCTCCATCTAACCCCATTCCTCCATCTAACCCCATCCCGCCATCTAACCCCATCCCGCCATCTAACCCCATCCCACCATCTAACCCCATCCCACCATCTAACCCCGTCCCACCATGTAACCCCATCCCATCATCTAACCCCATTCCGCTATCTAACCCCATTCAGCCATCTAACCCCATCCCGCCATCTAACCCCATTCCGCCATCTAACCCCATCCCTCCATCTAACCCCATCCCACCATCGAACCCCATCCCACCATCTAACCCCATCCCACCATCAAACCCCATCCCACCATCTAACTCCATCTAACCCCATCCCACCATCTAACCCCATCCCACCATCTAACCCCATCCCACCATCTAACACCATCCCACCATCTAACCCCATCCCACCATCTAACCCCATCCCACCATGTAACCCCATCCCACCATGTAAGCCCACTCCGCCATCTAACAGCATCCCGCCGTCTAAATCCATCTTACCGTCTAGCACCATCCCACCATCTCACCCCATCCCGCCATCTAACCCCATCCCACCATCTAACCCCATCCCACCATCTAACCCCATTCCGCCATCCAACCCCATTCAGCCATCTAACCCATCCCGCCATCTAAACCCATCCCGCCATCTAACCACATCGCTCCATCTAACCCCATCCCACCATCTAACCACATCCCACCATCTAACCCCATCCCACCATCTAACCCCATCCCACCATCTAACCCCCAGCACTCCATCTAACCCCATCCCACCATCTAACCCCATCCCGCCATCAAATCCCATCCCGACATCTAACCACATCCGCCATCTAAACACATCCCGCCATCTAAACCCATCACGCCATCTAAACCAACCCCGCCATCTAAACCCATCCCGCCTTCTAAACCCATCCCGCCATCTAACCCCATCCCGCCATCTAACCCCACCCCGCCATCTAACACCATCCCGCCGTCTAAATCCATCTTACCGTCTAACACCATCCCACCATCTCACCCCATCCCACCATCTAACCCCATCCCGCCATCTAACTCCATCCCACTATCTAACCCATCCCGCCTTCTAACTCCATCCCACCGTCTAACCCCATCCTACCATCTAACCCCATCCCACCATCTAAACCCATCCCACCATCTAACCACATTACTCCATCTAACCCCATCCCACCATCTAACCTCATCTCTCCATCTAACCCCATCCCACCATCTAACCCCATCCCTCCATCTATCCCCATCCCATCATCTGACCCCATCCCATCATCTAACCCCATCCCACCATCTAAACCCATCCCACAATCTAACCCCATCCCACCATCTAACCCCATTCCACCATCTAACCCAATCCCGCCCTCTAACCCATCCCGCCATCCAACCCAATCCCGCCATCTAACCCAATCCCGCCATCTAACCCAATCCCGCCATCTAACCCAATCCCGCCATCTAACCCAATCTCGCCATCTAACCCCATCCCGCCATCTAACCCCATCCCGCCATCTAACCCCATTCCACCATCTAACCCAATCCCGCCCTCTAACCCATCCCGCCATCTAACCCCATCCCGCAGTGTAACCCAATCTCGCCATCTAACCCCATCCCGCCATCTAACCCAATTCTGCCATCTAACCCCATCCCACCATCTAACCACATCCCACCATCTAACCCCATCCCACCCTCTAACCCCGTCCTACCATCTAACCCCATCCCGCCATCTAACCCTATCACTCCATCTAACCCCATCCCGCCATCTAATCCCAACCCGACATCTAACCCCATCCCGCCATCTAACAACATCCCACCATCTGACCCCGACCAACCATCTAACCCCATCCTGCCATCTAACCCCATCCCGCCATCTAACCCCATCCCGACATCTAACCCCATTCCGACATCTAACCTAATCCCACCATCTAACCCATCCCACCATCTAACCCCATTCCACCAGCTAACCCCATCCCACCATGTAACCCCATCCCACCAACTAACCCCATCCCGCCACCTCACCCCATTCCGCAGTCTCACCCCATCCCGCCATCTAACCCCATCCCGCCATCTAATCCCATCCCATCTAACCCAATCCCATGATCTAATCCCAACCCGCCATCTAACCCCATCCCTCCATCTAACCCCATCCCGCCATCTAACCCCATCCCTCCATCTAACCCCATCCCACCATCTAACCCCATCCCGCCATCTAACCCAATCCCGCCCTCTAACCCATCCCGCCATCTAACCCAATCCCGCCATCTAACCCCATCCCACCATCTAACCCCATTCCACCATCTAACCCAATCCCGCCCTCTAACCCATCCCGCCATCTAACCCAATCCCGCCATCTAACCCCATCCCATCATCTAACCCCATCACTCCATCTAACCACATCCCATCATCTAACCCCATCCCACCATCTAACCACATCCCGCCATCTAACAGCACCATCTAAAGCCATCCCACGGTCTAACCCCATCCCGCCATCTAACTCCATCCCACTATCTAACCCATCCCGCCTTCTAACTCCATCCCACCGTCTAACCCCATCCCACCATCTAACCCCATCCCACCATCTAACCCCATCCCACCATCTAACCACATTACTCCATCTAACCCCATCCCACCATCTAACCTCATCTCTCCATCTAACCCCATCCCACCATCTAACCCCATCCCTCCATCTATCCCCATCCCATCATCTGACCCCATCCCATCATCTAACCCCATCCCACCATCTAAACCCATCCCACAATCTAACCCCATCACTCCATCTAACTCCATCCCACCATCTAAGCCCATCCCAGCATCTAACCCCATCCCACCATCTAACCCCATTCCACCATCTAACCCAATCCCGCCCTCTAACCCATCCCGCCATCTAACCCAATCCCGCCATCTAACCCAATCCCGCCATCTAACCCAATCCCGCCATCTAACCCAATCCCGCCATCTAACCCAATCCCGCCATCTAACCCCATCCCGCCATCTAACCCCATCCCGCCATCTAACCCCATTCCACCATCTAACCCAATCCCGCCCTCTAACCCATCCGGCCATCTAACCCCATCCCGCAGTGTAACCCAATCTCGCCATCTAACCCCATCCCGCCATCTAACCCAATTCTGCCATCTAACCCCATCCCACCATCTAACCCCATCCCACTCTCTAACCCCGTCCTACCATCTAACCGCATCCCGCCATCTAACCCCATCACTCCATCTAACCCCATCCCGCCATCTAATCCCAACCCGACATCTAACCCCATCCCGCCATCTAACACCATCCCACCACCTGACCCCGACCAACCATCTAACCCCATCCCACCATCTAACCCCATCCCACCATCTAACTCCATCCCACCATCTAACTCCATCCCACCATCTAACCCCATCCCACCATTTAACCCATCCCGCCATCGAACCGCATTCCACAATCTAACCCCATCCCACCATGTAACCCCATCCCACCATCTAACCCCATCCCGCCATCTCACCCCATCCCACCGTCTCACCCCATCGCGCCATCTAACCCCATCCCGCCATCTAATCCCATTCCATATAACCCCATCCCATGATCTAATCCCATCCCGCCATCTAACCCCATCCCACCACCTAAACCCATCCCACCATCCAACCCCATCCCACCATCTAAACCCATCCCGCGATCTAACCCCATTCCGCCATCTGCTCCCATCCCGCCATCTAACCCCATCCCGTCATCTAAACCCATCCCGCCATCTAATCCCAGCCCGCCATCTAAACCCATCCCGCCATCTAAACCCATCCCGCCATCTAACCCCATCCCGCCATCTAACCCCATCCCGCCATCTAACCCATCCCGCCTTCTAACACAATCCCGCAATCTTACCCCATCCCGCCATCTAACCCCATCCCTCCATCTAACCCCATCCCGCCATCTAAACCCATCCCGCGATCTATCCCCATCCAGCCATCTAACCCCATCCCTCCATCTAACCCCATCCCGCCATCTAAACCCATCCCGCGATCTATCCCCATCCAGCCATCTATCCCCATCCAGCCATCTAACCCCATCCCGCCATCGAAACCCATCCCGCCATCTAACCCCATCCCACCGTCTAATTCCATCCCGCCGTCTAACTCCATCCCACCATCTAACCACATCCCACCATCTAACCCCATCCCGCCATCTAACCCCATTTCGCCATCTAACCCCATCCCGCCATCTAATCCCATCACTCCATGTAACCCCATCCCACCATCTAATCCCTTCCCACCATCCAACCCCTTCCCACCATCTAACCCCATCCCACCATCTAACCCCATCCCGCTATCTAGCCCCATCACACCTTCTAACCCCATCCCTCCATCTAACCCCATCCCGTCATCGAACCCCATCCCTTCATCGAACCCCATCCCTCCATCTAACCCCATCACTCCATCTAACCCCATCCCGCCATCTAACCCCATCCCGCCATCTAACCCCATCTCACCATCTGACCCCATCCTGCCATCTAACCCCATCCCACCATCTAACCCCTTCCCACCATCTAACCCCATCACTCCATCTAACCCCATCCCGCCATCTAACCCCATCCTGCCATCTAACCCCATCCCACCATCTAACCCCTTCCCACCATCTAACCCCTTCCCACCATCTAACCCCATCACTCCATCTAACCCCATCCCGCCATCTAACCCCATCCCGCCATCTAACCCCATCCCGCCATCTAACCCCATCCCACCATCTAACCCCATCCCACCATCTAACCCCTTCCCACCATCTAACCCCTTCCCACCATCTAATCCCATCCCACCATCTAACCCCATCCCAACATCTAACCGCTTCCCACCATCTAACCCTTTCCCACCATCTAACCCTTTCCCACCATCTAACCCAATCCCACCATCTAACCACATCTTGCTATCTAGCCCCATCCCACCTTCTAACCCCATCCCTCCGTCCAACCCCATCCCACCATCTAACCCCATCCCATCATCCAGCCCCATCCCGCCATCTAACACCATCCCACCATCTAACGCCATCCCGCGATCTAACCCCATCCCGCCATCGAACCCCATCCCGTCATCTAACCTCATCCAGCCATCTAATCCCATCCCGCCATCTAAACCCATCCCCCCATCTAACCCCATCCCGCCATCTAACCCCATCCCGCCATCTAACCCCATCCCGCCATCGAACACAATCCCGCCATCTAACCCCATCACTCCATCTAACCCCAACCCTCCATCTAACCCCATCCCTCCATCTAACCCCATCCCTCCATCTAACCCCATCCCACCATCTAACCCCATCCCACCATCTAACCCCATCCCACCATCTAACCCTATCACTCCATCTAACCCCATCCCGCCATCTAATCCCAACCCGACATCTAACCCCATCCCGCCATCTAACAACATCCCACCATCTGACCCCGACCAACCATCTAACCCCATCCTGCCATCTAACCCCATCCCGCCATCTAACCCCATCCCGACATCTAACCCCATTCCGACATCTAACCTAATCCCACCATCTAACCCATCCCACCATCTAACCCCATTCCACCAGCTAACCCCATCCCACCATGTAACCCCATCCCACCAACTAACCCCATCCCGCCACCTCACCCCATTCCGCAGTCTCACCCCATCCCGCCATCTAACCCCATCCCGCCATCTAATCCCATCCCATCTAACCCAATCCCATGATCTAATCCCAACCCGCCATCTAACCCCATCCCTCCATCTAACCCCATCCCGCCATCTAACCCCATCCCTCCATCTAACCCCATCCCACCATCTAACCCCATCCCGCCATCTAACCCCATCCCACCATCTAACCCCATCCCACCATCTAACCCCATTCCGCCATCCAACCCCATTCAGCCATCTAACCCATCCCGCCATCTAACCCCATCCCGCCATCTAACCACATCGCTCCATCTAACCCCATCCCACCATCTAACCACATCCCACCATCTAACCCCATCCCACCATCTAACCCCATCAAACCAGCTAATCCCATCCCACCATCTAACCCCCATCACTCCATCTAACCCCATCCCACCATCTAACCCCATTCCACCATCTAACCCAATCCCGCCCTCTAACCCATCCCGCCATCTAACCCAATCCCGCCATCTAACCCCATCCCATCATCTAACCCCATCACTCCATCTAACCACATCCCATCATCTAACCCCATCCCACCATCTAACCACATCCCGCCATCTAACAGCACCATCTAAAGCCATCCCACGGTCTAACCCCATCCCGCCATCTAACTCCATCCCACTATCTAACCCATCCCGCCTTCTAACTCCATCCCACCGTCTAACCCCATCCCACCATCTAAACCCATCCCACCATCTAACCCCATCCCACCATCTAACCACATTACTCCATCTAACCCCATCCCACCATCTAACCTCATCTCTCCATCTAACCCCATCCCACCATCTAACCCCATCCCTCCATCTATCCCCATCCCATCATCTGACCCCATCCCATCATCTAACCCCATCCCACCATCTAAACCCATCCCACAATCTAACCCCATCACTCCATCTAACTCCATCCCACCATCTAAGCCCATCCCAGCATCTAACCCCATCCCACCATCTAACCCCATTCCACCATCTAACCCAATCCCGCCCTCTAACCCATCCCGCCATCTAACCCAATCCCGCCATCTAACCCAATCCCGCCATCTAACCCAATCCCGCCATCTAACCCAATCCCGCCATCTAACCCAATCCCGCCATCTAACCCCATCCCGCCATCTAACCCCATCCCGCCATCTAACCCCATTCCACCATCTAACCCAATCCCGCCCTCTAACCCATCCGGCCATCTAACCCCATCCCGCAGTGTAACCCAATCTCGCCATCTAACCCCATCCCGCCATCTAACCCAATTCTGCCATCTAACCCCATCCCACCATCTAACCCCATCCCACTCTCTAACCCCGTCCTACCATCTAACCGCATCCCGCCATCTAACCCCATCACTCCATCTAACCCCATCCCGCCATCTAATCCCAACCCGACATCTAACCCCATCCCGCCATCTAACACCATCCCACCACCTGACCCCGACCAACCATCTAACCCCATCCCACCATCTAACCCCATCCCACCATCTAACTCCATCCCACCATCTAACTCCATCCCACCATCTAACCCCATCCCACCATTTAACCCATCCCGCCATCGAACCGCATTCCAACATCTAACCCCATCCCACCATGTAACCCCATCCCACCATCTAACCCCATCCCGCCATCTCACCCCATCCCACCGTCTCACCCCATCGCGCCATCTAACCCCATCCCGCCATCTAATCCCATTCCATATAACCCCATCCCATGATCTAATCCCATCCCGCCATCTAACCCCATCCCACCACCTAAACCCATCCCACCATCCAACCCCATCCCACCATCTAAACCCATCCCGCGATCTAACCCCATTCCGCCATCTGCTCCCATCCCGCCATCTAACCCCATCCCGTCATCTAAACCCATCCCGCCATCTAATCCCAGCCCGCCATCTAAACCCATCCCGCCATCTAAACCCATCCCGCCATCTAACCCCATCCCGCCATCTAACCCCATCCCGCCATCTAACCCATCCCGCCTTCTAACACAATCCCGCAATCTTACCCCATCCCGCCATCTAACCCCATCCCTCCATCTAACCCCATCCCGCCATCTAAACCCATCCCGCGATCTATCCCCATCCAGCCATCTAACCCCATCCCTCCATCTAACCCCATCCCGCCATCTAAACCCATCCCGCGATCTATCCCCATCCAGCCATCTATCCCCATCCAGCCATCTAACCCCATCCCGCCATCGAAACCCATCCCGCCATCTAACCCCATCCCACCGTCTAATTCCATCCCGCCGTCTAACTCCATCCCACCATCTAACCACATCCCACCATCTAACCCCATCCCGCCATCTAACCCCATTTCGCCATCTAACCCCATCCCGCCATCTAATCCCATCACTCCATGTAACCCCATCCCACCATCTAATCCCTTCCCACCATCCAACCCCTTCCCACCATCTAACCCCATCCCACCATCTAACCCAACCCCGCTATCTAGCCCCATCACACCTTCTAACCCCATCCCTCCATCTAACCCCATCCCGTCATCGAACCCCATCCCTTCATCGAACCCCATCCCTCCATCTAACCCCATCACTCCATCTAACCCCATCCCGCCATCTAACCCCATCCCGCCATCTAACCCCATCTCACCATCTGACCCCATCCTGCCATCTAACCCCATCCCACCATCTAACCCCTTCCCACCATCTAACCCCATCACTCCATCTAACCCCATCCCGCCATCTAACCCCATCCTGCCATCTAACCCCATCCCACCATCTAACCCCTTCCCACCATCTAACCCCTTCCCACCATCTAACCCCATCACTCCATCTAACCCCATCCCGCCATCTAACCCCATCCCGCCATCTAACCCCATCCCGCCATCTAACCCCATCCCACCATCTAACCCCATCCCACCATCTAACCCCTTCCCACCATCTAACCCCTTCCCACCATCTAATCCCATCCCACCATCTAACCCCATCCCAACATCTAACCGCTTCCCACCATCTAACCCTTTCCCACCATCTAACCCTTTCCCACCATCTAACCCAATCCCACCATCTAACCACATCTTGCTATCTAGCCCCATCCCACCTTCTAACCCCATCCCTCCGTCCAACCCCATCCCACCATCTAACCCCATCCCATCATCCAGCCCCATCCCGCCATCTAACACCATCCCACCATCTAACGCCATCCCGCGATCTAACCCCATCCCGCCATCGAACCCCATCCCGTCATCTAACCTCATCCAGCCATCTAATCCCATCCCGCCATCTAAACCCATCCCCCCATCTAACCCCATCCCGCCATCTAACCCCATCCCGCCATCTAACCCCATCCCGCCATCGAACACAATCCCGCCATCTAACCCCATCACTCCATCTAACCCCATCCCTCCATCTAACCCCATCCCTCCATCTAACCCCATCCCTCCATCTAACCCCATCCCACCATCTAACCCCATCCCACCATCTAACCCCATCACTCCATCTAACCCCATCCCACCATCTAACCCCATCCCACCATCTAACCCCATCACTCCATCTAATCCCATCCCACCATCTAACCTCATCCCATCATCTAACCCCATTCCACCATCTAACCCCATCCCATCATCTAACCCCATCCCACCATCTAACCACATCCCGCCATCTAACACCATCCCACCATCTAAAACCATCCCGCGATCTAACCCCATCCCGCCATCTCATCCCATCCCGACATCTAACCCCATCCCGCCATCTAACACCATCCCGCCGTCTAACTCCATCCCACCATCTAACCCCATCCCACCATCTAACCCCATCCTGCCATCTAACCCCATTCCGCCATCTAACCCCATCCCGCCATCTAACCCATCCCGCCTTCTAACACAATCCCGCAATCTAACCCCATCCCGCCGCCTAACCCCATCCCGCCGCCTAACCCCATCCCGCCGCCTAACCCCATCCCGCCGCCTAACCCCATCCCGCCGCCTAACCCCATCCCGCCGCCGAACCCCATCCCGCCGCCGAACCCCATCCCGCCGCCGAACCCCATCCCGCCGCCTAACCCCATCCCGCCGCCGAACCCCATCCCTCCGCCGAACCCCATCCCTCCGCCGAACCCCATCCCGCCGTCTAACCCCATCCCGCCGCCTAACCCCATCCCAACATCGAACCCCGTCCCACCATATAACCCCATAACTCCATCTAACCCCATCCCTCCATCTAACCACATCCCTCCATCTAACCACATCCCGCCATCTAACCCCATCCCGCCATCTAACCCCATCCCGCCATCTAATCCCATTCCATATAACCCCATCCCATGATCTAATCCCATCCCGCCATCTAACCCCATCCCACCACCTAACCCCATCCCACCATCCAACCCCATCCCACCATCTAAACCCATCCCGCGATCTAACCCCATTCCGCCATCTGCTCCCATCCCGCCATCTAACCCCATCCCGTCATCTAAACCCATCCCGCCATCTAATCCCAGCCCGCCATCTAAACCCATCCCGCCATCTAAACCCATCCCGCCATCTAACCCCATCCCGCCATCTAACCCCATCCCGCCATCTAACCCATCCCGCCTTCTAACACAATCCCGCAATCTTACCCCATCCCGCCATCTAACCCCATCCCTCCATCTAACCCCATCCCGCCATCTAAACCCATCCCGCGATCTATCCCCATCCAGCCATCTAACCCCATCCTGCCATCTAAACCCATCCCGCCATCCAGACCCATCCCGCCATCGAAACCCATCCCGCCATCTAACCCCATCCCACCGTCTAATTCCATCCCGCCGTCTAACTCCATCCCACCATCTAACCACATCCCACCATCTAACCCCATCCCGCCATCTAACCCCATTTCGCCATCTAACCCCATCCCGCCATCTAATCCCATCACTCCATGTAACCCCATCCCACCATCTAATCCCTTCCCACCATCCAACCCCTTCCCACCATCTAACCCCATCCCACCATCTAACCCCATCCCGCTATCTAGCCCCATCACACCTTCTAACCCCATCCCTCCATCTAACCCCATCCCGTCATCGAACCCCATCCCTTCATCGAACCCCATCCCTCCATCTAACCCCATCACTCCATCTAACCCCATCCCGCCATCTAACCCCATCCCGCCATCTAACCCCATCTCACCATCTGACCCCATCCTGCCATCTAACCCCATCCCACCATCTAACCCCTTCCCACCATCTAACCCCATCACTCCATCTAACCCCATCCCGCCATCTAACCCCATCCTGCCATCTAACCCCATCCCACCATCTAACCCCTTCCCACCATCTAACCCCTTCCCACCATCTAACCCCATCACTCCATCTAACCCCATCCCGCCATCTAACCCCATCCCGCCATCTAACCCCATCCCGCCATCTAACCCCATCCCACCATCTAACCCCATCCCACCATCTAACCCCTTCCCACCATCTAACCCCTTCCCACCATCTAATCCCATCCCACCATCTAACCCCATCCCAACATCTAACCGCTTCCCACCATCTAACCCTTTCCCACCATCTAACCCTTTCCCACCATCTAACCCAATCCCACCATCTAACCACATCTTGCTATCTAGCCCCATCCCACCTTCTAACCCCATCCCTCCGTCCAACCCCATCCCACCATCTAACCCCATCCCATCATCCAGCCCCATCCCGCCATCTAACACCATCCCACCATCTAACGCCATCCCGCGATCTAACCCCATCCCGCCATCGAACCCCATCCCGTCATCTAACCTCATCCAGCCATCTAATCCCATCCCGCCATCTAAACCCATCCCCCCATCTAACCCCATCCCGCCATCTAACCCCATCCCGCCATCTAACCCCATCCCGCCATCTAACCCCATCCCGCCATCTAACCCCATCCCGCCATCTAACCCCATCCCGCCATCGAACACAATCCCGCCATCTAACCCCATCCCTCCATCTAACCCCATCCCTCCATCTAACCCCTTCCCTCCATCTAACCCCATCCCTCCATCTAACCCCATCCCACCATCTAACCCCATCCCACCATCTAACCCCATCATTCCATCTAACCCCATCCCACCATCTAACCCCATCCCACCATCTAACCCCATCACTCCATCTAATCCCATCCCACCATCTAACCCCATCCCATCATCTAACCCCATTCCACCATCTAACCCCATCCCATCATCTAACCCCATCCCACCATCTAACCACATCCCGCCATCTAACACCATCCCACCATCTAAAACCATCCCGCGATCTAACCCCATCCCGCCATCTCATCCCATCCCGACATCTAACCCCATCCCGCCATCTAACACCATCCCGCCGTCTAACTCCATCCCACCATCTAACCCCATCCCACCATCTAACCCCATCCCGCCATCTAACCCCATTCCGCCATCTAACCCCATCCCGCCATCTAACCCATCCCGCCTTCTAACACAATCCCGCAATCTAACCCCATCCCGCCGCCTAACCCCATCCCGCCGCCTAACCCCATCCCACCGCCTAACCCCATCCCGCCGCCTAACCCCATCCCGCCGCCTAACCCCATCCCGCCGCCGAACCCCATCCCGCCGCCGAACCCCATCCCGCCGCCGAACCCCATCCCGCCGCCGAACCCCATCCCGCCGCCGAACCCCATCCCTCCGCCGAACCCCATCCCTCCGCCGAACCCCATCCCGCCGTCTAACCCCATCCCGCCGCCTAACCCCATCCCAACATCGAACCCCGTCCCACCATATAACCCCATAACTCCATCTAACCCCATCCCTCCATCTAACCACATCCCTCCATCTAACCACATCCCGCCATCTAACCCCATCCCGCCATCTAACCCCATCCCGCCATCTAACCCCATCCCGCCAACTAACCCCATCCCGCCATCTAACCCCATCCCGCCATCTAACCCCATCCCGCCATCTAACCCCATCCCGCCATCTAACCCCATCCCGCCATCTAACCCCATCCCAGCATCGAACCCCATCCCTCCATCTAGCCCCATCCCTCCATCTAGCCCCATCCCACCATCTAAGCCCATCCCACAATCTAACCCCATCCCGCCATCTAACCCCATCCCGCCATCTAACCCCATCCCTCCATCTAATCTCATCTCGCCATCTAACCCCATCCCACCAGCTAACCCCATCCCTCCATCTAACTCCCACCTTCTAACCCCATCCCACCTTCTAACCCCATCCCACCATCTCACCCCATCCCACCATCTAACCCCATCCCACCATTAAACCCCATCCCACCATCTGACCCTATCCCACCATCTAAGCACATCCCTCCATCTAACCTCATCCCACCATCTAACTCCATCTCACCATCTAACACCATCCCACCATCTAACTCCATATCACCATCTAACCCCTTCCCACCATCTAACCCCATCCCACCACCTAACCCCATCCCGCCATCTAATCTCATCCCGCCATCTAACCCCATCCCACCAGCTAACCCCATCCCTACATCTAAACCCATCCCGCCATGTAACCCCATCCCGCCACCTAACCTCATCCCGCCATGTGACCCCATCCCGCCATGTGACCCCATGCCGCCATGTGACCCCATCCCGCCATGTGACCCCATCCCGCCATGTGACCCCATCCCGCCATGTGACCCCATCCCGCCATGTGACCCCATCCCGCCATGTGACACCATCCCGCCATGTGACCCCATCCCGCCATGTGACCCCATCCCGCCATGTGACCCCATCCCGCCAGCTGACCCCATCCCGCCAGCTGACCCCATCCCGCCAGCTGACCCCATCCCGCCAGCTGACCCCATCCTGCCAGCAGACCCCATCCCGCCAGCAGACCCCATCCCGCCAGCAGACCCCATCCCGCCAGCAGACCCCATCCCGCCAGCAGACCCCATCCCGCCAGCAGACCCCATCCCGCCAGCAGACCCCATCCCGCCAGCAGACCCCATCCCACCACTGTGGTGATTATTCTTGTTTTGTAAGAAGTGTTGTGATTGGTTGTCTGTTTCCTGCCATTGAGATATATGCTGTAAACTCATTGGTAGTTGATGTCATGTGATTTGTGGTGGCCATCTTAAATTCAGTTCTCTACAGCTTTGGTTGGGACTGGGTGTTGAGGATGTGCTGCTGGGTTTTTAAGGTTAATAAAGCCTAGATTTAGAAAGGCAAATCTACTCTTCATTTCAATTTATTAACCTTTTGTTAGAATGGAGCGATATCTTCAACCGGAACGATTTAATGCTGACCCTAATTCTGCAGGAGTGGATGATAAATGGAAACACTGGTATCGTACATTTAAAAACTTTTTGGGTGTGTTGAATCAAGAGTCTCTAAATAAGTTGAATATACTGATCAACTACATTGCTCCGGATGTGTATAAGTATATCTTGGACTGTGAAACTTTCGAATTGGCTATTGCTACATTGGAAAAGATTTTTGTTAAACCAAAGGATGAGGTATTTGCACGTCATCTTCTATCTGCCCGTAGGCAGCAGGTGGGAGAATCTTTGGATGCTTATTTACAAGTACTTCGGCGCCTTGGTGCTAACTGTAATTATAAGGCTGTGTCGACAGAAGAATATAAGGAAGAATCGGTACGGGATGCTTTTATTAATGGATTACTGTCTAGATCAATTCGTCAGCGGTTATTAGAAAATAAGACATTGGATCTCAAGAGTGCTTTTGAGCAATTGGATTTGGCTCAGAGAAGTTTGGATTCTTACGCTCTTTTTAATCGGCCTGCGACTGTGGTTTCGGCAGTTCCAGATAAAAAGGAATTATGTGGACTTAATAGGAGTGGTTTACCAGATTCTGAAACAGTTTCTACTTCGGCTGCTGTTGCCTCTAGGATTCAGAAGTGTTATTTTTGTGGGAACGCCCGGCACCCTCATCTGAAGTGTCCTGCTCGGGAGGCTGTGTGTAGTAAATGTGGCAAGAGAGGTCATTATGCACGTGTTTGTAAATCAATTGCCTCCTCTGTGACTATTCAGCCTTTAGATAGGGTGTTTATTGCATCAGTTTCTGCTGCCTTTGCTCATGGCCTAAATAAAGCTATAGTTACGGCCCAAGTTAATGGGTTAGAAGTGAAGGCCCTTATAGATACGGGCAGTACCGAGAGTTTTATAAGTCTTCAGTTTGTGAAGGAGAAGCGTTTGAAAATTTCGCCTATTACTTATCAGGTGTGTATGGCTCAGACGACTCTCACCTCACAAGTAGCTGGTTGTTGCCTTGTGAAATTAATTCTTCTAGGTAATACGTATACTGATATACACCTATCTGTGTTGCCTAATCTCTGTGCGGATATTTTGATTGGTCATGATGTGCTTCAATTACACGAGTCTCTCAGTCTTTCTTTTGGAGGAACTAAGCCACCTTTATCTATTTGTGGATTAACTTCTTTATCCATTTCTCCATTATCACTTTTTTCCAATTTGATGCCGGATTGTAAGCCAATTGCTACCAAGTCAAGAAGGTATAGCAGCCAGGATAAAGAATTTATTAATTCTGAAGTGCAACGTCTTTTATTGGAAGGAATCATTGAACTTAGTTGTTCGCCCTGGCGGGCACAAGTAGTTGTCACCACTAATGAGAGACATAAGAAACGAATGGTGATAGACTACTCTCAAACTATTAATAGGTATACTCAATTAGATGCGTACCCTTTGCCTAAGATTGATGAGCTTATCAACAAAGTATCTCAGTATAAGGTTTTTAGCACTATTGACCTAAAGAGTGCTTATCGTCAGATTCCTATTGTTAAGAGGGATCAACCATATACGGCCTTTGAGGCTGGTGGAAAGCTGTATCAGTTTTGCCGAGTACCATTTGGTGTTACTAATGGTGTTGCCTGTTTTCAACGGGCAATGGATGCTTTTATAAGTGATAACTCTCTCTCTGACACCTTTTCATATTTAGATGACATCACGGTGTGTGGCAAATCAAGGGTGGAGCATGATTCTAATTTAGAAAGATTCCTTCAAGCTGCGGGAAAAGTTGGTTTAACTTTCAATAAAGAGAAGTGTATCTTTTTGACCACTGAGGTAAATCTACTGGGGTATATTATCTCGGGAAACAAGATTAAACCAGATCCAGAACGCCTGCGACCATTGATTGATTTACCTTGTCCTACTAATTCTAAGGCTTTGCAACGAGTTGTTGGACTGTTCTCTTATCATTCTAATTGGATTGCAAACTTTTCGCAGAAGATCCGGCCCCTTATTCGGGTTACGACATATCCTCTATCATGGGAGGCCAGGACGTGTTTTGATAATTTCAAAAAGGATATCCTTGGAGCAGTTGTGCATTCTATTGATGAGCAGGTTCCCTTTGTGATTGAAACGGACGCTTCTGATTTTGCAATTGGGGCTACTCTGAACCAAAATGGAAGACCTGTGGCCTTTTTCTCATGTACCTTGAACAATAGTGAGAAAAGACACTCCTCAATAGAGAAAGAGGCGTATGCAATAGTAGAAGCACTGCGTAAATGGAGACATTATTTATCGGGGCGACATTTTACGTTGGTAACTGACCAAAAATCTGTGTCCTTTATGTTTGATGTCAAACATTTTGGAAAGATCAAGAATGATAAAATAATGAGATGGAGGATTGAGTTGGCATGTTACCATTTTGATATAGTTTATCGTCCGGGGAAGGATAATGTTGCTGCTGATGCACTGTCGAGGGCTTATTGTTCTGTGATTCATGGAGATACGCTTATTAATCTTCATAATGCTTTGTGCCATCCTGGTGTTACGAGGATGATACACTTCGTACGCAGTAAGAATTTGCCCTTTTCAGTTGAAGACGTCAAGCGGATGACTTCATCATGTTCTATCTGTGCTCGGTGTAAACCGAATTTCTTTAAGCCTCAACGAGCTCATCTTATAAAGGCTACTTCTCCTTTTGAACGTTTGAGTTCCTTCAACAACTCAGAATTGATATATATTTACTGTTGTGGATGAGTTTTCAAGGTTCCCTTTTGCTTTTCCTTGCGCAGACGTATCAGCTGCCACAGTTATCAAATGTCTGACTCAACTTTTTGTCATCTTTGGGATGCCTGCGTATACCCATTCGGATCAGGGAAGTTCTTTTATATCTTCCCAGTTGAAGGAATACCTCCAGAGTCGGGGAATCTCGACTAGTAGAACTACCCCGTATAATCCCCAGGGTAATGGACAGTGCAAACAATATAATGGGGTGATCTGGAAGGCAGTTATGTTGGCTTTGACATCCCGGAACCTTAAGAATACACAGTGGGAAATGGTATTGCCTGATGCCCTGCATTCCATTAGATCATTGCTTTCAACAGCTACTAATGTGACCCCCCATGAAAGGCTCTTTAACTATCTACGGAGATCTACTACGGGATATTCGGTACCTTCATGGCTTACTATGCAGGGACCTGTGCTGCTTCGATGCCATGTTAGATTGTCAAAATATGATCCTTTAGTGGAGGAGGTGGAGCTGTTGAAGGCAAATTCCCAATATGCTCATATTCGATTCCAAGATGGGAAAGAAAGTACTGTTTCAATTAAAGACTTGGCTCCTTGTGGTGGCCAGCCCTCTTCTGAGGATATTAACAATAGTCATGATTCAGATAATGTGGATGTCATCACAGATACTACGAATATTTCCAATCCTATTGCAGATAATTATAATTCTATTAGTCAGCCCTCGATGGATGTTCATGACCGTCCCAGTTTACCTCCTGATGGGATTTCTAATCCGGAAACCGTTGATAATCGGGATATGGATAGCCTTCCTGCAGAAGATACTTCCGTGTCTCCTGGTGTGGGAGGGCAAGGAATTTCACCAAGGTTAAGAAGGTCGACACGAACAAGATATCCGGTCGACCGATTGAAACTGGACTTGTAAAATAATTTGATAGTAATGTTTTAAAATTGTTGAAATATTATATTTGTATTGTTTTAGTCATAAATAATTAATTGTAAATTGTAAAGGTTACTTAGGTTGGAGTAAGTTTTAAAAGGAGGGGTGAATGTGGTGATTATTGTTGTTTTGTAAGAAGTATTGTGATTGGTTGTCTGTTTCCTGCCATTGAGATATATGCAGTAAACTCATTGGTAGTTGATGTCATGTGATTTGTGGTGGCCATCTTAAATTCAGTTCTCTACAGCCTTGGTTGGGACTGGGTGTTGAAGATGTGCTGCTGGGTTTTTAAGGTAAATAAAGCCTAGATTTAGAAAGGCAAATCTACTCTTCATTTCAGCCACCTAACCCCATCCCACCATCGAACCCCATACCGCCATCTAACCCCATCCCTCCATCTAGGCCCATCCCACCATCTAACCCCATCACACCATCTAAGCCCATCCCACAATCTAACCCCATCCACCATCTAACCACATCCCGCCATCTAACACCATCCCGCCATCTAACCCCATCCCAACATCTAAACCCATCATGCCATCTAACCCCATCCCTCCATCGAACCTCATCCCTCCATCTAACCCCATCCCTCCATCTAACCCCATCCCTCCATCTAACCCCATCCCTCCATCTAACCCCATCCCGCCATCTAACCCCATCCCGCCATCTAACCCCATCCCTCCATCTGACCTCATCCCACCATCTAAACCCATCCCCGCCATCTAAACCCATCCCTCCATCGAACCTCGTCCCGCCATCGAACAACATCCCTCCATCTGACCTCATCCCACCATCTAAACCCATCCCCGCCATCTAAACCCATCCCTCCATCGAACCTCATCCCGCCATCCAACACCATCCCTCCATCTAACACCATCCCTCCATCGAACCCCATCCCACCATCGAACCCCCTGCCAGCTAACCCCCAT
This sequence comes from Somniosus microcephalus, assembly GCF_052327205.1. NCBI lineage: Eukaryota > Metazoa > Chordata > Chondrichthyes > Squaliformes > Somniosidae > Somniosus > Somniosus microcephalus. The sequence goes on along the minus strand of NC_140990.1, from coordinate 16,187,355 downwards.
CCCTCCATCTAACCCCATCCCTCCATCTAACCCCATCCCACCATCTAACCCCATCCCTCCACCTAACCCCCCCACCATCGAACCCCATCCCACCATCTAACCCCATCCCACCATCTAACCCCATCCCTCCATCTAACCCCCCCGCCATCTAACCCCATCCTGCCATCTAACCCCATCCCGCCATCTAACCTCATCCCACCATCTAACCCAATCCCGCCATCTAGCCTCTAGCCCCATCCCACCATCTAACACCATCGCGCCATCTAACCCCATTATATCATTTACCCCCATCGCACCATCTAACCCCATCCCGCCATCTAGCCTCATCCCTCCATCTAGCCCCATCCCACCATCTAACCCCATCCCACCATCTGACCCATCCCGTCATCTAATCCCATCCACCATCTAACACCATCCCGCCATCTAACCCCATCGCACCATCTAAACCCATCCCGCCATCTAAACCCATCACTCCATCTAACCTCATCCCGCCATCTAACCCCATCCCGCCATCTAAGCCCATCCCACAATCAAACCCCATCCCACCATCTAACCCCAACCCTCCAGCTAACCTCATCCTGCCATCTAACCCCATCCCACCATCTAACCCCATCTCACCATCTAACCCCCACCATCTAACCCCATCCCTCCATCTAACCTCATCCCGCTTTCTAACCCCATCCCACCATCTAATCCCATCTCACCATCTAACACCATCCCACCATTTAACCCCATCTCACCATCTAACCCCATCCCACCATCTAACCCCATCCCTCCTCTAACCCCATCCCTCCTCTAACCCCATCCCTCCATCAACCCCATCCCACCATCTAACCCCATCCCTCCATCTAGCCCCCCACCGCCATCTAACCCCATCCCTCCATCTAACCCCAGCACGGCATCTAACCCCAGACTGCCATCTAACCCCGTCCCACCATCTAACCCCATCGTACCATCTCAACCTATCCCGCCATCTAACCCCATCCCGCCATCCAACCCCATCCCGCCATCCAACCCCATCCCACCATCCAACCCCATCCCGCCATCCAACCCCATCCCGCCATCCAACCCCATCCCGCCATCCAACCCCATCCCACCATCCAACCCCATCCCGCCATCCAACCCCATCCCGCCATCCAACCCCATCCCGCCATCCAACCCCATCCCGCCATCCAACCCCATCCCGCCATCCAACCCCATCCCGCCATCCAACCCCATCCCGCCATCCAACCCCATCCCGCCATCCAACCCCATCCCGCCATCCAACGCCATCCAACGCCATCCAATGCCTTCCAACGCCATCCAACGCCGTCCCGACATCCAACGCCGTCCCGACATCCAACGCCGTCCCGACATCCAACGCCGTCCCGACATCCAACGCCGTCCCGACATCCAACGCCGTCCTGACATCGAACGCCGTCCCGACATCCAACGCCGCCCCGACATCCAACGCTGCCCCGACATCCAACGCCGCCCCGACATCCAACGCCGCCCCGACATCCAACGCTGCCCCGACATCCAACGCCGCCCCGACATCCAACGCCGTCCCGACATCCAACGCCGTCCCGACATCCAACGCCGTCCCGACATCCAACGCCGTCCCGACATCCAACGCCGTCCCGACATCCAACGCCGTCCCGACATCCAACGCCGTCCCGACATCCAACGCCGTCCCGACATCCAACCCCGTCCCGACATCCAACTCCGTCCCGACATCCAACCCCGTCCCGACATCCAACGCCATCCAACCCCGTCCCGACATCCAACGCCATCCAACCCCGTCCCGACATCCAACGTCATCCAACCCCGTCCCGACATCCAACGCCATCCAACCCCGTCCCGACATCTCGCCCCGTCCCACCATCTAACCCCACTGTACGATCTAACCGCATCCCGCCATCTAACCCCATCCCGCCATCTAGCCTCTAGCCCCATCCCACCATCTAACCCCATCCCGCCATCTAAACCCATCCCGCCATCTAACCCCATCGCATCATCTAACCCATCCCACCATCTAACACCCTGCCATCTAACCCCATCCCTCCATCTGACCCCATCCCACCATCTGACCCCATCCCGCCATTTGACCCCATCCCGCCATCTGACCCCATCCCTCCATCTAACACCATCCCGCCATCTAACCCCATCCCGCCATCTAACACCATCCCACCATCTAATACCATCTGAACCTATCCCACCATCCAACCCCATCCCGCCATCTAACCCCATCCCGCCATCTAACACCATCATACCATCTGAACCTATCCCACCATCTAACCCCATCCCACCATCCAACCCCATCCCGCCATCTAACCCCATCCCACCATCTAACCCCATCCCGCCATCTAGCCTCTAGCCCCATCCCACCATCTAACCGCATCCCGCCATCTAGCCTCTAGCCCCATCCCTCCATCTAGCCCCATCCCACCATCTAACCCCATCACACCATCTAATCTCATCCCGCCATCTAACCCCATCCCACCAGCTAACCCCATCCCTACATCTAACCCCCGCCATCTAACCCATCCCGCCATCTAACTCCATCCCAGCATGTAAACCCATCCCAGCATGTAGCCCCATCCCAGCATCTAACCCCATCCCTCCATCTAACCCCATCCCTCCATCTAACCCCACCCCGCCATCTAACCCCATCCCGCCATCTATCCCCTTCCCAGCATCTAACCCCATCCCTCCATCTAACCCCATCCCTCCATCTAAACCCACCCCGCCACCTAACCCCATCCCGCCACCTAACCCCATCCCGCCATCTAACCCCATCCCGCCATCTAACCCCATCCCGCCATCTAACCCCATCCCGCCATCTAACCCCATCCCGCCATCTAACCCCATCCCGCCATCTAACCCCATCCCGCCATCTAATCCCATCCAGCCATCTAACCCCATCCCGCCATCTAGCCTCTAGCCCCATCCCGCCATCTAACCCCATCGCTCCATCTAACCCCATCCCTCGATCTAACCCCATCCCACCATCAAACCCCATCCTACAATCTAACCCCATCCCACCATCGAACCCCATCCCTCCATCTAACCCCATCCCTCCATCTAACGCCATCTGTCTCCATCCCGCCATCTAACACTGTCCCTCCATCGAACCCCACCCCGCCATCTAACCCATTCCACCATCTAACCCCACCCTGCCATTTAACCCCATCTCGCCATCCAACCCCATCCCGCCATGTAACCCCATCCCGCCATGTAACCCCATCCCGCCATGTAACCCCATCCCGCCATGTAACCCCATCCCGCCATGTAACCCCATCCCGCCATGTAACCCCATCCCGCCATGTAACCCCATCCCGCCATCTAACCCCATCCCGCCATCTAACCCCATCCCGCCATCTAACCCCATCCCGCCATCTAACCCCATCCCGCCATCTAACCGCATCCCGCCATCTAACCCCATCCCGCCATCTAACCCCATCCCGCCATGTAACCCCATCCCGCCATCTAACCCCATCCCGCCATCTAACCCCATCCCGCCATCTAACCCCATCCCGCCATCTAACCCCATCCCGCCATCTAACCCCATCCCGCCATCTAACCCCATCCCGCCATCTAACCCCATCCCGCCATCTTACCCCATCCCGCCATCTAACCCCATCCCGCCATCTAACCCCATCCCGCCATCTAACCCCATCCCGCCATCTAACCCCATCCCGCCATCTAACCCCATCCCGCCATCTAACCCCATCCCGCCATCTAACCCCATCCCGCCATCTAACCCCATCCGTCAATTTACTGTTTAATATCTATATTTCCCAGCTTTAAGCAGGGTTAAAACGGGATAAACAAGTCCTACAACTCAGAGCAGCTGAAGGCAGTTAACAAGGGAAACTGGAGTAATCTGGTTAACCTGGTTCTCCTGTAGCTGGGCTCAGCAAGTCTTTGTTTCAGGGCCCATAAAATCAGGCTTTGAATTGCGATTTTGCACTGAGTGTGGTTTTCAACAGAGTGCTGAGAGTTGGGTGAGTCAGGCATTTAGGTGAGGCAGGGCCTCAGAGCTTTGGCGGGTGCTTCAGCGGTAGAGCGGGCCTACAAAGGGCTCCAGAGACCAGGTAAGGCTTACGTTACTGGTGGTATTGAATTAATTTAATTTAACTTGATTGAAGGGGTAGGTCATGCCAGGAGAGCCCAGCCCCGTGATATGCTCCTCTTTCTCTATGTGGGAATTCAGGGATGCTGCCAGTGTCCCTGACCAACACGTGTGCCAGAAATGCATCCAGCTGCAGCTACTAACGGGCTGCCTTGGGGCGCTGGAGCTGTGGGTGGATGGGTTGTGGAGCATTCACGATGCTGAGAGGGTCGCGAATTACTCGTACAGTGAGTTGGTCACACCGCACGGTAGGGCTGCACAGGCAGAAGGGAAATGGGTGACCACCAGGCGGAACAATAGAAGCAGGCAGGTAGTGCAGGGGACCCCTGTGGCCATCCCCCTTTCAACCAGGTTTACTGTTGGGGGGGATGACTTACCAGGAGAAGGTGGCAGCAGCCAACTTCCTGGCACTGGGGGTGCTCCTGCTGCCCAGGAAGGGAGGAAAAAGAGTGGGAGAGCAATAGTGGTAGGGGATTCTATAGTAAGGGGAACAGATAGGCGTTAAATGGGGTTAGATGGTGGGATAGGTTCAGATGGTACGATGGGTTTAGATGGTGGGATGGGGTCAGATAGGCATTTCTGTGGCCGTAGACGTGAATCCAGGATGGTTTGTTGCCTCCCTGGTGCCAGGGTCAAGGATGTCACTGAGCGGCTGCAGGGCATTCTGGAGGGGGAGGGCGAACAGCCAGAGGTCGTGGTCCACATTGGTACCAACGACATAGGTAAAAAGAGAGATGGGGTCCTGCAGCAAGAATTTAGGGAGCTAGGTAGAAGATTAAAGAGCAGGACCTCAAAGGTTGTAATCTCTGGATTACTCCCAGTGCCACATGCTAGTGAGTATAGGAATAGGAAGATAGAACAGATGAATGCGTGGCTAAAGGGATGGTGCAGGAGGGAGGGCTTTAGTTTCCTGGATCACTGGGTCTGCTTCTGGGAAAGGTGGGACTTGTACAAGTCGGACGGTTTACACCTGAACCAGAGGGGGACCAATATCCTTGCGGGGAGGTTTGCTAGCACTGTTGGGGGGGGTTTAAACTAACTTGGCAGGGGGATGGGATACAGAGTGGAGCTATAGTAGGGGGTGATTTACAGCCAAATACGGAGGAAAAAACAAGTCAGCTGGGAAGGCAGAGCAAATATGTGAAGGCAAAAGGGAATATGGCAAGGCTGGAAGGCATTTATTTTAATGCAAGGAGTCTTGCAAATAAGGTGGATGAACTGAAGTTGTTGTTGAACACATGGGAGTACGATATTGTTGCTATCACGGAGACATGGTTGAGGGAGGGTCAGGACTGGCAGCTCAATATTCCGGGGTATAGAATCTTCAGGCGGGACAGAGGTGGGTGTAAAAGGGGAGGGGGTGTTGCAATATTAATTAAGGAGTCAATTACTGCTGTAAGGAGGGATGATATATTAGCGGGTTCCTCTAATGAGGCCATATGGGTAGAACTTAAAAACAAAAAGGGGGCAAGCACTTTGGGGGCCTATAGTACACTCCCAGCAAACAGTCAGGGGGAGATAAAGGAACAGATATGTAGGCAAATCTCAGAGAAGTGCGAAAATAATAGGGTAATAATAGTGGGGGATTTCAACTTCCCCAATATAAATTGTGATAGTTAGAGTGTGAAAGGCTTAGAGGGTGCAGAATTCTTAAAGTGCATCCAGGAGAGCTTTTTGAGCCAACATGTAGAAAGTCCTACAAGAGAGGGGGCAGTACTGGACCTAATTCTAGGGAATGTAGCTGGGCAAGTGGTGGAAGTGTCAGTAGGAGAGCATTTTGGCGACAGTGACCATAATTCGGTGAGATTTAAGGTGGTCATGGAAAAAGACAAAGACGGCCCGGAAATAATGGTTCTAAATTGGGGGAAGGCCGATTTTAATATGATAAGGCAGGATCTGGCCAAAGTGGACTGGGAGCAGCTATTTATAGGAAAATCCACATCAAAGCAGTGGGAGACTTTCAGAAAGGAAATAGAGAGAGTACAACGCCAACATGTTCCCGTAAAGGTCAAGGGTGGGACCAACAAGCAAAGGGAACCTTGGATGACAAGGGATATACAAAAATGCATTAGGAAAAAAAGGGGGGCTTTTGGCAATTACTAAAGACGGAGGAAGCCCTAGAGTAGTATAAAAAGTGCAGGGGCATACTTAAAAAAGAAATTAGGAGAGCGAGGAGGGGCCATGAAATAACACTGGCGAGCAAAATAAAGGAAAATCCTAAGATGTTTTATAAGTATATTAAGGGCAAGAGGATAACCAGGGAAAGGGTAGGGCCCATTAGGGACCAAAGTGGCAATCTGTGTGTAGAGCCAGATGATGTAGGCGGGGTTTAAAATGATTTTTTTGCATCTGTGTCCACTATGGAGAAAGACGATGTAGACATAGAAATCGGGCAAGGGGACTGTGATATACTTGAACATATTAGCATCGAGAGGGAGGAGGTACAAGCGGTTTTAGCAGGCCAAAAAGTGGATAAATCCCCAAGCCCGGATGAGATGTATCCCAGGCTGCTGTGTGAGGCAAAGGAGGAGATTGCAGGGGCTCTGACACAAATTTTCAGAACCTCTCTGGCCACAGGGGATGTACCAGAGGACTGGAGAACAGCTAACGTAGTACCATTATTCAAGAAGGGTAGCAGGGATAAACCAGGGAATTACAGGCCAGTGAGCCTAACATCTGTGGTAGGGAAATTATTGAAAAAATTCTGAGGGACAAAATTAGTCTCCACTTGGAGAGGCAAGGATTAATCGGGGATAGTCAGCATAGCTTTGTCAAGGGTAAATCATGTCTGACCAATCTGATTGAATTTTTCGAAGGGGTGACTAGGTATGTGGATAAGGGAAATGCTGTGGATGTGGTATACATGGACTTCAGTAAGGCTTTTGACAAAGTCCCGCATAGGAGACTGGTCAAGAAGGTAAGAGCCCATGGGATCCAGGGTGCCTTGACGCGTTGGATCCTAAACTGGCTGAGTGGCAGGAGGCAGAGGGTGATGGTCGAAGGTTGCTTTTGTGACTGGAAGCCTGTGTCCAGTGGGGTACCTCAGGGATCGGTGCTGGGTCCCTTGCTGTTTGTGATCTACATAAATGATTTGGATGAGAATGTAAAAGGTATGATCAGTAAGTTCGCAGATGACACGAAAATTGGTGGGGTGGTAAATTGCGAGGAGGAAAGCCTCAGGCTACAGTACGATATAAACGGGTTGGTCAGATGGGCGGAAAAGTGGCCAATGGAATTTAACCCTGAAAAGTGCGAGGTGATGCATTTTGGACGGACAAATAAGGCAAGGGAATACACAATGAGTGGTAGGAACCTAGGAAGTACAGAGGGTCAGAGGGACCATGGTGTACATGTACATAGATCCCTGAAGGCAGCGGAAGAGGTAGATAAGGTGGTTGAAAAGGCATATGGGATACTTGCCTTCATTAGCCGAGGCATAGAATATAAGAGCAGGGAGGTTATGATGGAGCTGTACAAAACGCTGGTAAGGCCACAGCTGGAGTATTGTGTGCAGTTCTGGTCACCTCACTATAGGAAGGATGTGATTGCTTTGGAGAGGGTGCAGAGAAGATTCACCAGGATGTTACCTGGGATGGAGCGCCTCGGCTATGAAGAAAGACTAAACAGGCTGGGGTTGTTTTCCTTGGAGCAAAGAAGGCTGAGGGGGGACCTGATTGAGCTGTACAAAATGATGAGGGGCATAGATAGGGTAGATAAAGAGGAACTTTTCCCCTTAGTAGGGGGGTCAATAACAAGGGGGCATAGATTCAAGGTAAGGGGCAGGAGGTTTAGAGGGGATTTGAGGAGGAACTTTTTCACCGAGAGGGTGGTTGGAGTCTGGAACTCACTGCCTGAAAGGGTGGTAGAGGCAGGAACCCTCACAACATTCAAGAAGCATTTGGATGAGCACTTGAAATGCCATTGCATACAAGGCTATGGACCAAATGCTGGAAAATGGGATTAGATTGGACAGGGCTTGATGGACGGCGCAGACACGATGGGCTGAAGGGCCTCTTTCTGTGCTGTATAACTCTATGGCCTAGAAATTCACTGGCCTTAGCGCCGCTTTTGAGGCGCTGGAGGGCCTAGCGCCGAAGTTATGGCCAGTTTAGAAATTGACAGGGGCCCTAAATCGGCGTTAGGCCGGTAGCGCTGCGCCGGCACCGATGACGTCATCGGTGTGCGCAGCGTCCCGGTTGCCATGGTAACCCGCCCGAACTCGGAAATTGAGTTGCGGCCGCCTCGCCCGTGGCAGCCGCAAGCAACGTTCTGGCAGAGGTGCCTTACAGAACTTTGCGCCGGCGCATTAAAGGCCCCGCGGCGGCCGGCCGCTTTCCCGCCGGCCGCCTGGCCGCAGCTCCCTCCCCGGACTTCCCCCCCATCCCCCCCCCCCCCCCCGGAACAGAAGCAAGCCCGGCACTTGTCCGAGGTGCCGGGCTCATTTTTAAAAAGATTATCGCGGCCGGGTGCAGGCAGCTCCTCCTTAACGGAAGGAGGAGGCCTGCACTTCCCGAGCCTGCCGCACCGCAGCGGGCGCCGCAGCGCCGGAATAGCGCCGCAATGCGGCGCGTGGCGCCAGTTTTGAGGCGCTGAGACCCCTCAGTAGCGCCGGCAGCCGTTTGGGCGCGGCGCTACTGAATTTTTGGCGCACGCAGGGGGACTTAGCGCCGGCACTAACTTCCGGCGCTAAAGCCCTCGCTGCGCCAAAACTGAATTTCTAGGCCTATGACTCTCTGACTCCATCTAACCCCATCCCGCCATCTAACGCCATCCTGCCATCTAACCCCATCCCACCATCTAACGCCATCCTGCCATCTAACCCCATCCCACCATCTAACCCCATCGTACCATCTGACACTATCCCACCATCTGACCCTATCCCACCATCTAACCCCATCCCACCATCTAACCCCATCCCGCCATCTAACCCCATCCCGCCATCTAGCCCCATCCCACCATCTAACACCATCGCACCATCTAACCCCATTATATCATTTAACCCCATCCCACCATCTGAACCTATCCCACCATTTAACTCCATCCCACCATCTAACACCACCCCTCCATCTAACACCATCCCGCCATCTAACGCCATCCTGCCATCTAACCCCATCCCACCATCTAACCCCATCGTACCATCTGACCCTATCCCACCATCTGACCCTATCCCACCATCTGACCCTATCCCACCATCTAACCCCATCCCGCCAGCTAACCCCATCCCGCCATCTAACCCCATCCCGCCATCTAACCCCATCCCGCCATCTAGCCCCATCCCACCATCTAACACCATCGCACCATCTAACCCCATTATATCATTTAACCCCATCCCACCATCTGAACCTATCCCACCATTTAACTCCATCCCACCATCTAACACCACCCCTCCATCTAACACCATCCCTCCATCTAACCCCATCCCACCATCTAACCCCATCCCTCCATCTAACCCCATCCCTCCATCTAATCCCATCCCACCATCTAACCCCATCCCTCCATCTAACCCCATCCCTCCATCTAATCCCATCTCACCATCTGACCCCATCCCACCATCTGAACCTATCCCACCATTTAACTCCATCCCACCATCTAACACCACCCCTCCATCTAACCCCATCCCACCATCTAACCCCATCCCACCATCTAACCCCATCCCTCCATCTAATCCCATCTCACCATCTGACCCCATCCCACCATCTGACTCCATCCCACCATCTGACCCCATCCCACCATCTGACCCCATCCCTCCATCTAACCCCATCCCGCCATCTAGCCTCATCCCACTGACCCAGAGCGAAGTCGGACCTGTGTGGGCAGCAGAGGCGGCGGCGGAGCGGCAATAAAAGCGACCCCGAGGACCAGGTCGGCCCCAGAGCGGAGTCAGAGCTGTGTGGGAAGCAGAGGCGGCGGTGGAGCGGCTATAAAATCGACCCGAGGACCAGGTAGGCCCCAGAGCGGAGTCGGAACTGTGTGGGATGCAGAGCGGCTATAAAAGTGACCCCGATGACCAGGTAGGCCCCAGAGCGGAGTCGGACCTGTGTGGGAAGCAGAGGCGGCAGCGGAATGGCTATAAAAGCAACCCTGTTGCATTTGCAAAGATAATCTAGAGGACGTAAGCAGAGCTCAGTTCATGTTGCTTTTTAATGGCTGATCCACACACACACTCAGGCACAAAGCAATCGAATACCTATACACAATACAATGATAACAGCACTATCAAACTCCATGTGCTCAGGCCAAGGCAATCGAGTACCTATCACCAATGTCAGACATAACATTTCCTCCCCCCTCACAGAATTTCAAACATGAAATGTAGTGACAAAGTCCTGTAGGTGGCCAGGGCGAGAATGTGTATGAACAGGCCGAGGTGCAGACTGGTGAAGAGCAGACCGAAGTGGGGACTGGTGAGGAGCAGGCTGAGGCACCATATCTGCTTGAAGGTTGGCTGGCTGAGCCACATGTGCATCCCGCCACTCTGGGGGTAAGGCTTGGGGATTAGGTCCATATAATCCCGCATCAGGGGGTGCTGGCACCTTCCGAAGGCGGCTGGCATGCCACCGAGAGCCGTCAGTGAGGCAGAAAGTGGCTGGTCCAAGTTGGCGGCTGATTTGGAGAGGGGAGGACCAGAATGACGCCATCTTATTGTTGCAGTGAGACCTGCGGACTCTGACCCAATCGGAGACTGAGATGTTGGGCGCCTTGGCCCTCTTCGACTGGTCAAAGCGGAGTTTCACCTTCTCCTGCTGTCTAGCGACTGTGGCTTGAGCTGGTGGAGCAGGGCTCTGAGCTAGCGAGGGGTGGAGCCTGCCAAGGGGCAGCATGAGCTCACGGCCTAGCATGAGGGATGCGGGTGAGACCCCTGTAGTGGAATGCTGGGAGGCTCTGTAGTGCAGCAGTGTGTGGAGGAGGGCCTTGTCAAACGCACACCCCGGGATAGGTGTGCTCTGAGGCCATTTTTCAGTGTCTGGTTAAAACGCTCCACCCCCCCCCATTTGACTCGGGGTGGTAGTACGCTGTGCGTATGTGACAGATGCCCTTGCTCTTAAGGTAAGAGGAGAGTTCCGAAGAGACCATTTGGGGGCCATTGTCTGTGGTGATGGCCTTTGGATGCCCCCAGCAGGAGAAGAGGGACTCAAGGATATCGATGATGACCCAAGAGGTGACGGAGCCCACGGCAGTGACCTCTGGCCATTTTGAGTTCAGGTCATAGGTCACCACTAGGAACCGTTGATGGTGGGGGACACCATGGATCTCCCCGCAGACGTCCAGCTGCAGATGCTCCCAGGGCTGAGAGGGCCAGGCAAGGGGTTGCAGGGGTGGAGGAGCTTGGTGGCCAGTCTTGCCACTTACAAGGCAGGCTGCACAGTCCTTGACCAGGGCCTCGATTTCCCTGCCGATACCCAGCCACCACACTAGGTCTCGGCATCGTTGTTTGAGCTTCACTATGCCCAAGTGGCCCTCATGCGCCATGGATAAAACACGCGCACGAAGGGCACTTGGGACCACAGTGCAGAGCCCACGTGCAACACAGGAGTCATTCCAGCAGGAGAGCTCCTCCTTAACTCTGGAGTAGGCAGACAGTTCCTCAGGCACCTTGCGAGGCCAGCCATCTCTGATAAAGGTGCACAGCTGGGAGAGGGCCGGATCCTGTTCAGAGGCCTCTTTGAGCTCCTGGAGAGAGACTGGTTTGGAGAGGCATGTGCAGCATCTGGACGATATCCTGTTCCACATGGTCAGACCCGATGAGTGGGGCTGGGGCAGAGACAGTGCGGGAGAGCAGATCTGCAACAACATTGTCACGTCCTGGTGTGAACTGGAGACTGAAATTGTATTGGCGGAGGCGGTCAGACCAGCAGTGTAGACGCAGTGGTCTGTGGCCTGTGCCGGATGTCGACAGCAGGACAGTGAGAGCCTGGTGATCGGTTCGCAGGGTGAAGGCACGGCCATACGTGTACAGGTGCCACCGCTCACAAGACCAGACGCACGCCAGCGCCTCACGCTCACCTACTGAGTACTCCTGTTCGGTGGGGCTAAGGGCTCGGGAGGCAAAGGCGATTGGTTTCTCCACTCCATTCTGTATCTGCGATAACACCGCCCCCACAGCTGCAGCGGACACGTCGCAGGTGACGAGGGTGGGGCTGGCAACGTCAAAGTGAGCCAACACTGGAGGCGACGTGAGCTGCGATTTGAGGAGGCGAACAGCTTCCGTACAGGCTTGTGACCACACCCAGGGCTCATCCTTTCGCAGGAGCTGGCGCAGTGGGGCTGTGGTGGCTGAGTACTGGGGCAAAAACTTCAGGTAGTACCCAGTCATGCCAAGGAAGGAGGCAACCTGTGCTGCAGAGCTGGGTTCTGGGATGCTGTGAATGGCATCCACGTTTGACTGGAGTGGGGATATACCATCAGCCGACAACCGAAACCCCACAAATTCAATCTCTGAAACAGCAAAGACACACTTTTCGCCATTCGGTGTGAGCTTGTGTTTTGCTAGAGCCGTGAAAACTCTGTGGACGTTCATCGTGAGTGCAGGTCGAGGGCCCATGCACGACGATGTCATCCAGGTAGATGGCCACCCCAGGAATGCCCGCGAGCACAGAGGACATCACCTTTTGGAAGCAGCTGGGTGCAGGGCTAAGTCCAAATGGCATCCTGGTGTACCGAAAGATGCCAGCATGTGTCACAAAAGCAGTGAGGTCTCTGCTGCTGGGGTGGAAGGGAACCTGTAGATAGCCCTGTCGAAGGTCCAGTTTCGAGAACAGGATGGAACCATAGAACTGCGCTGTGAGTTCCTCTGACGTGGGCAGTGGATATTTAAGAACATAAGAACATAAGAAATAGGAGCAGGAGTAGGCCAATCGGCCCCTCGAGCCTGCTCCACCATTCAATAAGATCATGGCTGATCTGATCCTAACCTCAAATCTTCTATCACTCTCCATCCACCCGAACCCATGTGATCTCCCGGGAGAGGTGAAAAACCAGATAAAAGACCCAATGGCCAATTTGGGAGAAAAAAATCTGGGAAATTCCTCTCCGACCCATCTAGGCGATCGAAGTTCTTCCAGGAGATCACTCTGTCCCTATATTTTCTACAGTACTTACCTTCTGTAAAGGCGATTTCCACCCCAGCCAGGAACAGGAATAAAACCATCTCCTGAAATCTAACACAGAATTAGAACACAAGAAGTAGGAGCAGAACCAGGCTACACGGCCCCTGGGCCCACTCCACTACCCACAGGGCCATGACCATTCCGAACCTAGACTCATGTCCAATTTCCTGCCCGCTCCCCGTAACCCTTAATTCCCTTTACTTCTAGGAAACTATCTATTTCTGTTTTAAATTTATTTAATGATGTAGCTTCCACAGCTTTCTGGGGCAGCAAATTCCACAAACCCACTACCCTCTGAGTGAAGAAGTTTCTCCTCATCTCAGTTTTGAAAGAGCAGCCCCTTATTCTAAGATTATGCCCCCTAGTTCTAGTCTCACCCATCATTGGGAACATCCTCACCGCATCCACCCGATCAAGCCCCTTCACAATCTTATATGTTTCAATAAGATCGCCTCTCATTCTTCTGAACTCCAATGAGTAGAGTCCCAATCTACTCAACCTCTCCTCATATGACCACCCCCTCATCCCCGGGATTAACCGAGTGAACCTTCTTTGTACTGACTCGAGAGCAAGTATGTCTTTTCTTAAGTAAGGACACCAAAACTGTATGCAGTATTCCAGGTGCGGTCTCACCAATACCTTGTACAACTGCAGCAATACCTCCCTGTTTTTATATTCCATCCCCTTAGCAATAAAAGCCAACATTCCATTGGCCTTCTTGACCACTTGCTGCACCTGCATACTAACTTTTTGAGTTTCGTGCACCAGGACCCCAGATCCCTTTGTACTACAGTACTTTCCAGTTTCTTGCCATTAAGATAATAACTTGCTCTATGATTTTTCCTGCCAAAGTGCATAACCTCACACTTTCCAGTATTGTATTCCATCTGCCAAATCTCTGCCCACTTACTTAGCCTGTCTATGTCCCTTTGCAGGTTTTTTATGTCCTCCTCACTCACTACTTTCCGTCCCATCTTTGTATCATCTGCAAACTTTGATATGTTACACTCGGTCCCCTCCTCCAAATCGTTAATATAGATTGTAAAGAGTTGGGGACCCAGCACTGACCCCTGCAGAACACCACTAGTTACTGGTTGCCAATCTGAGAACAAACCATTTATCCCAACTCTCTGCTTTCTGTTAGAGAGCCAATCCTCCACCCACGCCAGAATATTACCCCCAATCCCGTGATTTTTTATCTTGAGCAATAATCTTTTGTGTGGCACCTTGTCAAATGCTTTTTGGAAGTCTAAATACACTACGTCCACTGGTTCCCCTTTATCCACCCTGTATGTTACTTCCTCAAAAAACTCAAGCAAATTTGTCAAACATGACTTCCCCTTCATGAAACCATGCTGAGTTTGTCCTATTAAATTATGTTTATCCAAATGTCCCGTTACTGTCTCCTTAATAATGGACTCTAACATTTTACCAACCACAGATGTTAGGCTAACAGGTCTATAGTTTCCAGCCTTCTGCCTACTACCCTTTTTAAATAAGGGTGTTACATTAGCAGTTTTCCAATCTGCCGGGACCTTTGCTGAGTCCAGGGAGTTTTGGAAAATTATTACCAATGCATCCACAATCCCTACCGCCACTTCCCTCAAGACCCTAGGATGCAAGCCATCAGGTCCAGGGGATTTATTCGCCTTGAGTCCCATTATTTTACCAAGTACCACTTCCTTAGTGATTTTAATCGTATTTAGTTCCTCCCCCCCCCTAGAGCCCCCTATTTGTCCAGTGTTGGGATATTCTTAGTGTCCTCTACTGTAAAGACTGATACAAAATAATTGTTCAGTGTTTTTGCCATCTCCATGTTTCCCACCATTAATTTCCCGGTCTCATCCTCTAAGGGACCAACATTTACTTTAGCCACCCTTTTTCTTTTTATATAACTATAGAAACTTTTGCTGTCTGTTTTTATATTTTTTGCTAATTTACTTTCATAATCTATCTTCCCTTTCTTAATCAATCTTTTAGTTATTTTTTGCTGTCTTTTAAAGACTTCCCAATCTTCCATCCTCCCACTAGATTTGGCTACCTTATATGCTCTTGTTTTTAGTCGGATACTATCCTTAATTACTTTACTTACCCACGGATGGCTATCTTTTCTTTTACACCCTTTTTTCCTCAGTGGAATATATATTTTTTGGAAGTTGTAAAATAACTCCTTAAATGTACACCACTGATCATGTACTGTCTTACCCTTTAATCTATTTTCCCAGTCCACTCTAATCAATTCCGCTCTCATACCTTCATAGTCTCCTTTATTCAAGCTCAGCACGCTTGTTTGAGATCCAACCTTCTCACCCTCTAATTGAATATGGAATTCAACCATGTTATGGTCACTCATTCCAAGGGGATCCTTTACTAGGACATTTTAAATTAATCCTGTCTCATTACACAGGACAAATCTTAGGTTGCTTGCCCCCTGGTCGGTTCAGTTACATACTGCTCAAGAAACCCATCCCTAATACATTCAATGAACTCATCCTCAAGGCTGCTCTGCCCAATTTGATTTGTCCAGTTAATATGATAATTAAAATCCCCCATAATTATAGCTGTTCCCTTATTACAAGCCTCAACTATTTCCTGATTAATACTCCGTCCAACAGAGTTGCAACTGTTCGGAGGCCTATAGACTACAACCACTAGTGTTTTTTTCCCCTTATTATTCCTTATCTCCACCCAAACTGTTTCACTATCCTGCTCCTTTGACCCAATATCATTTCTCTGTATTATAGTGATTCCTTCCTTTATTAACATAGCCACCCCACCTCCTCTCCCTTCCTGCCTGTCCTTCCTGATTGTTAAATAACCTGGTATGTTTAATTCCCAGTCATGGTCACCCTGCAGCCATGTTTCTGTAATGGCCACAAGATCATACCCATATGTCATTATTTGTGCCGTTAACTCATTCATTTTGTTACGAATGCTACGTGCATTCAGATAAAGAACTTTCAAATATGTTTTGTAACACTTAGTTCCTGTTTTTTCCCTTTTTAGTACTTTACTTTTTACTCCATACCTTCTGTCCCTTCCTGACACGTTCTGTTTTTTAATTCCCCCACTGCTACCTAAGTCTATGACCTTCTCTGTTGTCATTTCTATTATTTGCTCTCTAGAAACCTCCCCCCCCACTAATTAGTTTAAAGCCCTCTCTACAGCCCTAGTTATATGATTCGCCAGGACTCTAGTCCCAGCACTGGCCAAGTGGAGTCCGTCCCAACGGAACAGCTCCCTCCTGTCCCAGTACTGGTGCCAGTGTCCCAGGAAGCAAAACCCATTTCTCCCACACCAGTCTTTGAGCCACGCATTTAACTCTTTAATTTTATTTATCCTAGCCAAATTCGCTCGTGGCTCAGGTAATGACCCAGAGATTATTACCCTTGAGGTTCTGTTTTTTAATTTAACCCCTAGCTGCTCATACTCCTTTAACAGAACCGTCTTCCTTGTCCTATCTACGTCGTTTGTATCAACATGGACCACGACAACTGGATCCTCCCCCTCCCACTCCAAGTTTCTTTCCAGCCCAGAGGAGATGTCCTTAACCCTGGCACCGGGCAGGCAACACAGCCTTCGGGACTCCCGCTCTTGACTGCAGAGAACCCTATCTGTCCCCCTAATGATACTATCCCCTACCACTACAACATTTCTTTTTACTCCCTCCACTTGAATGGCCCCCTGTACCACGGTGCTGTGGCCAGGTTGCTCATCCTCCCTGCAGTCCCCGCTCCTGCCCTCACAGGGAGTAAGAACCTCGATCCTGCTTAACAAGAGCAAGGGCTGCGTCTCCTTCAACACTACATCCTGGATCCCTGTACCTTCCTCACTCATAGTCACACCGTCCTGTCCCTGACCACGGACTACATCTGCAGTAATTAACTTCATAGGTGTGACCATCTCCTGAAACAGGGATTACGGTCTTATTCACTGCTCAAAGATTGACACAGACGCATAGACCACCTGACTTTTTCGTTGCGACCACCAGGTTGGAGACCCATGGGGAGGCATCATCTGGTTCGATGATGCCAGCCTCCAGTAGCTGCTTTAGTTTATCTGTGACCCTGTCACGGAGAGCAAGCGGGATGCGGCGCAGTGGCTGAATGACAGGGGTAACGGTGGAGTCAACCATGGGCTGGTGGGTGAAGGCAGTCAGGCAGCCCAGACCCTCGAAGAGTGCTGGCCATGTTTGGCGCCACGGTGAGGCGACGTGCAGAATCGCAGACCCGCCGGTGTCCAAGAGAGAAAAACCCAGGTCAGTGAAAAGATCCAGTCCCATCAGGTTAGCTCCTTGGCATGCCACATGAAAACAAAAATCTGGCAAAACTTTTGTTCCATAGTGTAAAGTAAGGTTGACTGAGCTCACTAGTCCAATTTTCGAATTATCATACCCGCAAAGGGTAGTGGAGGGCGCAGAGAGTGGCAGGGAACTGAAAAAGCATTTGAATGTGTCCACATTCAGCAGTGAGACGCTGGCACCGGCATCCAATAACAGAGGGATGCACACATCATTCAGGTTAATTGTGCATGACTTGAAAGCCACTACTGGCCCAGAGCTCACGTTGTGAATTATAGGCCAACTGCTTGAGGACTGAGAGTGTTCATCTGTAGCAACAGGGGCAGAGCGGCAGATGTTGGCAAAGTGATTTTGTTTTCCACAATTGCGACAGGCTTGGCTGCGCGCGGGGCAATTCTGCGCTCTGGTAGCATGTGAACGAGATCCGCAGTTTCCACACTGTTGCCGCGGTAGTGCGCGTTGCTGCCGTCGCGCGAGCATTACAGTGTCAGGGCTGTTGGGGCCGAGGACGCCGTCACTGGGTGTGTGTGCTAGCTTCGCTGCACATTCAGCTGCAGACTCCACTTGAAAGACAATGTTAACTGCCTGTGACAACGACAGATCGTCGGACTCGAGTAACAGTCTTTCACACACTCTCACATTGTTGGTGTGCTCTATTAGTTGATCACGCACCATCTCGTCTTGTAGCGCACCGAACTTGCACGAGCTAGCTAACCCCCTCAAATTAGCCACGTATTGATGCACCGACTCGCCGGGAAGTTGGTGACGCTGTCTAAAAATGAATCGCCGCAGGAGGGCACTTTGTGGGGCAGAGAAGTGTGTGCTTAACAGAGCCACAGCCACATCATACGTTTGAATTGAGTCTGCTGTGCATAATGTCCCAAGAACACGCTGGCCCTCCGCTCCCAAGCAATTGCATAACAGTGCCTTTTTCCAAGCCGTACTCACAGTTTCTAGTCCAAGAGCAATGAGGTAGGTTTCAAAGGACTGTAACCAGTGAACCCATGGGATCGGGGGCTCACCTGGTAGTGCAAGGAAGGGAGGAGGTGGTGGAAGAGAGATTTCAGCCATCCTCGTCGCCAAATGTTGCGTTTGCAAAGATAATCCAGAGGACATAAGCAGAGCTCAGTTCATGTTGCTTTTTAATGGCTGATCCACACACACACACTCCCAGGCACAAAGCAATCGAATACTTATACACAATACAATGATAACAGCACTATCAAACTCCATGTGCTCAGGCCAAGGCAATCGAGTACCTATCACCAATGTCAGACATAACAGACCCCGAGGACCAGGTCGGCCCCAGAGCAGAGTCGGGCCTGTGTGGGAAGCAGAGGCAGCGGCGGAGCGGCTATAAAAGCAACCCCGAGGACCAGGTAGGCTCCAGAGCGGAGTTGGACCTGTGTGGGAAGCAGAAGCGGCGGCTGAGCGGCTATAAAAGCAATCCTGAGGACCAGGTAGGCCCCAGAGCGGAGTTGGACCTGTGTGGGAAGCAGAAGCAGCGGCGGAGCGGCTATAAAAGCAACCCCGAGGACCAGGTAGGCTCCAGAGCGGAGTCGGACCTGTGTAGGAAGCAGAGGCGGCGGCAGAGCAGCTATAAAAGCGACCCCGAGGACCAGGTAGGCCCCAGAGCGGAGTCGGACCTGTGTGGGAAGCAGAAGCAGTGGCGGAGCGGCTATAAAAGCAACCCCGAGGACCAGGAAGGCTCCAGAGCGGAGTCGGACCTGTGTAGGAAGCAGAGGCGGCGGCGGAGCAGCTATAAAAGCAACCCCGAGGACCAGGTAGGCCCCAGAGCGGAGTCGGACCTGTGTGGGAAGCAGAGGCGGCGGCGGAGCGGCTATAAAAGTGACCCCGAGGACCAGGTAGGCCCCAGAGCGGAGTCGGACCTGTGTGGGAAGCAGAGGCGGCGGCGGAGCAGCTATAAAAGTGACCCCGAGGACCAGGTAGGCCCCAGAGCGGAGTAGGACCTGTGTGGGAAGCAGAGGTTGGCGGCGGAGCGGCAATAAAAGTGACCCCGAGGACCAGGTAGGCCCCAGAGCGGAGTCGGACCTGTGTGGGAAGCAGAGGCGGCGGCGGAGCAGCTAAAAAAGTGACCCCGAGGACCAGGTAGGCCCCAGAGTGGAGTAGGACCTGTGTGGGAAGCAGAGGCGGTGGCGGAGCAGCTAAAAAAGCGACCCCGAGGACCAGGTAGGCCCCAGAGCAGAGTCGGACCTGTGTGGGAAGCAGAAGCGGCGGCTGAGCGGCTATAAAAGCGACCCCGAGGACCAGGTAGGCTTTCCAATCTCAGAGCTCTGAGAGCGGGAGAGAGGTAAAAAGTAGTTGAAGTGTGACGTCACCAGAAAGCAGGTAAGTGATTGGTTGGTGAGTATTTTCTCTCTTTCTCTTTTTATTACAAGCTTAAATTCTGCGGTTTATATTTTCTAGGGTCTCTGTGGTGTAGTGGGGACAGTTGGTAAATAAGCGCCCTAGAGTAGATCTTTAATTGGTGGTATTGATTTAATTAAATTAATTAAAGGGTAAGTCATGTCAGGACAGCCCAGCCCCGTGTTATGCTCCTCTTGCTCTATGTGGGAATTCAGGATTCAGGAACGCTGCCCCTGACGACCATGTGTGCCAGAAATGCATCCAGCTGCAGCTACTAGCGGACCATATTGAGGTGCTGGAGCTGCGGATGGATGAGTTTTGGAGCATTCGCGATGCTGAGAGGGTCGTGGATTACACGTTTAGTGAGTTGGTCACACCGCAGGTTAGGGCTGCACAGACAGAAGGGAAATGGGTGACCATCAGGCAGAGCAGTAGAGGCAGGCAGGTAGTGCAGGGGACACCTGTGGCCATCCCCCTTTCAAACAGGTATACCAATTTGGATACTGTTGAGGGGGGTGACTTACCAGGGGAAGGCAGCAGCAGCCAACTTCGTGGCACCAGGGGTGCTTCTGCTGCTCAGGAAGGGAGGAAACAGAGTGGGAGAGCAATAGTGGTAGGGGATTCTATCGTAAGGGGAACAGATAGGTTTTTCTGTGGCTGTAGACGTGACTCCAGGATGGTTTGTTGCCTCCCTGGTGCCAGGGTCAAGGATGTCACTGAACGGCTGCAGGGCATTCTGAAGGGGGAGGGTGAACAGTCAGAGGTCGTGGTTCACAGTGGGACCAATGACATGGGTAGGAAGAGGGATAAGGTCATACTTTGGTTCTGTCTTCACAAAGGAGGACACAAATTACCTCCCAGAGATACAAGGGAAAATAGGGTCTGATGAAAGGGTGGAGCTGAAAGAAATCTGTAGGGAAATGGTGTTAGGAAAATTGATGGGACTGAAGGCCGATAAATCCCCAGGGCCTGATAACCTACATCCCAGGGTACTTAAGGAAGTGCCCCTAGAAATAGTAGATGCATTGCTGGTCATCTTCCAGAACTTGATAGACTCTGGAACAGTACCCATGGATTGGAGGGTAGCTAATGTTACCCCACTATTCAAAAAAGGTGGTAGAGAAAAAGCGGGGAATTATAGACCGGTAAGCCTGACATCGGTAGTGGGGAAAATGCTAGAGTCTATTATAAAAGGTGTAATAGCAGAACACTTGGAAAGCAGTGACAGGATTGGACAAAGTCAACATGGATTTACAAAAGGTAAATCATGCTTGACTAACCTACTGGAATTTTTTGAGGATGTAACTGGTAAAATAGATAAGGGAGAACCAGTGGATGTGGTGTATTTGGACTTTCAGAAGGCTTTCGATAAGGTCCCACATAAGAGATTAGCATGCAAAATTAAGGCACATGGGATTGGGGGCAAGGTATTGACTTGGATAGAGAACTGGTTGGCGGACAGAAAGCAAAGAGCTGGAATAAACAGGTCGTTTTCCGAGTGGCAGGCAGTGACTAGTGGGGTACCGCAAGGATCGGTCCTAGGACCCCAGCTGTTCACAATATATATTAATGATCTGGACGAGGGAATTGGATGTAATATCTCCAAATTTGCAGACGACACAAAGCTGGGTGGCAGGGTAAGCTGTGAGGAGGATGTCGTGAAACTCCAGTACGATTTGGACAGGTTGGGTGATTGGGCAGAAACATGGCAAATGCACTATAATGTGGATAAATGAGAGGTTATCCACTTTGGTGACAAAAACAGGAAGGCAGATTATTATTTGAATGGCAATAGATTGGGAGAAGGGGAAGTGCAAAGAGACCTGGGTGTTCTTGTGCACCAGTCGCTGAAGGTAAGCATGCAGGTGCAGCAGGCGGTTAAGAAGGCAAATGGTATGTTGGCCTTCATAGCAAGAGGGTTCGAGTACAGGAACAAGGATGTCTTGCTACAGTTGTACAGGGCCTTGGTGAGACCACACGTTGAGTATTGTGTGCGGTTTTGGTCACCTTACCTGAGGAAGGACGTTCTTTCCATGGAAGGAGTGCAGCGAATATTCACCAGGCTGATACCTGGGATGGCAGGAATGACGTATGAGGAGAGATTCTATTGATTGGGCTTATACTCACTGGAGTTTAGATGATTGAGAGGGGATCTCAACGAAACCTATAAATTTCTGTCAGGCCTGGACAGACTAGATGCAGGAAGGATGTTCCTGATGGCTGGGGAGTCCAGAACCAGGGCTCATAGTCTAAGGATAAGGGGTAAGCCATTTAGGACTGAAATGAGGAGGAATTTCTTCACCCAGAGAGTGGTGAACCTGTGGAATTCGCCGCCACAGAGGGCGGTGGAGGCCAGTTCATTAAATATATTCAAGAAAGAGTTGGATATATTTCTTAAGGCTAAAGGGATCAAGGGATATGGGGAGAAAGCAGGGACAGGGTACTGAATTTGGATGATCAGCCATGATCTCATTGAATGTCGGAGCAGGCTCGAGGGGCCAAATGGCCTACTCCTGATCCTATCTTTTATGTCTATGTCTATCTAACCCCATCTCACCATCTAACCCCATCCCACCATCTAACCCCATCCCACCATCTAACCCCATCCCACCATCTAACCCCATCCCACCATCTAACCCCATCCCGCCATTTAACCCCATCCCGCCACCTAACCCCATCCCACCACCTAACCCGATCCCGCCATCTAACACCATCCCACCATCTAACCCCGTCCCTCCACCTAACCCCATCCTGCCATCTAACCCCATCCTGCCATCTAACCCCATCCCGCCATCTAACCCCATCCCGCCATCTAACCCCATCCCGCCATCTAACCCCATCCCGCCATCTAACCCCACCCCGCCATCTAACCCCATCCCACCATCTAACCCCATCCCGCCATCTAACCCGATCCCGCCATCTAACCCCATCCCGCCATCTAACCCCATCCCGCCATCTAACCCCATCCCGCCATCTAACCCCATCCCGCCATCTAACCCCATCCTGCCATCTAACCCCATCCCGCCCTCTAACCCCACCACGCCATCTAACCCCATCCCACCATCTAACCCCATCTCACCATCTAACCCCATCCCACCATCTAACCCCATCTCACCATCTAACCCCATCCCACCATCTAACCCCATCCCACCATCTAACCCCATCCCGCCATCTAACCCGATCCCGCCATCTAACCCCATCCCGCCATCTAACCCCATCCCGCCATCTAACCCCATCCCGCCATCTAACCCCATCCTGCCATCTAACCCCATCCCGCCCTCTAACCCCACCACGCCATCTAACCCCATCCCACCATCTAACCCCATCTCACCATCTAACCCCATCCCACCATCTAACCCCATCTCACCATCTAACCCCATCCCACCATGTAACACCATCCCGCCCTCTAACCCCATCCCGCCCTCTAACCCCATCCCGCCATCTAACCCCATCCCACCATCTAACCCCATCTCACCATCTAACCCCATCCCACCATGTAACACCATCCCGCCCTCTAACCCCATCCCGCCCTCTAACCCCATCCCGCCATCTAATCCCATCCCGCCATCTAACCCCATCCCGCCATCTAACCCCATCTCACCATCTAACCCCATCCCACCATGTAACACCATCCCGCCCTCTAACCCCATCCCGCCCTCTAACCCCATCCTGCCATCTAACCCCATCCCGCCCTCTAACCCCACCCCGCCATCTAACCCCATCCCACCATCTAACCCCATCTCACCATCTAACCCCATCCCACCATGTAACACCATCCCGCCCTCTAACCCCATCCCGCCCTCTAACCCCATCCCGCCATCTAACCCCATCCCGCCATCTAACCCCATCCCGCCCTCTAACCCCATCCCGCCCTCTAACCCCATCCCGCCCTCTAACCCCATCCCGCCATCTAACCCCATCCCGCCATCTAACCCCATCCCGCCATCTAACCCCATCCCGCCATCTAACCCCATCCCGCCATCTAACCCCATCCCGCCATCTAACCCCATCCCGCCATCTAACCCCATCCCGCCATCTAACCCCATCACTCCATCTAACCCCATCCCACTATCTTACTCCCTGCCATTTGACCCAATCCTTTCAGTGGCTCTTGAGCCAGAGACTAATATAATCTCCAAGTGAATTGAGGGAGAGAGTCAGGGAGATCCAAATATGGCAACAGAGAGAATGAGAGGCAGGGAGAAACAGCGAGTGTCAGAGAAACAGAGAGAGTAAGAGCGAGAGAGAGTGACAGAGGGAGAGAGTAAATGAGTGAGGAAGCCATAGAGAGAGAGAGAGACAGTAAGGTATTTATAAACTGCCCTTTACATCCTCTGGATGTCAAAAAGCTCTTCACTGTCAATGCATTACTGTGTTTAACCCATTCTCTGCCCTTCCCTTTTAGAGGCAGACAGACTCAGTTGAAGAGCTCCCACTGGCTCCGACTCCTCTGGCCCAGTGGGATCCTCCTGTGCTGTAATTTCACTGACATCCCCAGCAGCCCCTCTACATCTAGTGCTGATACACTGCCACCCGGAGGCAACAGGATATTATTACAAGGAACCGACCTATTTTTGTTTGGCCTTTGCCACATCCCGCACCGAGCGATTAGACAGAAGGCATTCAAACCAACTGGTTGACCTGTGGGACCTCAGTCACCTCCAGGGAACTACTCATTCAAACTGTGGCTGCAATGTGTACAACCTACAGGATGCGCTGCAGCTACTTGCCAAGGTTACTTTGATAGCCTCTCCCGGCCCCAAGAGCTGTAACACCAAGAAAGGCAAGTGCTGCACCTTCACATCCAAGCTCCATGATCTACAAGATGCACTGCAACAACTCAACTCCAAAACCCACGACCTCTACCACCTAGAAGGACAAAGGCAGCAGACGCATGGGAACACCACCAAGTCACACACACCAGCCTGACTTGGAAATTTATCGCAATTCCTTCATCGTCGCTGGATCAAAACCCTGGAACTCCCACCCTAACAGCACTGTGGGAGTACCCTCACCATACAGACTGCAGCGGACCTGGGCGGAACCGGAGCGGCAGCAGGAGCAGAATAAAGAGCACGGTGAGAGGAGGTCTGAGAGCAGGGCCAGCGGACCTGGGCAGAAACGCTGGGGCAGCGGGGGCAGCATAAAGAGCGCAGCGAGAGGAGGTCTGAGAGCAGAGCCAGCAGACCTGGGCAGAACCAGAGCAGCAGTGGGAGCAGAATAAAGAGCGCAGTGAGAGGAGGCCCGAGAGCAGAGCCAGCGGACCTGGGCGGAACCGGAGTGGCAGCGGGAGCAGAATAAAGAGCGCAGCGAGAGGAGGTCTGAGAGCAGAGCCAGCAGACCTGGGCAGAACCAGAGCAGCAGTGGGAGCAGAATAAAGAGCGCAGCGAGAGGAGGCCCGAGAGCAGAGCCAGCGGACCTGGGCGGAACCGGAGTGGCAGCAGGAGCAGAATAAAGAGCGCAGCGAGAGGAGGCCCGAGAGCAGAGCCAGCGCACCTGGGCAGGACCAGAGTGGCAGCGGGAGCAGAATAAAGAGCGCGAGGAGAGGAGGCCCGAGAGCAGAG
Organism: Somniosus microcephalus; assembly: GCF_052327205.1. Lineage (NCBI taxonomy): Eukaryota > Metazoa > Chordata > Chondrichthyes > Squaliformes > Somniosidae > Somniosus > Somniosus microcephalus. Next base: position 16,161,903 of record NC_140990.1, on the reverse strand, counting down.
CCAGCGGACCTGGGCGGAACCGGAGTGGCAGCGGGAGCAGAATAAAGAGCACAGCGAGAGGAGGCCTGAGAGCAGAGCCAGCGGACCTGGGCGGAACCAGAGCAGCAGCGGGAGCAGAATAAAGAGCGCGGCGAGAGGAGGCCTGAGAGCAGAGCCAGCGGACCTGGGCGGAACCAGAGCAGCAGCGGGAGCAGAATAAAGAGCGCAGCGAGAGGAGGCCTGAGAGCAGAGCCAATGGGGGAGGAGCAGCGAGGCTCCGATTCAATAACAAAAAATCAAAGTGTGATCTCCCAGGGAAGCAGGTCGGTGATTGGTGGTATTTATTTTCTTGCGACTGAGCGCTAAGTTACAGTAAAGACCTATAGCATATAATTAAATTTATAACTAACTAAACTTATTTTAATAAATTTAATAAATAAAATAAGGTTATAACCTAATTTACCTAGATTAAAAACTATAAATAGACAATTGATTGATATTGATGTAATTAATTAAATAAAATACAATACAGATGGCAGGGCAGGTGTTGTGTTGCAGCTGCAGCATGTGGGAGCTGGTGGACACCAGTGTGATCCACGGCGACCACATCTGCAGTAAGTGTCTGCAGCTCAAGGAACTTCGGCTCAGAGTTGATGAGCTGGAGTCCGAGCTGCAGACACTGCGATACATCAGGGAGGCAGCAGGAGCAGAATAAAGAGCGCGGTGAGAGGACGCCCGAGAGCAGAGCCAGCAGACATGGGCGGAACCAGAGCGGCAGCGGGAACACAATAAAGAGCGCGAGGAGAGGAGGCCCGAGAGCAGAGCCAGCGGACCTGGGCAGGAAACAGAGCGGCAGCGGGAGCAGAATAAAGAGCGCGGCGAGAGGAGGCTTTGTTCCAGGAGGCAGTCACACCCCTTAGGTTAAATACTTCAGATTTGGTCCATGGTCAGGGACAGGAGGGTGTCATAGAGTAATACAGCACAGAAAGAGGCCCTTCGGCCCATCGCGTCCGCTCCGGCCATTAGGCCCTGTCTAATCTAATCCCATTTTCCAGCATTTGGTCCGTAGCCTTGTATGCTATGGCATTTCAAGTGCTCATCCAAATGCTTCTTGAATGTTGTGAGGGTTCCTGCCTCTACCACCCTTTCAGGCAGTGTTAGATCGGGCTTTTAATTTCAGTGGACCACACTGATCTGAGGTCAACACACTAAAATAAAAGTTTGTGAGTCCGGTGGTAAGTTTTAAATAGTCGATTTATTGCATCACTTGATTTACACTGTTTGACTTCCTTCAGCAACTAACATCATATTCAAAATGGCTGGTTTTTATACAGCAGCAGATGTACCCGCCCCCTTTATAACCATTGGCTCAGCAGCATGCATGCAGAGCCATGGTTGGTTCAACTACATCACACTGATTGGATCTCTGATACATCAATCATTCCTTTGTTCTCTGTTTAAGCTAAATCAGCACTTTCAGTATTAAGCTTAGATCAGCACTTTCATTGTTCTCAGTTTTTATTCCCTAACACTCCCCCCTTTGATTCTTTCAAAAATTGAATCATAAAAATAAAGAGTCAGATTAAAAATATAATCAATCATTGCTGTGTTTTGCCACTGTCCGGATCAGTGGCTCTGCACAAATTTACATCAACCAGGATTTTACGTGGCCACAGTAAAAGCCTGGTTTTAATAAGTTAATTGATTTCATGGTCTTAAATTAATTAGTGCATCTTAAAAAGTGGGAGGAGCACCCCTCAGCTTATGGCTTTGGCTTTGAAAAATACATTCAGGTAAAAATTAAGAAGTAAAAAGGTACAAAACAATCTAGCAACTAAATATAACATGCCCCTTTAAGATGTAAAAACGGTCTGCAGTGACCTGCAAGGCGTCTTGCCCGCGGGGCAGCAGCCGCCTGGTAGCAAGCACATTTAATCAACAGAAACACACAATTTGATCCCCATCCTATTGTACAAGGCCTCCCTCTTATCTTTCTGAGGAGTGTTTTGTCAAGATTCTTCAAGGGCATTTTATGGCTTCGTGGCTCCTTGTTATCTAGCAGGTGCTATCCTCCCTGTTTCCTTGCATTTTACCATTCCCTTATCATTTCTATTTGTCTTTTGATGCTTGATATTCGACCTTGCTGGCATTTATGCTATCTTTTTCCGCTTGCCTGTTGTCAGTCCCTGGTCTAAGAATTAAAACCCATCTTTGAATCTAACAGCTATTTCTTACAATTCCCTTCTTTGAGAAGGAAATAACCTTATTGACTTCTCACAATCAGCTCTTGACTAATCTAGCTAGCTCTTATTGCTCTCTCAACTTGGGCGTTAGTAGGGAGTCTTGAAGATTTCTCCCTTCCTTACAGTCCATTCCTTTGAGGGGGAGGAGCAACCTCTGACCCCTTACTCAAATTCAATTCACTGTTCCGGTGTTCCAATTCTACCCCGCCTGGGAACTCCGCTGTTTCTTCTATCTTTCCTGATGTTACCCCGCCTGGGGTCTCCTCTACATTACTTTGGATCTTCTCTTTCGGTGTGCTCAATTAATTTGTTAGTGCTGGTTAGTCATAGGCATGAGTACCCAATTGGCTTATGTATCAAAGTCTTACTACACACGTTACATATATCAAATACACTATCATTACAAGTTGGATAGCTACCAGAGCATGTGAAATAATACGAACCTACGGGTGTGCTGATGTATTAAGGCCAATATCCCACCAATGTGAGTTGTCCCCTATGCTGTCAATTTCAATATCTATTCGAGTTGTCTTGCTCCAAAACATAAAAATGCTTTAGGGAGGATTTCAGTCGCATCATGAGCTCACTGAAACCCACAAACAACAGGGGAATGTCATATCCGAGTATCCGAATTGTTCCACATAATTGTGTAGCTCATACTTAAAAACGTGTTGGTTGATGGGACGGGTCCTGTTAGACCCGTAAAGCATGGTAATTGCAGTAGTAGTGACACAGGAGGCACCACCAAAACCACCTCATACTGGATTCATACTGGTTTTTCCCACGCTCTGTTACCTACAAAACACAATTATTACAGTTACAGTTAAATTCAATCTTACAATCATTTCAAGCGACATTACAGTTTAACATCTAATCAACATATCATGGATTTAAAAGATTCTCCAGATCTCTTTTACTCGTATCCATCTTGTGGATAATTCTTACTCAACATGATTTCTCCTTGGCCCTCAATTGTCCCAATCCAGATTCCATGTAACTCTCCACTTCAACTTCAATTTCAATCCCTCTAACAGGTACCAGTGTGTTTAACTCTATTCTGATTGTTTCATCAATTTGATAGTTTCTCGATGGAGTATGTGTCAATGCTTTAAAGTGTAATTCTCCTGTTTCAATCTTACACTCTCAATCACTTTCCTTTAATTACCATTCATATCTCATTCATGAGTCCTGGAGAAACTTTACTGTCCAGTACAATATTTAAGATAGAAAACATAGATCAAACGTTCTCACTTGATCCAAGTTATTAACACTTTTTATTTATCATTATTTTAGAGGATCTTTTATTTTCCCAAAAGTAACCAAATATATAGTGCCTGAGTCCATTTTGTCATTTCAAAATCATCCCAAAATCCAAACAGCAGTATTATGAGCTATCTCTTACTTTTGTTATCGGTGTGGGAAAGTGTTTTCTAGCAGAGATATGGCTAGCTGGACAAAGACACATTGAATTGTGCCTTTGTATCCTTATCTCTTCCAAGAACAGGCTCTTTCTAAATAGTTACTAGGTTGTAATTACAAGCAATATTTCAGAAAGTCAGCTAATTTCTACTTATGTTAGTCTAAAAGAGTTAATATAGCCAAGTATCCCATGGTGCTTTGCGTTTGTTTTCCAGCTAAATTCACTTTAATCTTCACAGCATATGGTAACATATTGTGATGGGATATGTGCATTCCGTCCTTCACTACCCCAATATTCTGTATTCGGTACACCTCTGTCCTTGGGCTTCGGGTGCCATTACCGGTATTACCAATACCAACCCTAGGAGCCCTCCCCCATCAGGTTTACATTCGACTTGTGTAGGGTGCACCCGAACCATTGCTCTCAACTGGCAATCCGTCAAGCTCCTGCCTGCTACTACCTGTTTAGAGGTACCGTCCCCCTTGTGCCCACCGGTCAGGTTCGCCCTTAATAAGGGTACTTCCCCTGCCTGTAATCTGGCCACTTCAGCCTGCTTGATTTCAAGCTGATTTTTAGCAGTAACTAGCTCTACATTAATCTCTTCCATTTCTTTCTCCTGAAGTTCTCTTTCCTGTAGTTGTGCTTTCACTAATGCGGTTTTCTCAGCTATTAGGCTCTCTAAAAGCATAATTTTTTTTCAGTTTTGTTTCTGCTCTTTTAAACTGCCTGAGAGCATTTTGCAAGTTCTCATTCAGTAGTGTAATTCTCCTGTTAATTATACCTCTCGTCCTTGGGCTTGGGGTGCCATTACGGTATTACCAATACCAACCCTAGGAGCCCATTCAGTAGTGCCTTGTTTTAACACTTGAGTTAGGAGGTGTTGGTATAATTATTGAGTTTTCTTAGAACACCACGTAGGTAAAGCCATATCGGTTAAATCTAGCACTACCAGTACAAGTTCATGTTGCACATTATCATACAATTAGTTTACAAGATAACTTCCATTTACCAAATCATAATTTTCCTTCTATCACTGTGGGGAAATATTAACTTAAAATTAAGAAACTTAAATTTAATAATGTCCCATATCTTTAAATTTCATACTAAAGTTGTTGCTTGGTGAACTTAAACAGCTGTCAGTGGAAGGGGTTAACTCCTTTGCAGGTTTTTAAGAAGGTGGAGCAAAACATTATCAGGCGTAATTGCATCACTTCACGTAAATTTAAAAAAACTTTCCTGATCGAAAAAGACAGTTGTGTTTTCACACTTTAACTAAACACGAACAGAACAGATAAAACAAAACAAAATAGCACATTCTTGCAGAAAACAGTAAATTACGTCATATTTCTTATTGTCCTTTCTTCAAATGTCTTTCCAAAATACTGTAAAAACATAACTGGAGAAAAATTAGTTTTTCACATTTAAACAAATCAAATCAAACTGCTTTAGAAGATTTCACCATAGCAACCGCGACTCCAAGGTTAAATCTTAGACTGAAACTTAATGTAACATTGTACAGTTTGTACTGCAAGTACAAAAATCTATCTTTTGTTAAACAAACTTTTTGTTGCTCTTCTCAGTTTTTACACACCAGCTTAACTTAAATTATTTCAAAGGTTTTTTTTTCAATTCTTGGGGCACAATCTTATTTGCACATTCTTAAAACTTCCAAAATGCAAGACAAGACAAAAGATTTAAACGCTTTTAACACAGAGAAGTGGGTGGAGCTAAAACACACATAACAGAATCTTTCTTTTAAAGAACATCTAATCAGACAAAAGAAATACTGTAACTTCTTAAACATTCATAGTCATTTTTCAAGGTTCCTTTCACTCAGCAAATCTTGTGTTTTATTTGTCTCAGCACAGATGTTAATAACTTCCATGTCAGTAAAACTTTAAGTTTCTCTTTTTTTTCCTCTTTTTCCATTGGCATCTCAGCATTTCTTGGCTTTCCAAATCCCGTTTTTTTTCCTTCCTTTGCTGAGTTTTCAGATTGGTTAGCCTGCAAATTAGATCTTTTTCCTTCTTTATCTCTCCTGTGTTCAGCCCCGAGTGTTCCAACCAGTTAGTTTTAAATCGCTTGTCGTGCTCTAACACTTCCTCCGTCCCTTTCTGTTGACAGGCTATGATCTTTCCCCAATCCGTTTTTGCAGGGCTAAACACTTGTAACCACTGTTGGATCGCATCCCATCCGGCATCTAATTCTTGCTCATCATTTCCCAGGCCAGTCTTTACTTTGCTGTGTAACTTATTTCCCTCTCTCCTGGGTATCATTACAATCAGAATTTGGACTCCGTCCCACGGGTGGAGTTGGTACTTCGCCCTTTCTTCCCCATCTTCTTTCTTCTCATACTCCTTTTCTACTCTTCCTTTTCTGTCTCAACGGGGCCAAATGGGGTCCTGTTTTCTCTTCTTCACTTTCACTGACATTACTAGAGGATCCCGAGTCGGTCTCTTGACCTGCTTCTTGTCTTTGTCTCCCACGACCTTCCTCCTTTATTTCATTTAGATCTGGGTAACCCTTCCAGGTCCCGACACATTTTCCCTTTTCTTGGACTACCGGGACTATCGGTTGTTTATCCAATTGTTTTTTACAGTCCTGAACTTCATTAAGTTTTTTAACTTCCACTTCTGACTTTTCAAGCTCATTTGTTTTCTTTTTCAATTGTTCATAAATCGCATCTTTCTGCTCTTTTGCATCGGTCAAGTCGTGATCATGTTGGGAGTTTGTCTTAATCTCATTTCGCCGTCGGATCTGACTCATAACTGCCATGGACCATCTGATCCATCTTTTATCTTTCATATGGGTCGTTTTTCCCCAGACCCTTTTTATGTCATCCAAAGACCATTGTCCGGAGGAGGTACTGTACTTTTGTTCGATTTCGAACCAGGTTTTAGGTAAGTCAAACTGTAATTCTATATAGTCATATACAACTGCTGGAGAATTTCGTCTTCTGAAATCTCAGGTGGGGCACGCCCACCCTTAATAGTTGTAGGTTTATCGAGTGATGCCATAATATCGATTTCTTTACTTGGGGGTCTTGAGTCGTAGGCTTTCCAGCTGAGTCAGTAAGTTAGAGCTCTATATTGGACCTCGAGCCATCTTACCACCCGGAGGGTTCGCTTCCCAGGAGGTTTGCGGAGTCGCGTGGAGGGGAGATGAGTAGACAACCAACCGAGGACTTTTTATAACGAGGAGTCCTTACCTCTGATATAGGTCTGGTGTCTCAGATCCAATCTCTTCCCTCAGCGACCCTGCTCGCAGCGCCAAATTGTTAGATCGGGCTTTTAATTTCAGTGGACCACACTGATCTGAGGTCAACACACTAAAATAAAAGTTTGCAAGTCCGGTGGTAAGTTTTAAATAGTCGATTTATTGCATCACTTGATTTACACTGTTTGACTTCCTTCAGCAACTAACATCATATTCAAAATGGCTGTTTTTTATACAGCAGCAGATGTACCCACCCCCTTTATTACCATTGGCTCAGCAGCATGCATGCAGAGCCATGGTTGGTTCAACTACATCACACTGATTGGATCTCTGATACATCAATCATTCCTTTGTTCTCTGTTTAAGCTAAATCAGCACTTTCAGTATTAAGCTTAGATCAGCACTTTCATTGTTCTCAGTTTTTATTCCCTAACAGGCAGTGAGTTCCAGATTCCAACCACCCGCTGGGTGAAAAAGTTCTTCCTCAAATCCCCTCTAAACCTCCTGCCCCTTACCTTGAATCTATGCCCCCTTGTTATTGACCCCTCTACTAAGGGAAAAAGTTTATTTCTATCCACCCAATCTATGCCCCTCATAATTTTGTACACCTCAATCAGGTCCCCCCTCAGCCTTCTCTGCTCCAAGGAAAACAACCCCAGCCTGTCCAGTCTCTTTTCATAGCTGAAACGCTCCAGCCCAGGTAACATCCTGGTGAATCTCCGCTGCACCCTCTCCAATGCAATCACATCCCTCCTATAGTGTGGTGACCAGAACTGCACACAATATTCCAGCTGTGGCCTAACTAGCGTTTTGTACAGCTCCATCATAACTTCCCTGCTCTTATATTCTATGCCTCGGCTAATGAAGGCAAGTATCCCATATGCCTTTTTAACCACCTTATCCACCTGTTCTGCTGCCTTCGGGGATCTACATACATGCACACCAAGGTCCCTCTGATCCTCTGTCTTTCCTAGGGTCTTACCATTCATTGTGTATTCCCTTGCCTTGTTAGTCCCTCCAAAATGCATCACCTCACACTTTTCAGGGTTAAATTCCATTTGCCACTGTTCCGCCCATCTGACCAACCCATCTATATCATCCTGCAGACTGAGGCTACCCTCCTCGCTATTTACCACCCCACCAATTTTCGTGTCATCTGCGAACTTACTGATCATACCTTTTACATTCACATCCAAATCATTAATGTAGACCACAAACAGCAAGGGACCCAGCACCGATCCCTGCGGTACCCCACTGGACACAGGCTTCCAGTCACAAAAACAACCTTCGACCATCACCCTCTGCCTCCTGCCACTAAGCCAGTTTTGGATCCAATGTGCCAAGGCACCCTGGATCCCATGGGCTCTTACCTTCTTGACCAGTCTCCTATGCGGGACTTTATCGAAAGCCTTACTGAAATCCATGTATACCACATCCACTGCACTACCCTCATCCACACACCTAGTCACCCCCTCGAAAAATTCAATCAAATTAGTCAGACATGATCTTCCCTTGACAAAGCCATGCTAACTATCCCTGATTAATCCTTGCCTCTCCAAGTGGAGACTAATTCTGTCCCTCAGAATTTTTTCCAATAATTTCCCTACCACTGATGTTAGGCTCACTGGCCTGTAATTCCCTGGTTTATCCCTACTACCCTTCTTGAATAATGGTACTACGTTAGCTGTTCTCCAGTCCTCTGGCACATCCCCTGTGGCCAGAGAGGTTCTGAAAATTTGTGTCAGAGCCCCTGCAATCTCCTCCTTTGACTACAAGTAAGGCAGGTATGGGGATCCAGGAGGTAGCATTGGAGGAGCCTCAGCCCTTGCACTTGTCCAACAGGTAGGAGGTACTTGCTCCCTGTGTGGACGAGAGCAGGGACTGCAGGGAGGATGAGCAAACTGACCACGGCACCGTGGTACAGGGGGCCATTCAAGTTGGGGGAGTAAAAAGAAATGTTGTAGTGGTAGGGGACAGTATAGTTAGGGGGATAGATACTGTTCTCTGAGTCCCAAAGGCTGTGTTGCCTGCCCAGTGCCAGGGTTAAGGACATCTCCTCTGGGCTGGAGAGGAACTTGGAGTGGGAGGAGAAAGATCCAGTTGTCGTGGTCCACGTAGGTACCAACGACATAGGTCGGACAAAGAAAGAGGTTCTGCTGAGGGAGTATGAGCAGCTGGGGTTTAAATTAAAAAGCAGAACCACAAAGGTAATAATCTCTGGATTACTACCTGAGCCACGAGCAAATTGGCATAGGGTCAATAAGATCAGAGAGATGAATGCGTGGCTCAAAGATTGGTGTGGGAGAAATGGGTTTCAATTCATGGGGCACTGATACTAGTACTGGGGAACGAGGGAGTTGTTCCATTGGGACGGGCTTCACTTGAACCATGCTGGGACCAGTGTCCTGGCGAATCGAATAACTAGGGCTGTAGATAGGGCTTTAAACGAAATAGTGAGGGTGAGGGTTTAGGTGAGGGAAATTTAAAAAGTCAAAGAGGAAGGAGAAGGCAATAGTGCAGGGTAGCGATAGGGGTAATGATAACCAGAGTGTGACAGGAAGGGACAGAGTGTACAAACATAAGAGTGCATCAGAAAGTAGAGTCAGAGTAGGGAAAAATGGTAAAAAGACAAAATTAAAAGCGCTTTATCTGAACGCACACAGCATTCGTAACAATATAGATGAGTTGACAGCACAAATAGAAATAAATGGGTATGATCTGATAGCCATTACAGAGATGTGGTTGCAAGGTGACCAAGGCTGGGAACTGAATATTCAGGGGTATTTGACATTTTGGAAGGATAGGCAGAAAGGATAAGGAGGTTGGGTAGCCCTGTTAATAAAGGATGAGATCAGTGCAGTAGTGAGAAATTATATTGGCTTAGAAGATCAAGATGTAGAATCAGTTTGGGTGGAGATAAGAAGTAATAAAGGAAAGAAGTCACTGGTGGGAGTAGTCTATAGGCCCCCTAACACTGTAGGACAGAGTGTAAATCAAGAAATAATGGAGGCTTGTAAGAAAGGTTCTGCAATAATCATGGGCGATTTTAATCTTCAGAAAGATTGGACAAATCAAATTGGCAAAGGTAGCCTTGAGGATGAGTTCATAGAGTGTATTCGGGATGGTTTCTTAGAACAATACGTTTTGTGGAACCAACCAGGGAGCAGGCTATTTTAGATCTGGTATTGTGTAATAAGATAGGATTAATTAATGATCTCATAGTAAAGGATCCTCTAGGGAAGAGTGATCATAGCACGTTAGAATTTCAAATTCAGTTTGAGGGTGAGAAACTTGGGTCTCAAACTAGTGTACTGAACTTAAATAAAGGCAATTACAAAGGTGTGAACACAGAGTTGGCTAAAGTTGACTGGGAAAATAGATTAAAGGGTACGACGGTAGATAGGCAGTGGTAGACATTTAAGGAGATATTTCATAACTCTCAGCAAAGATATATTCCAATGAGAAAGAAAGACTCTAAGGACTGGATTTTGTCAATGGGGAGCGCGTGGAAGACAGGACTCCCACTTGTCAGGTTTTAGTCCCACCTCCATCGACTTGTGGCCAACCCACGCAATTTTCCCTTGATTGACCTTGTTAAGCCTGCCCAGCGGGCTTAGCAGGCCAATTAAGAGAAAGCCGGTTACAGGTGACGCTCAGCAAGTGCCGTTTCATCTGTCAAGAGCGTTTGACAGATGCAATGTCATCGTTTGACAGCTCTGTGAAGCTGTCAAACACTGACAATCTGTCTTCTAAGTTGAGTCTTTACTCAAGACTCAGTTAGAAAGCCTTCCTGAGCAGAAAGCAGAAGGCTGCAGCTTTTGACAGTTCAGCGGCCATTCTGCTTTCTGTGCCGGTGAGCTGAGGGACTCCCGAGACCTGAAGGGAGGAAGCCTGCAGGAAGAAGTAAAGATAAGCAAAACTTATCAAAACACTTTACACACACCTCACACACTTAGCTCTGCACACATGCACCCATCACTCGCCTGCACACCGGACATCTCGGCCCCTCCGACCCCCTCAGACCGACGGCCCGACTCGCTGACCCTGACGAGGTTCGAAGCCGTCAGGAATCCCACACTTCAGGGCTCAAAATAGGGATTAGCCAAAAAACTGCCTGTTAACTACCAGTTAATTGGCACTAATCCCCTTCCCGCCTCAAGGGGACGGGACCTGGCGCGGGTCGGGTACCCACCTCCTGGGAAGATGGCACGGAGGCGGGTTGGGGGCGGGGTGGGTACCCGCCCCCAGATTCTGCCATTTTCCCGGCAGTCCCACCTCCAAACCCGCCTCCCCAGAGAGCCGTGGAGGCTGGGTCATTAAATACAGTTAAGGTGGAGATAGACATATGTTTGCAAGATAAGGGAGTAAAGGGTTATGGAGAGCGGGCAGGGAAGTGGCTTTGAGCTCAAGATCAGCCATGATCTTATTGAATGGTGGAGCAGGCTCGAGGGGCCGTATGGTCTACTCCTGCTCTTATTTCTTATGTTCTTTGGGTAAAGATGTTTCTTCTGGATTCCCTATTGGATTTCTTGGTGACTATCTTATGTTGATGGCCTCTAGTTATGCTCTTCCCCACAAGTGGAAACATTCTCTCTGTATCCACTCTATCAAAACCTTTCATAATTTTAAAGACCTCTATTAGCTCACCCCCAGCCTTTTTTCAAGAGAAAAGAGACCCAGCCTGTTCATCCTTTCCTGATATGTGTATCCTCGCATTTCTGGTATCATCCTTGTAAATCTTCTTTGCACCCTCTCCAGTGCCACTATATCCTTTTTATATGGTGACCAGAACTGTACGCAGTACTCTAAGTGTGACCTAACCAAGGTTCGATACAGGTTTAGCATAACTTCCCTACTTTTCAATTCTATACCTCGAGAAATAAACCCTAGTGCTTGGTTTGCTTTTTTTATGGCCTTGCTAACCTGTGGCGCAACATTAATGATTTGTGTATTCATACTCCGAGATCCCTTTGTTCCTCTACCCCACCTAGACTCGCACCCTCCAAGTGATAAGTGACCTCCCTATTCTTCCTACCAAAATGTAATACCTCACACTTATCTGTGTTGAACTTCATTTGCCAATTACTGTATATGCCCATTCTGCAAGTTTATTAATGTTCTCCTGTAATTTGTTGCAGTCCTCCTCAGTATTGATTATCCACCCCCCCCCCCCAATTTGGTGTCATCCGCAAATTTAGAAATTGTGTTTTTGATTCTAAAGTCTAAATCATTAATGTAAATTGTGAACAGCAGTGGGCCCAACACTGATCCTTGTGGAACACCACTTCCTACCTTCTGCCACTGTACCCTTTACTCCTACTCTCTGCTTTCTGTCCTCAAGCCAGCCAGCAATCCATTCTGCTACTTGTCCCTGTAATGATATCAGCAAATAGTGATGATATTTGTCTGTGTTTGATTACTTATGCCTTACAGCATATTTGTCTGTGTTTTTGATTACTTGTGCCTGACCAGCAGAGGTCATGTGAGAGACAAGCAGTCCAGAGGAGTTTTACTTTCAGTTTCATTCTAGATGCATCACAGCATAGTGTGTTCTGTAAAAAGCTGTAGAAAGTCTTGAACAAGACTTTAGATTAAACAACATTCTCTTTCAGAAATGAGTCTTTATTGAACCCAAAAAGAAATTAACACATGATGTCAGGAGTGGCTGAAAGAGAGGAAGAAAAAAAAAACTGAAGTTAAATCAGCTCTCCACAAATTAGCAAGCCAAAAGAGAACATCGTTGCTTACCATTAGAGAATAGCTAACAAAGTGAAAAATGGAAGGTTTACACCCACCGGCGACGCTTCAATTAACAGGTAATGTGGCTGAAAATTGGAGAAGGTTCAAACAACGTTTAGATTTGTATTTAGCGGCAATCAGAGCTGACAAGAAAAGTAATAAACAGAAATCGTCACTGTTCTTGCATGTCGTGGGTGATGAAGCGCTGGAGGTGTATAATAACTTCACATTCGCTGTTGATGGAGACAAAATGAAGCTAGATAAAATAATGGAACAGTTTGAGGCCTACTGCATACCTAAACGCAACGTGACCTTTGAGAGGCACAAATTTTTCACGTGTACAGAAAATCGGCGAGACTATTGATCAGTATGTGACTGAACTGAGAAACCGGAGCAAATCGTGTGAATTTGGGGGACTCACAGACTCGCTGATAAAAGACAGACTGGTGTGTGGTATTCGAGATAATGGTCTAAGGGAAAGACTGCTAAGAGAGCAAGATCTAGACCTGGGAAAAGCCATAGCACTGTGTAGGGTTACAGAGACTGTGAAGTTGCAGGCAAAGGAGCTGTTCAGTGACAGTAGCTGCAACGTGGATGCAGTGAGAAAGAACGGATACAAACTGTTTAACAAAGAGAGCGCCAATGTGAAAAAAGAGACGTGGCCAGCAAACGAAAATGAAAGAGACAATCGGAAGTCATGTAGTCGATGCGGTACACAGCATCCACCAAGAAAGTGTCCAGCATATGGTAAAACATGCAATAGATGCAACAAAAACAACCATTATGCCCGTTGCTGTAAGAACCAAGCGCAACAAAGCAAGGTCCATACAGTAGATGAAAGTGAGAGAGAGGAATTCAATGTAGATGTTGTGTCTGAAAACAAAAAAGAAAGAGACTGGATGTTGACACTAAAAGTGAATGACATACACATTCCATTTAAATTGGATACTGGAGCACAAGTTAATGTGATATCAGAGACCGATTTTAAGAGAATTAGACCCAGACCAAAGTTACATGGAATACAAGTGAAAGTGACCGGATACTCAGGTACTGATATACCAGTGAAAGGAAAATGCATTGTCAAAGTAATACACAAGGACAGAGAGCACACGCTAGCATTAATCGTGGTGCCAAAGGATGTGCAAGCCATACTAGGGTTAAAAGCCTGTGAGAGACTGAACCTGGTAAAGAGAGTCCTCGTTGTGGAAAGCGAAGGAGAGACAGTCTATGATGAACTCATGAAAGAGTACAAAGACCTATTTAAGGGTCTAGGCTGCATTCCAGGAGAACACACGATCAGAGTAGATAAAAGCATGACACCGGTCATACATCCATGCAGAAAAGTTCCGTTTGCTCTTCAAAATCAACTGAAGGCAGAGTTGGACAGGATGGAAAGCCTGAACGTGATTCAGAAGATAGATGAGCCAACTGAGTGGGTGAGTTCCCTCGTCGTAGTGGACAAAAAGAATGGAAAGCTCAGAATTTGCCTGGATCCAAGAGATCTAAACAGAGCAATAAAGAGAGAGCACTTCAAGCTTCCTACACGTGAGGAAATCATGGCACAGTTTGCAAATGCAAAATATTTCAGCAAGTTAGATGCGTCCTCAGGATTTTGGCAGATGAAGCTGGACGAAGCAAGTTCAAGACTGTGCACGTTCAACACTCCATTTGGCAGATACAGATTCCTAAGGTTACCATTTGGCATTGCCTCAGCTCCTGAAGTGTATCACAAGACTATCCATATGATCTATGAGCACCTGGAGGGAGTTGATACATCAATGGATGACATCATAGTATGGGGAACCACGAGAACTGAGCACGACGAGAGACTGAAAAAAGTGCTGGAAGCAACAAGGAAAACAAACCTGAAGCTGAATAGAGAGAAATGCCAGCTCGGGGTGACAGAACTGACATTCGTGGGAGATATCCTTAGCAGTGAGGGCATCAGACCAGATCCCAGAAAGGTGTCCGCCATTGAGAATATGCCAAGGCCACAATGCAAAAAGGACGTGCAGAGGTTTAATGGAATGATCAACTACATGGGTAAATTCATATCCAACCTCTCAGAAAAAATAGCGCCACTGAGAAGACTAACTGAAAAGAACATAGAATGGGAATGGAATCATGAGCATGAGAAGTCATGGAGCGATCTAAAGAAACTGCTCACAGAGGAACCAGTTCTGAGGTTTTATGACCCAGCGAGACCCATCAAGATATCATCAGATGCATCACAGAGTGGGCTCGGTGCCGTTCTTCTGCAACAATATGACTACTGGCAACCTATTGCATATGCATCGCGCTCAATCAAGTCTCTACACTGATTGCTTGTCCTGCCACAAACTGGTGAAATCTTTCACAGGCGTATGTGATGCTGAGCAGCTCCTTTTCTATTTGAGCATATGTTGAGTAGGCTGGGCCTCTACACATTGGAATTCAGAAGAATGAGAGGCGATCTTATCAAAACATATAAGATTGTGAGGGGGCTTGATCGGGTGGATGCGGGGAGGATGTTTCCACTGATGGGTGAGACTAGAACTAGGGGGCATAATCTTAGAATAAGGGGCTGCCGTTTCAAAACTGAGATGAGAAGAAACTTCTTCACTCAGAGGGTAGTAAATCTATGCAATTTGCTACCTCAGAGAGCTGTGGAAGCTGCGACATTAAATAAATTTAAAAAGGAGATGGACAGTTTCTTGCTGATAAGGGAAATAGGGGTTACGGGGAATGGGCAGGGATGTGGACGTGAGTCTAGGTTCGGATCAGCCATGAACCTATTGAATGGCAGAGCAGGCACGAGGGGCCGTATGGCCTACTCCTGCCCCTACTTCTGATGTTATTATGTTCTTATGGTTTTTATGTTCTTAGTTAGAAGTTTCTGGGTCTGTCTAGGAACTGCCTCGTTCTGTTAGGAGCTGTCTGGATCTGTGCACAATTTGTCAACTCTGATTAGAAGAATTTTGTATCTGCTTAGAAGCTGTTTGGGTCTGTGTAGGAGCTGTCTGTGTCAGAGAACGAGCTGTCTGGGTCTGTGTAGAAGCTGTCTGGATCTGTGGAGAAGCTGTCTCTGAAGTGTAGAAGCTGTCACCACAGTTGGAAGCTCTCTGGGCATGTGTAAGTGCTATCTCTGTCTGAGTCGAAGCTGTCTGTGTCTGTGTAGCAGCTGCCTGGGTCTGGTTGGAATGTGTCTGTGTCTGTGTAGGAAATGTTTGGTTCTGTTAGGAGTTGTCTGGGTCTGCATAGGAGTTTCATTGGTCAGATTACAAGCAATCTGGGAATGAAAAGGATTGGCCTGGGTCTGTTTCTATGCTGTCTGCGCCTGTGTAGAAGCTGTCTGGGTCTGTTTAGAAAATGTCTGGTTCTGTGTAGGAGCTGTCTGGGCTTCTGTTTGAAGTTGCCTGTGTCTGATTTGAAGCGGTCTGGGTCTATGTAAAAGCGGTCTGGATGTTTGGAGGAGCTCTCTGGGTCTGTATAGGAGCAGTATAGTTCTGATTAGACGCTCTCTGGGTCTGTGTAGAAGCTGTCTCTGTCTGTTTTAAAGCTGTCTGTTTAGCTTTGGAAGCGTTCTGGGTCTCTGCAGAAGCGGTCTCGGTCTGTGTTGGAGCAGTCTGGTTCTGCTTAGAGGCTGCTGGGTCAGTGTAGATGCTGTTTGGTTAAGTGTAACATATTTCTGCTCTGTGTACGAGCTGTCTGGTCTGTGGAGAAGCTGTATGAGTCTGTCTTAAAGCAGCATGAGCCTGTTTAGAAGCTGTCTGTGTCTAGGTCGTCTTTTCTTGGTCTATGTAGGAGCTGTCTGGTTGTTAGGAGTTTATGTATGCCGGGAGGTGGGTCAGTATTTACAGAGTATACCCGGCAGTGTGTCAGTATTTACAGAGTATCCCCGGGGGGGTGCCAGTATTTACAGAGTGTCTTCGGGTGTGTGTCAGTATTTACAGAGTATCTCCTGGGGTGTGTTAGTTTTTACAGTGTCTCCCCGGGGGTGTGTCTATATTTACACATTATCCCCAGGGTTGTGTCAGTATTTACAGAATGTCCCCGGAGTTGTGTCAGTATTGACCGAGTATCCCCGGTGGTGCGTCTGTATTCATAGTGTATCCTCGAGAGTGTGCCAGTATTTACAGAGTGCCCCCGGGGGTGTGTCATTATTTACAGAGTATCCCGAGGTGTGTCAGTAATTACAGAGAATTCCCAGGGGTGTGTCAGAAATTAAAGTGTATCCCCGGGGGTCTGTCAGTACTTAAGGATTATCCGCGGGTGTTTCTCAGTATTTACAGAGTATCCCCGGGCGTGTGTCAGAACTTAAAGCGTATCCATGGGAGTGTGTCAGTATTTACAGAGTATTGCCGGGTGTGTGTCAGTAATTACAGAATATCACCGGGGGTGTGCCAGTATTTACACACTGTCCCCGGGGGGTGTCGGTATTTACATAGAATCATCGGGGGTGTGACAGAATTTACAGAGTATTTTAGCGGGGGTGTGCCAGTATTTACAGGGTATGCACGAGGGTGTCTCAGTATTTACAGAGTATCCCCGGGCGTGTGTCAGAACTTAAAGCGTATCCATGGGAGTGTGTCAGTATTTACAGAGTATTGCCGGGTGTGTGTCAGTAATTACAGAATATCACCGGGGGTGTGCCAGTATTTACACACTGTCCCCGGGGGGTGTCGGTATTTATATAGAATCATCGGGGGTGTGACAGAATTTACAGAGTATTTTAGCGGGTGTGTGCCAGTATTTACAGGGTATGCACGAGGGTGTGTCAGTATTTACAGAGTAACACCGGGGGTGTGTCAGTAATCACAGTGTAACCCCGGAGTTTGTCAGTATTTAAAGAAAGTCCCCGGGCGTGTGTCAGTATTTAAAGTGTATCCCCGGGGGGGTGTCAGTATATACAGAATATCCCCGGAGGTGCATCAGTATTTACAGAGTGTCCCTGGGGGTGTGTCAGTATTTGCAGTGTATCCCCGGGAGTGTGTCAGTATTTACAGAATACCATCGGATGTGTGTCATTATTTACAGAGTGCCCCCGGGGTGTGTCAGTATTTACAGAGTGCCCAAAGGGTGTGTCAGTATTTACACAGTATCCCCGGAGGTGTGTGGGTATTTACAGAGCACTTCCGGAGGGCTGTCAGTATTACAGAGTATATGCGGAGGTGTGTCAGTATTTACATCGTATCCCCAGGGGGGTGGCAGTCTTTACAGAGTATTACCGGGGGTGTGTCTGTAATTACAGAGTATCCCCGGGGGTGTGTCAGTATTTAGAGAATCCCCGGTGGTGTGGCAGTATTTACAGAGTATCCCCGGGTGTGTGTCAGTATTTACAGATTGTAACTAGGGGTGTATCAGTATTTACAGAGTATCCGCGGTGGTCTGCCAGTATTTACAGAGTATCCCCGGGTGTGTGTCAGTATTTACAGATTGTAAACAGGGGTGTGTCAGTATTTACAGAATATACCCGGTGGTGTGTCAGTAATTACGGAGTATCCCCGGGCATGTGTCAGTATTTACAGAGGCTCCCCGGAGGTAAGTCAGTATTTTTGGAGCAACCCCGGGGGTGTGTCAGTATTTACAGATTGTCCCCGGGGGTGTGTCAGTATTTACAGAGTATTCCCGGGGGTGTGTCAGTATTTACAGAGTATTCCCGGGGGTGTGTCAATATTTACAGATTGTCCCCGGGGTTGTGTCTCTATTTACAGAGTATCCCTGGGATTGTGTCAGTAATTAAGTAGTATCCCCGGGGGTGTGTCGATATTTACAGATTATCCCCGGGAGTGTGTCTTTTTTTACAGTGTATCCCCGGCGGTGTCTCATTATTTACATTGCAACCCCGGGAATGTGTCAGTATTTACAGAGTATCCCTGGGGGTGTGTCAGTAATTACAGAGTATCCCTGGGAGTGTGTCAGTATTTACACATTATGCCCGGGGATTATTTCAGTATTCACAGAGAATCCTCGGGGGTGTGCCAGTATTTACAGAGTGTCCCCGGAGGTGTGTCATTATTTACAGAGTATCCCCGTGGGTGTGTCAGTATTTACAGAGTATACTCGGGGGTGGGTCAGAAATTACAGAGTATCCCCGGGGGTGTGTCTGTATTTAAATATTATCCCCGGGTTTGTGTCAGTATTTACAGAGTATCCCCGGGGCTGTGTCAGTATTTACAGCGTATCCCCGGGGGTGTGTCAATATTTATAGAATAACCCCGGAGGTGTGACAGTATTTACCGAGTAACCCCGGGTGTGTGTCAGTATTTACAGAGTATCCCTGGGGGTGTGTCAGTAATTTCAGTGTATGCCCGGGGGTGTGTCAGTAGTTATAGAGTATCCCCTGGGGTGTGTCATTATTTACAGTGTATCCCCGGAGTTTATCAATATTTACAGAGAGACCCTGGGCGTGTGTCAGTATTTATAGAGTATCTGCGGGGGTGTGTCAGTATTTAAAGAGTATCCCCGGAGGTGTCTCAGTATTACAGAGAGTCCCTGGGGGTGTGTCAGTGTTTGCAGAGTATCCCTGGGGGTGTGTCATTATTTACAGAGTATCCCCGGAGGTGTTTCAGAATTTACAGATGTATCCCCGGGGGTGTGTCAGTATTTACTGAGTGTGCCGGGTGGTGTTTAATATTTACAGAATATCCCCGGGAATGTTTCAGTATTTACAGAGTATCCCCGGGGGTGTGTCATTATTTACGGAATATCCCCGGAGCTGTCTCATTATTTACATTGCAACCTCAAGATTGTGTCAGTATTACAGAGTAACCCCGGAGGTGTGTCAGTATTTACACAGTATCCTCGGGGGTGTGTCATTAAGTACAGTGTATCCCCGGAGGTGTATTACTATTTACAGAGTATCCCTGGGGCTGTGTCAGGATCTACAGATTATCTGCAGAAGTGTATCAGTATTACAGAATATTCCCAGAGGTGTGTCAGTATTTACAGAGTATCCCCGGGGGTATGCTAGTATTTACAGAGTGTCCCTGGGGTTGTGTCAGTATTTACAAATTATCCCCAGGGGTGTGTCAGTATTTACAGTTTATCCCCGGGGATTGTGTCAGTATTTACAGAGTATCCCCGGGGGGGTGCCAGTATTTACAGAGTGTCTTCGGGTGTGTGTCAGTATTTACAGAGTATCTCCTGGGGTGTGTTAGTGTTTACAGTGTATCCCCGGGGGTGTGTCAATATTTACACAATATCCCCAGGGTTGTGTCAGTATTTACAGAATATCCCCGGAGGTGTGTCAGTATTTACAGAATACCGCCGGTGGTGTGTCATTTTTTACACAATGTCCCCGGAGTTGTGTCAGTATTGACAGAGTATCCCCGGTGGTGCGTCGGTATTCATAGTGTATCCTCGGGAGTGTGCCAGTATTTACAGAGTGCCCCCGGGGGTGTGTCATTATATACAGAGTATCTCGGGGGCGTGTCAGTAATTACAGAGAATCCCCGGGGGTGTGTCAGAAATTAAAGAGTATCCCCGGGGGTGCGTCAGCACTTAAAGATTATCCGCAGGTGTGTGTCAGTATTAACAGAGTATCCCCGGGCGTGTGTCAGAACTTAAAGAGTATCCACGGGAGTGTGTCAGTATTTAGAGTATCGCCGGGTGTGTGTCAGTAATT
Source organism: Somniosus microcephalus (assembly GCF_052327205.1). Taxonomy (NCBI): domain Eukaryota; kingdom Metazoa; phylum Chordata; class Chondrichthyes; order Squaliformes; family Somniosidae; genus Somniosus; species Somniosus microcephalus. The sequence goes on along the minus strand of NC_140990.1, from coordinate 16,141,700 downwards.
ACAGAATATCACCGGGGGTATGCCAGTATTTAAACACTGTCCCCGGGGGGTGTCGGTAATTACAGAGAATCATCAGGGTTGTGACAGAATTTACAGATTATTTTAGCGGGCGTGTGCCAGTATTTACAGAGTATGCACGCGGGTGTCTCAGTATTTACAGAGTACCAACGGGGGTGTGTCAGTAATAACAGTGTATCCCCGGAGTTTGTCAGTATTTAAAGAAAGTCCCCGGGCGTGTGTCAGTATTTACAGAGTGTCCCCGGGGGTGTGTCAGTATTTGCAGAGTATCCCCGGGAGTGTGTCAGTATTTACAGAATACCACCGGACGTGTGTCATTATTTACAGAGTGCCCCCGGGGGTGTGTCAGTATTTACAGAGTGCCCAAAGGGTGTGTCATTATTTACACAGTGTCCCCGGAGGTGTGTGGGTATTTACAGAGCATCCCCGGGGGGATGTCAGTATTACAGAGTAGACACGGAGGTGTGTCAGTATTTATATCGTATCCTCGGGGGGGTGCCAGTCTTTACAGAGTATTACCGGGGGTGTGCCTGTAATTACACAGTATCCCTGGGGGTGTGTCAGTATTTAGAGTATCCCCGGTGGTGTGGCAGTATTTACAGAGTATCCCCGGTGGTCTGCCAGTATTTACAGAGTATCCCCGGGTGTGTGTCAGTATTTACAGAGTATACGCGGGGTTGTGTCAGTAATTACGGAGTAACCCCGGGCATGTGTCAGTATTTACAGAGGCTCCCCGGAGGTATGTCAGTATTTTTGGAGTATCCCCGGGGGGGTGTCAATATTTACAGATTGTCCCCGGGGCTGTGTCTGTATTTACAGAGTATCCCTGGGATTTTGTCAGTATTTAAGCAGTATCCCCGGGGGTGTGTCAGTATTTATGGATTATCCCCGGGAGTGTGTCTGTATTTACATAGTATCCCCGGTGGTGTGTCATTATTTACAGAGTATCCCCGGGGGTGTCTCATTATTTACATTGCAACCCGGGGAATGTGCCAGTATTGATAGAGTATCCCTGGGGGTGTGTCAGTATTTACAGAGTATCCCCAGGAGTGTGTCAGTACTTACACATTAAGCCCGGGGATTGTTTCAGTATTCACAGAGAATCCTCAGGGGTGAGCCAGTATTTACAGAGTGTCCCCGGGGGTGTGTCATTATTTACAGAGTATCCCCGTGGGTGTGTCAGTATTTAGAGAGTGTACTCGGGGGTGTGTCAGAAATTACAGAGTATCCCCGGGAGTGTGTCAGTATTTAAAGATTATCCCCATGTTTGTGTCAGTATTTACAGAGTATCCCCAGGGCTGTGTCAGTATTTGCAGCGTATCGCCGGGGGTGTGTCAATATTTACAGAATAACCCCGGAGGTGTGTCAGTATTTACTGAGTAACCCCGGGGGTGTGTCAGTATTTACAGAGTATTCCTGGGGGTGTGTCAGTAGTTACAGAGTATCCCCTGGGGTGTGTCATTATTTACAGTGTATCCCCGGAGTTTATCAATATTTACAGAGAGACCCTGGGCGTGTGTCAGTATTTATAGAGTATCCGCGGGGGTGTGTCAGTATTTACAGAGTATCCCCGGAGGTGTCTCAGTATTACAGAGAGTCCCCGGGGGGGTGTCAGCATTTGCAGAGTATCCCTGGGGGTGTGTCATTATTTACACAGTATCACTGGAGGTGTTTCAGAATTTACAGATGTATCCCCAGGGGTGTGTCAGTATTTACTGAGTATGCCGGGAGGTGTTTAATATTTACAGAATATCCCCGGGAGTGTTTCAGCATTTACAGAGTATCCCCGGGGGTGTGTCATTATTTACAGAGTATCCCCGGAGGTGTCACATTATTTACATTGCAACCCTGGGATTGTGTCATTATTTACAGAGTAACCCTGGAGGTGTGTCAGTATTTACAGATTATCCTCGGGGGTGTGTCATTAAGTACAGTGTATCCCCGGAGGTGTATTACTATTTACAGAGTATCCCTGGGGCTGTGTCAGTATCTACAGATTATCCCCAGAAGTGTGTCAGTATTACAGAATATTCCCGGAGGTGTGTCAGTATTTACAGAATATCCCTGGGGGTGTGTCAGTGTTTACAGAGTATCCCTGGTAGTGTGTCAGTATTTACACATTATGCCCGGGGATTGTTTCAGTATTCACAGAGTATCCTCGGGGGTGTGTCATTATTTACAGCTTATCCCCGGGGGTGTGTCACTATTTACAGAGTAATCCCGGAGGTGTGTCAGTATTTACCGAGTAACCCCGGGGGTTTGTCAGTAGTTACAGAGTATCCCCTGGGGTGTGTCATTATTTACAGTGTATCCCCGGAGTTTATCAATATTTACAGAGAGATCCTGGGCGTGTGTCAGTATTTATAGAGTATACCCGGAGGTGTCTCAGTATTACAGAGAGTCCCCGGGGGTGTGTCAGCATTTGCAGAGTATCCCTGCGGTTGTTTCGTTATTTACAGAGTATCCCTGGAGGTGTTTCAGAATTTACAGATGTATCCCCGGGGGTGTGTCAATATTTACTGAGTATGCCGGGAGGTGTTTAATATTTACAGAATATCCCCGTGAGTGTCTCAGTATTTACAGAGTATCCTCGGGGGTGTGTCAGTATTTACAGAGTATCCCTGGATATGTGTCAGTGTTTACAGAGTATCCTCGGGGGGGTGTCATTATTTACAGTGTATCCCCGGGGGTGTTTTACTGTTTACAGAGTATCCCTGGGGCTGTGTCAGTATCCACAGATTATCCCAGAAGTGTGTCAGTATTTACAGAGTATCCTCGGGGGGGTGTCATTATTTACACATTATTCCCGGGGATTGTTTCAGTATTCACAGAGTATCGTCGGAGGTTTGCCAGTGTTTACAGAGTGTCCCCGGGGGTGTGTAATTATTTACAGAATATCCCCGTGGGCGTGTCAGTATTTAAAGAGTGTCCCCGGGGGGTGTATCAGTATTTAAATATTATCCCCGGGTGTGTGTCAGCATTTACAGCCTATCCCCGGGGGTGTGTCAGTATTCCTATATTAGAGCTAGTGTCATGAAGTCTCGCCCACAGATAGAAACATCGAAGATAGGAGCAGGAGTAGGCCATTCGGCCCTTCGAACCTGCTCCGCCATTCAACGAGATCATGGCTGATCATCCAAACCCTAGCACCCGGTCCCTGCACCGAGAGCCATCCCACCCAAGCCCTATCCCCGTAACCCCGCGTATTTAATCCCCCCTAACACTAAGGGTCAATTTTTTATCATGGCCAATCAACCTACCCCGCACATCTTTGGACTGTGGGAGGAAACCGGAGCACCCGGAGAAAACCCACGCAAACACGGGGAGAATGTGCAAACTCCACACAGGCAGTCACCCGAGGCCGGATTTGAACCCGGGTCTCTGGCGCTGTGAGGCAACAGTGCTAACCACTATGCCACCGGGCCCATGCGTTCCAATCTCAGATTGAGCACCAAGAGCCCTCGCCCCCAGCTCTCCAGCCTGTCCCACTCGCTTCGATAACAGTGTGAGCAACATAGGCCCTCGCCCCAGCTCCCTGGCCTGGCGCAGTCGCTCCTTTATCAGTGTGAGCACCATGAGCCCTCACCCCCAGCTCTCTATCCTTACCCACTAGCCCCTATATCAGAGTGATTACCGAGCGTCCTCGCACCCTGCGCTCCAGCCTGGCCTACTTACTACTATATCAGAGTGAGCAACATGAGCCCTCGCCCCCAGCTCTCCGGCCTGGTCCAGTCACTCTAAATTAGAGCAAGAACCATGAGTACTCGCACTCAGCTCTCCGGATTTTTCCAGCTCGCTCCTATATTAGAGTGAGCACCATGAACCCTCACTCTCAGGTCTCCTGCCCAGCCCACATGGTCCTATTTTAGAGTGAGCACCACGAGCACTCGCCTTCAGGTGTCCGGCGTGGCCCACACGATACTTCATCATAGCGAGCACCAGATACACTCGCCCCCAGATCTCCAACCTGGCCCACTCACTCCTAAATCCGATTGAGCACCATGAGCCATCGCCTCTAGCTCTCCAGCCTGCCACACTCGCTTCTTTATCAGTGTGAGCAACAAGAGCCCTCGGCCTGGCACTCTGGGCTGGCCCACTCACTCCTTTATCAGTGTGAGCAACATGAGCCCTCAGCTCGAGCCCTCTGGACTGGCCCACTCGCTCCTATGTCAGAGAGATCAGCATGAGCCCTCGCCCCAGCTCCATGGCCTGACCCACTTACTCCTATATCAGGTTGAGCACCGAGGATCCTCGTCCCCTGCGCTCCAACCTGGCCCGCTCACTACGACATCAGAATGAGCTACATGAGCCCTTGACCCGAGCCCTCTGGACTGGCCCACTCGATCCTTCATCAGAGCAACCACCATATACCCTCGCCCCCAAAACTGCAGCCTGGCCCATTCGCTCCTATATCAGAGTGGGCAACATGAGCCCTTGCCCCCAGCTCTCCGGCCTGTCCCACTTTCTCCTATATCAGAGACCCGTTGGAAGATGGATACCCCTTTCGTCACTCCAAAGGGCACCCGAAGGAATTGGAACAGGAGCCCATTAGTTTCGAAGGCCGTATAAGTTTGGTCTTCTATTTTGATGGGGAGTTGATGTTGGGCAGACTTTAAATCAATGGTGGAGAACACGCGGTACTGAGCTATCTGGTTCACCATCTCAGAAATACGAGGCAAAGGATAGGCGTCTAATTGGGTATACAAGATTATAGTCTGGCTATTATCGACCACAAGTCTTTTCTTCTCATTAGTTTTAACCACCACCACCTGGGCACGCCACGGGCTACCACTGTGTTCGATGATTCCCTTCCGTTGAAGCCTTTCCACTTCCTCTTTTATAAATGTTTTATCTTCTGAACTATACCGTCGACTCTTAGTCGCTATAGGTCTACAAGTAGGAGCAAGGGTCACAAACAAAGAAGACGGGCTTACGTTTAAAGTAGAAAGGCCGCAGACTGTGAGCGGAGGCTGGGAACCACCATACTTAAGGGTAATGCTCTCATGCTGACACTGGAAATCCAAGCCTAATATTAAGTTCACACACAACTGAGGTAATATGAGGAGTTTAAAATTCTTATACTCCGTATCCTTAATGGTCAATGTGACTTTACAATATCCAGTTACCTCCGAAGTAAGGGATTTGGACGCCATCGCAATTTCACTTCGAGCAGGATACACCTTCAAAGAACAGGAGTTAACAACGTTGGGGTGTATAAAACTTTCAGTACTGCCACAGTCTATCAAACACCCAGTAGGACGACCATTAATCTTAATGTCCATCATAGATTTTGACAAGGAACACGGTATGGTCTGGTCAACCGTAGCCGAGGCTAGAGTAAAATGATAGGCGGCAGCAGAGAAGACCTCGGGTACAGGATTACCCTTACACACTTTACTAAAATGTCCCCGTTTCTTACATTTAAAACAGGTAGCCTCTCTGGCTGGGCAACTTTGCCTGGGGTGTTTAGATTGGCCACAAAAATAACACTTAGACCCATGGGGCACAGCCGCAACAATAGGATTAAGTGGGGGCTCCATTGGTGTTATGGATGCCTCCATACTCGGAACACGCGAGGCTGAGAGAGATGCATGGGCTGATGCATACACTTCTGAATTCTTCTGGGCTACATCTAATGATCGAGCAGCAGCGACAACCGTTTTTAAAACAAACGAGTCGTTCTCAAGGAGTCTCTGTCTAATATAATTAGATCGGAGCCCAGATATGAAAGAATCGCGGATGGTTTCTTCCTGATACAGTATGGCAGAGACAGCCTTGTAGTTGCAAACCTTAGCCAAAGCCTTAAGGTCCTGCAGGAAATCGTCCAGTGATTCCTCGGGTAATTGCCTGCGAGTAGACAGGAGATACCTGGCATATACATCATTAACCGACTTAAGGTACTGGGATTTAAGAGCTGCGAGGGCCTCTTCATATGTAGTAATATCTTCAATTATAGAGTAAGTTTGATGACTTACCAAGTTGGTTAGAAGACCCAACTTGTTAACCGTCGGATCGGTCGATGATGCGATGAAGTGTTCAAAACATCGGAGCCAATGCATAAATTTTTTTGACGCATCTGCCAAATGGGGATCGATATCCAGACGCTCTGGTTTCAAAATCGATCCATCTTCCAAAAGTAGTTATTTAATAAAATTGATGTGCCAAATAACTGCCCGAATCCGAAGTTAAAGCTTAAGACTGAAGCCCTTTATTAAATAAGAATCATGGCAGAGTTAACAGCGTCCATCATCGACCGAGCCCTTGGTAGAACATACCAGAAGAGGGGCGGGGCCAGGGAGGAGCAGTAGTGGATCCCCCTAGTGGAACATTCCAGCCATTACAAGTGCAAGTATAAATATCAGAACACAGTTATTTCATCACAATTATTAAAATCAGTTTTCATGTATTAATAAAGCCAAGCATTCCGTTAATAGGATGGTGTATTTGTCTGAAATATGGCTTTTCTTATACAAGGCCAGGTGACATTCAATTACTAACATTGAATTCCATCTTCCACACTCCCCCAATAATCAATATCCCTTTGTGGTTCCCATTGGTCTTCTATAGAATTCACTGTACCTCCTATTTTGGAATCATCTGCAAATTTCCACAGCAGGCACTCAATCCCTAGATCCTGATCACAGATAGACTCAGTGAACAGAACTCGGCCAAGCACTGAATGCTGAAGACAGTCCTAATGTTTCCAACAAGTAATCACGGGCAGCTTTAAACAAAAAATTTGTACCTGGCTGCGAGTGTTTGATACGACATAGACTTCTGGATGCCCAATGCCCTTCTCCCGTCCCGATTTATTTCCCTAGAGCCCTTCCAAGGGTGACAGACATGGAGCTTTGACCATCAGAGTCCCATGTGAGTCTGTCTCTGTTGTGCAGTCCGTTAGGCGATTGCAGTTAGATGTGATGAGTAAGATATGACAGGCTGTTAAGTCTCGGTGAAGATGTCATGCCGGTAAGAGCTTGTTATGTTGAGAGTTACGGTGAGTCTAAATCTGCTGTTCCACTTAAATCATTGCTGCAACTAAATATCAAGAATTAATTTAATCGGGTTTACAAACTGTGTTAAACATGGACAGGCTAGATTTTAACACTGAGAATGCAGTGCAGAGTGTGAATTACTCCCTGAAATGTGAACTTCTGTATAAAGCTAAAGGACTAGAGTTTGAGACTTTGAATTAATGCACATGAAGGAGGCAGTTTGTGTTGAGTATGCAATTCTAGCTTTTATTTCAAAAGTTAGACATAAAACTTAATTTAGTCTGAGAGCTCTTCTGATCCAGTGTTTAGTTTTTATCTCTTTATTGAATTTTTTTAATTAAACTTAAAAAAATAGAATATCAAAACATAACAGAGAGCAGGACAGTGCTGCGGGACCCTATTCAGCTCAGTAACACAGGAGAAGGATTAGGAATGCATTGTGATTTATTACAGAAAACAGCTGGTGCCTGGGAAAGTTACACATTGTACGGAGCAGCAGGGAAAACTTGCTTGTAATCTTAAAAAATCCACAGGTGGCAGCCCCTGAACCTGTGAGTGGCGAGGGGCAGGGTCCGGCGTGTGCAACGGGTGGGTGTGTGGAATCAACTGGGAGTAGGCCAGGTGACATTGAATTACTCACATTGAAACCCATCTGCCGCACTCCCCCTCTAATAAATATCCCTTTCTGTTTTCCTTTGGTCTTCTATAGAATTCTTTGTACATCCTATTTTGGTATCATCTGATAATTTCCACAACATTTATCCAGATAATAGATAGACTCAGTGAATAGAACTGACCCGATCAATGAATGCTGAAGACACAGGTAAGTCACTTAGAAAATAATGACATGATTAGGCAGAGTTAACTTGGTTTTATGAAAGGCAAATCGTGTTTGACAAATTTATTAGAGATTTTTACGGGAGTAAGTAACGGGGTAGATAAAGGGGAACCAGTGGATGTAGAATATTTGGATTTCCAAAAGGCATTTGAAAAGTTGCCAAATGAAAAGTTATTACACAAGGTTAGGGCTCATTGGGTTGGGGGTTATATGATAGCATGGATAGAGGATTAGTTAACGGAGAGAAAACAGAGAGTTGGGAGAAATGGAACCTTTTCAGGCTGGCAGGCTGTAACTAGTGGGATGCCGAAAAGATCAGTGCTGGGGCCTCAGCTATTTACAATCTATATTAATGACCTAGATGAACAGACCGAATGTAAGGTATCGAATTTTGCTGATGATACAATGCTAGGTGGGACAGTAAGTTGTAAGGAGATACATAGAGCCTGCAAAGGGATATCGATAGACTAAGTGAGTGGGCAGTAAGGTCGCAGATGGAGTATAATGTAGGGAAATGTGAGGTTATTCACTTTGGTAGACAGAATAGAAAAACAGAATATATTTTCAATGGTGAGAAAATTTCAAATATTATTGTTCAGAGAGGTTTACGTTACCAAATACGGGAAACAGAAAGCTAGCATGCAGGTACACCAAGCAATAAGGAAGGCAAATGTCACGTTGGCCTTTATTGCAAGGGGGTTGGAGTTTAAGAGTAAGGAAGTCTTGCTACAATTTTACAGGGCCTTGGTGAGACTACACCTGGCATACAGTGCACAGTTTTGGTCTCCTTATCTAAGGAAGGATATACTTCCCTTGGAGGCAGAGCAACAAATGTTCACTAGATTGATTCCTGGGATGAGAGGACTGTCCTATGATGAGATATATCGCAGAATGGGCCTATACCCTTTGGAGTTTAGAAGAATGAGAGGTGATCTCATTGTAACATATATGATTCTGAAGGGGATTGACAATGTTAATGCTGAAAGGCTGTTTCCCCTGGTTTGAGTAGCTAGAACTAGGGGGCATAGTCTCAGGATAAGGGCTAGACCATTTAATATTGAGATGAGGAGGAATTTCTTCACTCAGACGGTTTAGACTCTATGGAATTCTCTGCCCCAGAGGGCCGTGAATCATGATTCTTTGAGTATATTCCTGGCTGAGATCGATGGATTTTTGGAATCTAAGGGAATCCATGGATATGGAGAACGGGCGAGAAAGTGGAGTCGAGGTCGATGATCAGACATGAAGTTATTGAATGTTGGAGAAGGCCGAATACTGCTCTTATTTCTTATGTTTCTATATTCTAATGTTTGTAACAAGCACTCACGGAGATAAAAAGTCTGTACCAGCCCTGCGAGTGTTTGATGTGGCAATAGATATCTGGATGCACAATGCGTTTCTCCCGTCCCAAATTATTTCCCTAGATTCCTTGCAAGGATGAGAGACATGGACCTTTGACCATCAGTTTCCCATGTGAGTGTGTCTCTGGGGACAGCCTCTAATTACTACATTTAGTTCGATGTAATTTGTATCACAGGACGGGCTGTTTATTCTCGGTGAAGAAGTCAAGTCGTAAGAGATGTTTATGATGAGGGACATGGAGAGTCTAAATCTGCTGTTCCAATGAAATCATTGCTGGGATTAAATAAAAAGGACTTTTTAAATCGGGATTGCAAGCTGTTAAAAATGGACCAGCTAGATTTTAAAACACAGAATGCAATGCATAGAGTGAATTAATCCCTGAAATATGAACTTCTGTATAAGGCAAAAGGACTGAAGTTTGTTATTTTGAAGTAATGCCCATGTAGAAGGCATTTTTTGTAGTGTATGCAAACGTTAGACATAAAACTGGACTGCGTCTGAGAGTTCTTCTGATTCAGTGTTTAGTTGTTATCTCTTTATTCAACAGTTTTTTTATTTGATCTGAATAAAATAGAATATCGAGACACAACAGAGAGCAGGACAGTGCTGCGTGACCCTGTGCAGTTCAGTAACGCAGGAGAAAGGTTAACAATACATTCTGATTTATTGCAGAATAGAGCAAATCACTGGGGAAAGTTACACATTGTACAGAGCAGCTGGGATATCTCCTGCAGTAAGTAATGGGCAGGGACAGTTACACAAGACTGAGTGACTGTATTGTGCAGCCTGGAGGCATCACACTTAGAATTGAACCCAAATGTGTATTACCCCAGAACAGGCATTAAAAGTCTCGCCTGCTTCATCAGCTGATTCTCTGAGGGGCCAGGCTCATTATACAGTGTTTATTTGTACACTAAAATCGTTATAAAGGAGATCATTAATACATACAATTGTGCTCAGGGCACGCGGTGTGTTTAACTCACTCTCTGACACTGCCTCCATCTCCCTTTTTACCTCTGTTTGCCTCTCGTTTTCTCTCTCTCTCTATGCATATTTCTCTTCATCGGTCTCTTTTCTGTGTTTTTCTGTCATGTTTTATCCACCTCTGTTACTTTCTGCCTCTCTATTGCTGTCTCTATATTTTCCAATCTGTCACTCTGCTTTTTTTCTGCTGTCCTCTCTCTCCCTCTCTCCTAATGTCTGCCTGCCTCTGATTGTCTCTGCCGCCTTTGGCTCCTCTCTCCCTCAGCCACACTGTACCTCCAACTCATTGCCTGCAACGCTGTTTACTCTTTCCACTTCTGTCAGCCTCTGTTTATTTCTGAGCCTCTGTGTCTCTGTGTTTATCCTTTTCTCTTTCTCTATTTCTGTTTATTTGTTTTCCTTTTTATCTCAGTCTTTCTCTATCAAAGTGTTTCACTATCATTCCATTCCTGTTTTTCCTTTTATCTTTCTCTATATCACTAATATTGTCTCCATTGCTTTATCACTGTCTCTGTTTTTCATTCCGTTACTTTTTCTCTTTCTTCAATCTTTCATTTTTTAATTTCTCTCTTTGTCTTCGCCGCCGCTTCCTTTCGATTTTACAATTGAATAGCAATTTTTATTCCAGTGTTCACAGACTGCACAGATGTATTACTACTTTTGACCTTATGTATTATATAAATGAAGACAAACTTAAAATTATAATTATGAAATATTAATGAAAAATGCTGGAAACACTCAGCAGGTCAGGCAGCATCTGTGCAGAGAGAAACAGAGTTAACGTTTCCGGCTGCTGACCTTTCATCAGAATTGGAAAATGTTAGAGATGTAAAATGTTTTAAGCGAGGATAGGGTCGGGAAAATCGGGAAGGGGAGAATTGAACAAATGGGAAGTACATTAATAGGGAGGACGGCAGGAAAGTTTGAATGTCAATAGGGCTAATGGTGCAAGGTAATGGAAGAATTAAGAAACAAAAGATGGGTCTAGAAGAGGTGTAAATGGGAATGGCAGATTCATCAACAACTGCCGTCTGAAAAAATAGGGGCAGAGGTTAAGATCTGAAATTGATGAACTCGATTTTGAGCCCAGAAGGCTGTAAAGTGCATAGTCGGAAGATGAGTTGCTGTTCCTCGAGCTTATGTTGAGATTCAGTGTAGGAGGCCGAGAGTGGGAGAAGAGCGGAGAATTAATGTGACAGGCGACCGGAAGCTCAGGTTCAACATGTGGACTGAATGGAGGAGTTCCACAAAGCGGTCACCCAGTCCGCGTTTCAATTCTAATTATGCATTTGAAATGAAACTGTAACATTCGTTTGTTCAGACACATCACACAGATATATTAGTTAACACATTTGCGAAATAACAGGCTTCACACTTCAGAAGTAATTCAATGTATAAAGTGTTTGGAGATGTGAACATGTAAAAGCAGCTGTATAAATGTAAATTAAAGATAACGTTGTATTGTGGACCAAAAGATTTGCGCCTCTTTCTTGGTTTCACTGTGTATATGTTCCCGTCTTTCATAAAAAAACAGCTTACATTTATTTATATAGTGCACTTTACACAGCAAAACCTCCCAAGGCGCTAAACAAGAGCAATATCAATAAACCATATTTGACACCGAGCCACAGAAGGAGATATCAGGACTGATGACCAACAGCTTGGTCAAAGGGATCGGTTTGAAGGAGCATCTTAAAGGAGGAGAGAGAGTTAGAGATTCTGAGAGGATTAGAGAGGGAATGCCAGAGCTGAGGGCCCAGGCAGCTGAAGGCATGGCCAGCAATAGTGGATCACTTCCCAGTGTCTCTCTCTCTCCCTCTATCTAACTTTGTCTGTGCCCCTCAGTTACTTTCTCCATCTGTCTACCCCTCTCAACTCTCTCTCTCTCTCGCTTCCTATTAGCTGTTTTATTGATTTTCTGTCCTTGTTCATAATGTTTACATATGCTCGTCCCCCGGGTTCTTTTATTTCTTTCCTTCTTTCTCGCTGTTCATTTTTGCTTTCTATTAATCATGTTCTCCCTTTCTATCCATTTTATCTTCATGAATGTCTTTGCCTGTTTGTCCCTCTACATGTTTCAATGCCTGCTTTTTTGTGTTTCTATTAGTTTGTCACGTTTTTGTGCCTCTTCACCTTCTGATTTCTATCTTCACTCTTTGCTCCTTTTCGCTATTCAGCTAGTGTCTCCGATTTTCTGTCTTTCTCTCTCCCTGACTTATATTTCCATTCACTTATCTCTTTTTGAATTGTTCTGTCTCGCTCTCTGCTTCCTGTCGCATGTTGCATCTTTACCCCTTTTCTGTCGGCATCTTGCAATATGTCGCACTCTCTATGTTTGTATCTTTCTTTCCTTGCCTCACTTTATCTCGATTCTCCCTCTCATTTTCACTTTCCAGGAGCAGCTCTTGTGAGTGCTACCGGCAGAGGTTCTACGCCGTACGTTACAGATGATTAATTTCCCCCTCATCTCTGCATAGCTATATATCTCCTTGTTTTGTTACTATCGAACTCTGTGTTTTAGCTGTTTATCAGTCGTGAAGTATCTCTCTTTATATTTATTTTCCTACTCTGTTAGTCTTTCTCTCTGTTTCACTGTTTTTCTGTCTCTCCCGTCTTCTCTCTATCTCTTTCTCTTTTGATGTTTCCCTCCCTTGCCGTTTCCAGCTCCCTCTATAAATGTTTCTCTCTTTCCCTGAGTTTCCCTGTCTGCTCCTGCTTCAAACTCTCTCTCTCTGTAAATTGCCATTTCTTCTCTGTCTCTCTATCTATCGCTCTGTCTGATTCCATCTCTCCTGTTTCTTTATATTTCCTGTTTCTCCACCTTTCTGTTACTCGCTGTGGGTTTCACTCTCCATCTATCTATTTATCTATCATTTCTTGCTAACTATCCGTTTAATATCTCTCCCTACATCTGTCTATCTTTCAACCCATATACCTATATTGTCGATGGTGGCTCAGTTGGTAGCTCCCTCGTGTCTGAAACAGATGGTTGTGTGTTCATAGTCCCATTCCAGAGGCCTGAGCGCAGAAATCCAGGCTGACATTGCAGTAGAGTGCTGAGGGAGCGCAGCAATGTCGGAGGTGCCGTCTTTCGGACGAGATGTCAATCCGAGGCTCCATCTGTTCTCTCAGGTTGCACCTACAAGATCCCATGGCACTATTTCGAAGAAGCTCAACGGAGTTATGTCTGGTGTCCGGGCCACTATTTTTCCCTCACTCAACACTTCGATCATTATCACTTTGCTATTTGTGGCAGCTTGCTGTGCGCAAATTGGCTGCCTCGTGTCCTACATTGCAACAGTGACTACACTTCGAAAATTACTTCATTGGCTGTAAAGTGCTGTGGGACACCCGGATGTCGTGAAAGGCGTTATTGAAATGCAAGTCTTTCTTGTTTCCTATTAATCTCCATCATTAGACCGATATATATCAATGATTTGGATGATGGAACCAAATGTAATATTTCCAAATTTGCTGTGGACACGCAACCAGGTGTGATTTTGAGCAGTGAGGAGGATGCTAAGAGGCATCAAGGCGATTTCGACAAGTTGAGTTTGTGGGAAAATACATGGCAGTTGCAGTATAGGGTGGATAAATTTGAAGTTATCCACTTCGGTAGAAAGAACGGAGAGGCAGAGTATTATCTAAATGGTGATAGATTGGGAAATGTTGTTGTACAGAGGGACCTGGGTGTCCTTTTACGCCAGTAACTGAAAACCAACATGCAAGTGCAGCAAGCAGTTAGGAAACAAATGGTATGTTGGCCTTCATTGCAAGCGAATTTGAGTACAGGAGTAAGGTGTCTTACTGCAGTTATACAGCGCCATGGTGAGACCACACCTGGAGTACTATGTGCAGTTTGGTGTCCATATCTAAGAATGTTCAGCAGAATGATTCCTGGGATGGCAGGACTCTTGTATGAGATGCGATTGTGTCGACTAGGTCTGTATTCACTAGAGCTTAGAAGAAAGAGAGGGGATCTCATTGAAATGTCTAAAATCCTGGCAGGGCTAGACAGACTGGATGCAGGGAGGAATTTTCCCCTGGCTGTGGGTGTCTAGAGCGTGTGGTCACAGTCTCAGGATACGGGGTAGGAGATTTAGGACTGCGATGAGGAGAAATTTCTTCGCTCAGATGGTGTTGAACCTGTGGAATTCTCTAACACAGAAGTTGTGGATTCCAATCACTGAACATATTTAAGAAGGAGATGGATAGATTTCTAGACACAAAAGTCATCAAGGGCTATGTCGACGGAACTGGAATATGGTATTGAGATAGAGGATTAGCCAAGATCACATTGAATGTCAGAGCAGGCTCGAAGGGCCGAATGGCCTACTCTTGCTCCTGTTTTTCTGTGTTTAAATGATTCCCTTCTGTCAGCTGGCCAACAGCAGCTACTTTGATGCGCAGCTTGTTCAGTTAAAGTGCTTTTGAGCTCTTTAGCGCTGCCGTTTGGAGAAACAATTCCTGTGTCGACTGCAAAGGAGACTGCAGGGTTCTCAAAATTCCCACATTCCCCAAAGTTGTGGATAAAGGGACCCTGTATGGACAAGTTATGAAATGGCAGCGTACCCAAAATGGCTTCTGCAGCCTCGTGGCCAAAACGACAGGCTTTAAAAGCAAGGCTCTGCAAACAGGCAGATACCATTTTTTCAAGCCTGGAACGAAACTTAAAATGCATATACATGTGAATAGACTCTGTGAGGACAGACAAAGCAAACATAGAATATGCATTCCATTCGCCTTCACACAGATCAGGTTAGAATGGGCCTCAATCAAGGCCATCAGGTTTCTGCATATTTTAATCGGTAACAGCTCACAGAAGCCTTCAAGTCAGGAAAACCCGATTAAGTCTCATACATAACCAACAACCAGGGCACAAAACCATTATGACACAGAGACAGCCATTTCAGAAGACCTTAAAGTAAATGGCTGTAATCACTTTAAACGAACCCGCCAAAAGATAGACAAAGGACTGACCTGATTTGGCGCGCAGCTAAGGAAAGACGAATCGGGTATAATTGTAGGCCAACTGGTAAGGATCGGCCTCTTAGTTCTTAGCTTTAGCTCTCATGCCCTGGCCTCGTGGCGGGCACTCTTCCCACTCCCCGCGGCGCTCAACAAGCAAGGACGTCCATTACACTGGGGCCAAATGCGGGAGGAGAACGAGACCCGAGTTCAAAACCACACAGGACACACAGGCCACAAACCGGCAGACGAGACGAGATAAGATGAAGAATACGGTAAAGGCAGAGAAGGGCAGCGGAAAGACGTGTTGGTGGACAAACGCCCAGTTATAAGCTGATGTTTGCTGAATAAGTTGGCGTCTGATGCATGGACAGTAAATTAAGACAAACAGCCTAGTTATAAGCTGGCGTTTGTGAGAATAAGTTGGCGTTCAAAGCCTTTGAGAGTAAGCTAGCATTTAAAGCCTGGCTTGAAAATTGGACAGTAATAGCCCGGGTAACGAATAAACTGGCGTTCGAAGCATGGGTAGCATAATCATTTAGACGGTAAAGAACGCCAAGCGACCCCCCAGCTGCAGCAATACCGCCGACGACCGCCCGAGGAAGAAGAAGACAAATTGCCACTCGCCGACATCGGTAGCTGATGAAAAGGAGGGTGCTTCGCACAAAGAACTTCAGCGCCGCACCCTGTGACCACGTGGCGACGGGATACCCCAGAGGACAGGAAGAGCGGACGCCACCCTCTAATGCAACAGGTTTTGAATTGGTGAGCATGAATACCTGGCCCCTCATAGCTTAACCTAGTTAGTCATAGGGGGTGGGATTAAGGATAAGGGGATTTTTAATGTATTTGTTTCCCTCGATGTGCCGTGTGTTCCCCATTCCCACATAAGTGTATGAAATGTTTTATGCCTGGAACTATACCAGTAATTAATAACATAAGAACATAAGAACATAAGAAATAAGAGCAGGAGCAGGGCAATCGACCCCTCGAGCCTGCTCTGCCATTCAATAAGATCATGGCTGATCTGATCCGAACCGCCAATCTACTATCACTGAACCATCTCCTGAATTTAACAGAATTAGACACACGAAATAGGAGCAGGATCAGGCAACATGGCCCCTGGGCCCGCTCCGCTACCCACAGGGCCATGACCGATCCGAACCTAGGCTCATGTCCAAATTCCTGCCTGTTCCCCATAACCCTTTATTTCCTTTACTTCTAGGAAACTGTCTATTTTCTGTTTTAAATTTATGTAATGATGTAGCTTCTACAGCTTTTTGGGTAGCATATTCCATGGTCCTACCACCCTCTGAGTGAAGAAGTTCCTCCTCATCTCAGTTTTGAAAGAGCAGCCCCTTATTCTAAGACTATGCCCCGTAGTTCTAATTTCACCCATCATCGGGGACATCCTCCCTGCATCCACCCGATCCAAACCCTTCACAATCTTATATGTTTCAATAAGATCGCCTCTCATTCTTCTGAACTCCAATGAGTAGTGTCCCAATCTACTCAACCTCTCCTCATATGCCCATCCCCTCATCCCCGGGATTAACCAAGTGAACCTTCTTTGTACTGACTCGAGAGCAAGTATGTCTTTTCTTAAGTATGGACACCAAAACTGTATGAAGTATTCCAGGTGCGGTCTCACCAATACCTTGTACAACTGAAGCAATACCTCCCTATTTTTATATTCTATCCCCCTAGCAATGAAAGCCAACATTCCATTGGCCTTCTTAATCACTTGCTGCACCTGCATACTAACCTTTTGAGTTTCGTGCACCAGGATCCCCAGATCCCTTTGTACTTCAGTACTTTCCAGTTTCTTGCCATTAAGATAATAACTTGCTCTACGATTTTTCCTGCCAAAGTGCATAACCTCACATTTTCCAGTATTGTATTCCATCTGCCAAATCTCTGCCCACTTACTTAGCCTGTCTACGTCACCTTGCAGGTTTTTTATGTCCTCCTCACTCACTACTTTCACTCTCATCTTAGTATCATCTGCAAACTTTGATATGTTACACTCGGTCCCCTCCTCCAAATCGTTAATATAGATTGTAAAGAGTTGGGGACCCAGCACTGACCCCTGCGGAACACTACTAGTTACTGATTGCCAGTCCGAGAATGAACCATTTATCCCAACTCTCTGCTTTCTGTTAGATAGCCAATTCTCTATCCTTGCCAGAATATTACCCCCAATCCCGTGATTTTTTATCTTAAGCAATAATCTTTTGTGTAGCACTTTGTCAAATGCCTTTTGGAAGTCTAAATACACTACGTCCACTGGTTCCCCTTTATCCACCCTATATGTTACTTCCTCAAAGAACTCCAGCAAATTTGTCAAACATGACTTCCCCTTCATAAAACCATGCTGACTTTGTCCTATTAAAATATGATTATCCAAATGTCCTGTTACTGTCTCCTTAATAATGGACTCCAATATTTTACCTACAACAGATGTTAGGCTAACCGGTCTATAGTTTCCAGCCTTCTGTCTACTGCCCTTTTTAAATAATGGTGTTACATTAGCAGTTTTCCAGTCTGCCGGGACCTTTGCTGATTCCAGGCAGTTTTGGAAAATTATTACCAATGCATCCACAATCCCTACCGCCACTTCCCTCAAGACCCTATGATGGAAACCATCAGGTCCAGGTGATTTTTCTGCCTTGAGTCCCATTATTTTACCGAGTACCACTTCTTTAGTGATTTTGATCTTGTTTAGCTCCTCCCCCCCATAGCCCCCTGTTTGTCCAGTGTTGGGATATTCTTAGTGTCTTCTACTGTAAAGACTGATACAAAATATTCATTCAGTGTTTTGCCACCTCCATATTTCCCACCATTAATTTCCCGGTCTCATCCACTAAGGGACCAACATTTACTTTAGCCACCCTTTTTCTTTTTATATAATTATAAAAACTCTTACTGTCTGTTTTTATATTTTTTGCTAATTTACTTTCATAATCTATCTTCCCTTTCTTAATCAATCTTTTTGTTACTTTTTGCTGTCTTTTAATGTTTTCCCAATCCTCTATCCTCCCACTAGATTTGGCTACCTTATATGCCCTTGTTTTTAGTGGAATACTATCCTTAATTTCTTTACTTAGCCACAGATGGCTGTCTTTTCTTTTACACCCTTTTCTTCTCAGTGGAATATATATTTCTTGGAAGTTGTAAAATAACTCCTTAAATGTTCACGACTGATCATGTCTCGTCTTACCCTTTAATCTATTTTCCCAATCCACTCTACTCAATTCCGTTCTCATACCTTCATAGTCTCCTTTATTCAAGCTTAGCACGCTTGTTTGAGATCCAACCTTCTCACCCTCTAATTGAATATGGAATTCAACCATGTTATGGTCACTCATTCCAAGGGGATCCTTTACATTTTTAATTAATCCTGTATCGTTACACAGGACCAGATCTAAGGTTGCTTGTCCCCTGGTCGGTTCATTTACATACTGCTCAAGAAACACATCCCTAATACACTCAATAATTCTCAGTAGCATTGTGTTTTATTCAGCCTTTTAATAAAATGTTGGTTTGCTTGCACCAAACCACGTGTCTACTCGATTTTCTGTATCGCCGCCTGTACCTAACTCTGGTGTCTACAACCCATGGGGTGTGGAGCGATTCGAACCACTCAAAGGCAGTCAAGGTCAGAGCTGACTGGGCACACACGCCAAAACCCCCTAAAGAAATGGCGACCATGGTAGGACTCCGGCAACAGGGGAGTGATACAGTAGACAATGGTTCGGATGAGCAAACCTTCATGGAGGAAAGGATTTCTGATTATGTATTTAGTAAGGTGAATATCACAAAGAAGCGGATCACCAATCTGTGAAGGGCTGTTCGTCCGGTAGATGCTGCAGCTAAGTGGACAGAAGGGAGGGAGCACACGAAGTCGCTAGAGAAAGCAGATGGCTTGATGTGTTTCAAGAAGCAGGTCCTGCTTTTGGACAGGCTCGTTGCAGCTCAGGCAGCCAAGTTAAAGGAGTCAGCCCTGGAGATCCAGGACTAGCCTCTATCAGGGGAGAAGTTAATGGTAGCATTACAGGCCCTGAATCAGGAAAGGGTACATTTAATGGGAGAACATAAGGCCAAGTTGTAATACCTACTGTGCCATGTCACTGAAGCCAAGGGTAACGAGTTGAGTTTGTGGGAAAAGAACGCCCGCCTGGCAAGGCAAGTTAGAGAGCAGGAGGAAAAGATGAAAGAGGTAAATGCAGCTTAAATCTAGCGAGTGAACAGGGGTTTGAAGATGCAGATCATGGCCGCTGCAAGGAACAGATTGAAAATCTGAGCCGACACTGAGGAAGGCAAAAGGCATGGTGTGCCTCATAAGCCCGGAAGCAGGCCAGGTGGATTTTATTGGGACCGAGGGGTGAACAGTTCAGACATCACTGGTAGTGCCAAGGGGCGACACGGTTGAAGAACAGGAGGTCTCTCGGCCGCCACCCGTAGCACCAGAATTTAGCGAGGTCTGGAAGCAAGATGGGGCAGAGTCAGCGTTGAGAGCAGAGGTGTAACAGCCCCCGCCAGAGAGGCCGGAGCCGGGACCGAAGTTTCCAGCACAGCATCCGTGTTTCGGGCCACCCGTCAATGGCGATGACGAGTGACTCCTCGAAAACCAGTTCCTATTACCCTATAGCAGCCAACAGCTTAGGGCCATGGTGAGCCATATCCAAAAGCTCTCCGAAAACGGGACCCCTTGATCCACTTCAGGGAAGTAGAGCAGGCAGCCAGCGTCAACAACTGCGATGGTGCTGAGCAGGCCAAAATGCTGCTATTTTCCCTGGAGTGTCGGCTCCTGCAATCCCTCTCTGACGACTGTAAGGAGGGGCAGAGCCGGAATGAAGAGCTCAGGGATGAGGTTCTGGAGGCCATAGGGATGAATGAGGGAAGTCCTTTCTCCCGTGTGGAGAAAACCGTCCAGCACACAGGGGAAACCCCGGTGGCTTCCGCGGAAATGTTATGGCCGGTTAAAAGGAGCACCTGTCCCGGGGCACCTAATCGGGCATTCCTGAACCAGGGTCAGCTGGCCCATTGGTTCCGTTGCCTGGTGGCAAAAAGCTTGCCAGAGGTCCAGGCCAAGGCAACAGTCTGGTTTGAACCAAGAATCCTCAGACCACTGAACTTGCGGTGATCAGGCCATTCAATTTATCCTATAAGAACGGTAGGGGAAGTGATGCACACACACCTAATTGGAAGGTGCATGAGGTAAAACCCGGACAGTGTAGGAAGGAGTGGCATCAGGAAGGGAATAACCCATCTTACAGTAAGATGAATTGTTATTGGTGTAGGAAGTACGGCCACTGGACGAAGGAGTGGAAAAACTCTTGGAAAGACAACAAGTGGAAGAATTCCGCCGCCCCAGCCCAAAAGGCAGAGGCAGGAATCCCTCCCGCCACGGTCGAGTCATTTTTGGACAACATGAGGTCCTTATTGACTGGCCATGGGAGAGAAGCAGCCGCTACCGGTGCTCTGACCCCGTCAGCCCCTCCAACCCACAGCCAGCGCAGCCTGTTTACCTGTGTTCCCTTTGATACGATGCATGGAAAAGACCCTCGTGGAGATGGAGGTGGAATAGGTGAAGGGGAACTATCTGTTGGACACGGGGGCATCATGCACCATGGTCCATTCGGATAACCCCACCACCTCGCCTCTATCTAACGGGGTCCCATACAATCTGTCGGGATTCATAGGCAAAGAACAGGCTGGCTCATTTTCCATCCCGCTCGCCATTCGGTTAGGACCACTCCGCTCCAGGTGGACCTGTGTCCTGATGAGATGGGAAGTGGAGTGTGGAAGAGGGGCCCTGAGAGCCGAATTTATTTTAGGCCACGGGATCCTGGCAGATTTAAGGAATCATTGCTTATGGGGGGGCAAGTACAGGAAAGGACGGCGAGCTGGTAGTCATCCCAGGGAAAGAAGGGAAGGGACCCTGTGCAGCATGAAGCCCAAAGAGAGTTATAACCTCGAGCTCATGGTCAGTAATACCCCGAAGGAGTTCCAGGCATTTGTGCAGGTCCACCTAGCCACATTTGCCACACACAATCACAACTGCAGGAGGGTCAACAGGTTTATGTCAGCGTAGATGGGGACCCCATGGCCAGGCCACAAAAACAGTACAACTTCCACAGGGATGCGGAGCCGGGCATGGAAGCAGCCATGTCCTCTTCAGTACAGCAGGGGTTTCTGAGACCGATAGCCACCCACATTAGCTCGCCACTGTGGCCGGTTAGAAAGCTGGACAATTCCTGGAGGGCCTCGGTGGACTATCGGGTGCTCAACAGTAACATCCCAGCCTGTGCACCCACGGTAGCAGCAGTTGCCGACCTGATAGGAAGAATTCCAGCATTCGCGACCACCTTCACGGTGCTGGATGATTCCAACGGGTTTTAGTCCATCCCTTTAAGGAGGGAGGATCAGTAGAAGTTTCCCTTTATTTTTAAAGGGCAACAGTACAAATGGAACTATTTGCCTCAGGGCTTCCACAAATGCCCCAGCATTTTCCATCAGTGCATGGCACACAGTTTAAAATGTTTCAGTCAGTCCAGACAGTTGGTACAGTATGTGAATGACCTGCTCCTGTTCACGGATTTGAAAGAGGAGCATGACCAACTGCTGGCCGAACTACTGGTGCTGCTCAGACAAAAGGGTTTTAAAGTAAACCCAAAGAAAGCGCAGATCGGCCAGCAGGAGGTGAAATTCCTGTGCCTGACTGTATGAGCTGGAGAAATGGCCATAGATAAGGCTAGGAGGGAGGTGGTACAGGAGTTACCAGTCCCCAACACAGTTGCGGGTGTGAGGTCATATTTAGGGTTAACCGGGTACTGCAGAGACTTCAGCCAGCGGGGATAGCCTGACTTCTGTGCTGCTTCAAGAGTGGCATGGCAGGCTGAGTCCGGTTTGCTACTCCTCCAGGATATTCACGGAGGTGGAAAGGAGCTTCTCCAACTGTGAGCAGCACCTCCTCGCCATACATTGGGCTGTGAAAAGATCGCTGATCTTCACAGGCAGCTCTCCCATCACCCTCCACACACATCACACACCCACCCATATGCTTCTGGATGGGAGGATCAAGGATGGAACAGTGAGCAGTGCCCTCATTGCTCGCTGGACCCTGCTCCTCTCACAGATGGATCTTAGAGTGAAGGGTCTCTGCGAGCCGAAGCTTACAGTCAACCTGGGATAACCTGGAACAGCCCACCGGTGTTCCACAGAAGGGGTTTGTGATGTGAACATAGGTTTACGGGCCGGGATGCATCCCACGGGCCGCGAGATCTATGTAGACGGCTCCAGCACGGTATCTGCTGGTGAGCTACTCACAGGATGTGGAGTTTATGACCCATTGGCAAACATTGCCGTGGCAATTAAGCTCCCCAGCACCATGAGCGTTCAGCAGGCTGAACTGTCCGCGGTAGTATACGTCGTTTCCCCCCACAAAATCTTCCCCACCCCATATACGATTTGCTTGGACAGCATGTTCACGCGCAATTCGTGCACTGAGTACCTGGCCATCTGGTACCGCCACGGATACACCTCCGCCGACAGGAGAACCCTCACAGTAAAAGCCCAGCTGAAGAAAATCCTAGCGGCAGTGGGGGAGGAAGGAGAGGTCTTCATTCATAAGGTGAACGCCCATTCCTCCACAGAAACCCGTAGTCAGTGTAACCAGGAGGCTGACATGCTGGTAAATTGGTCCAGACCCATGGCAGCAGTCAGAGGTAGGGACAGGACACCAGGAAAAGCAGGGGTAGCTTTACCACCGGATCTTAAGGCGGTCCAAGCCCAAGACCCCGTCCTCAAAGCCATCCTCAATGCAGTGATTGAGGGGAAAAGTGTAGAGGGTCCTTATGGCACAGCAGCCCTCTCTGTGAAAGAAGGCATCCTGTTTAGGGGAAAACATATGGGTTGTACCACAGCAGCACAGGAGGGAATTCCTTCAACTGTCCCAAGAGGGTCCAGGAACGGGGCATCACGAGCCTGAGATCACCTGGCAGCGGGTGGAACCGGCGGGATGGTGGCCAGGACTCAGGGAAGATGTCCGCGTGTTCTGCGCCGCTGTTTGGTGTGCCCTGCGAACAACACTGACCCCCATAAATGGAAGGTACCCATAGGACGCATCAGGAGGGTAGAGGGACCATGGCAGTCGATACAGGTCTACTACATCGGGCCCATACCCACCGCCCAGGGAGTCTATAAGTACTGCCTAGTTTCTGGTGGATGTGTTCAACAATTGGGTAGGAGCCTTCCCCTGCAGAACGGCCACAGCTCTGGCTACAGCCAAGATCCTGGTCCGGGAGGTGTTCTCGCGATGGGGGCACCACAGTATGTGGAGTCCGGCCAAGGGAGACACTTTACCGGACAGGTAATGCAGAATAACCTTATGATGCTCAGCCTCGAGGGGAAGTGGCATATCGCCCACAACCCACCATCATAAGGGATTATGGACAGAATGAATAGGACCTTAAAGAAAAGTTTGAGGAAAGAGACGGTGGACTCACCTCGAAAATGGGCAGAGCTCCTACCGTTGGTCCTCATGGGGATTCGGGCCAGCCAATCAAAAAGCACGGGGTACTCCCCGCATGAGCTGACGACTGGCAGGTTTAAGAGAACCCCCACGCATGTACTAGACCTGGAGCTCACAGAAGGTCAGCTCAGGGAGATAAACCGGGACAGGGTCGCCCGCAACCTCTTCGAGCACCTTAAGCAGGTCCACGGGCAGGCGGCTGGAAATATGGTAAAGAAACATCGGAGCAACCGATTCCTGTTAGAACCCTGAAAACACCACGAGTGGGAAATAGGGGATCAGGTCATTGTGAGGAATTTTGCTCGGATGGGGAGTCTGGAACAATTATACATGGGGCCTTACAGCATTGTTGACAAGGAAAGCCCATGGTATACGTCGTTAAGATGCCTCGACGCCCCAAATGGTTACATATTAATCAGTGTAAACTGTTCAAACCCGAGAAGAGAGGACTATCAGTGGGGGCAAGGTCTGAGGATAGCAATCCTCCGCCTGCAGCGGGAACAAGTTCACAGACTGCACAACCAGGCACGGTGGCTTGTTTAAGGGGAGAAGCAATCCCGCCCACCGCTTGGGACACTCCCACACTCTTGTGGGATTCAGATGAGGAGGGACCCGAGAGCGAAGACCCCGCCCCTGACCTAGGTTTAGAGCAAGAGGGACCAGAGAGTGAATGCTCCGCCCCTGACCCAGA
Organism: Somniosus microcephalus; assembly: GCF_052327205.1. Taxonomy (NCBI): domain Eukaryota; kingdom Metazoa; phylum Chordata; class Chondrichthyes; order Squaliformes; family Somniosidae; genus Somniosus; species Somniosus microcephalus. The sequence goes on along the minus strand of NC_140990.1, from coordinate 16,117,308 downwards.
TTTGGGACATGGGGGCGGAGACCTTCAGCCCACAGGAACAGGCTGCAAAGAGTTACCTGCCCCTCGCCCAGGTCCAGGATGGATAAAGCCTGAGGGAGAAGATCCCCAGCCAGCGGTAGTGGTGAGCCCACAGACCGCACCGGAGGGGGCAGCGGTTCCGGTTAAAGAACCACCAGCCAGAAAACCCCCACCCGCCAAAGTCCCTAGAACGTCCCTACGGACGCCCCAGCCAAGGAAAACATGGTCACCGGCTCCCCATTTGAAAGGGGCAGGCTCCCGACTTAGGGGTAAGTCCAAGGACAGAGGACCCCAGCCAGCAGTCACAGGCTGCGAGGGGCCGAAAGTACAGGACAGTGCAGCCACACCGAAGGGAGCAGTGTGTCGCATCCCATACAGGGATTAGGCTGGCCGCCAGAAGATGGGCGGCGGATCTTTAAGTAATTTTAAGTTTTGATGTTTTTAAGTTTGGGTGTTTAGTTTTAGTTTAAATAAGGATTGGTAGTTTTAAAGTAGTATTTTTAAGAGTGTTTGTTTTCGAAGTCGAGGTCGCACGACTCGACTATGCTTCACCCAAGCCAAAGAATCTCCTCGGGACCTGGCTGTATGTTCTTGTATCTCTTTGCAGAAAGGATTTCAGGATGAAGGGGGGCATACTCCTACTCGCACTGATAGGAATGAGCATTGGAACGTGAGGTGACGTGGAGGACTCCCACGTCTATGGGTGTTCAGGGGATAGAGCACCAATAGTGACCGATGAAAGTGGCGAAAGGGATGCGGAGGAGCTCGCCATTTACTTCCACGAGGGAAGGTGGCCAGGATGACTGGGATCCAATTCGACTCAGTACTCCAGCTAGACCGGGTTTACGTACGGGGAGGCCTCCCTCCTCTGCCCCAAGGGTCAGCGTCACCGTAGGGAAACGTGTATGTTTAACATTCAAGGGACATATTCCTTTGGCTAGGTGGTGGTGGCTCAGGAAACTGAGCAAGAATATGGGAAAACCCGCAATGAGGTGGGAACGATTGGGGAGCAATACCCATCGGACGATTACAGGGACTCACGGGGGATTGAGTGTGTGCTGGGACAAGTGGTGGGAACCGGATCAGGGGATTTATGTCTGTATGTGGGGGTCAGAAAAGGTCTGCCCCACAGGCATATCCATCATTTTCCACCGGCAATGGCAAGATGCCGGGGAGGGGGTGGAGTATGATTCCAGCCTGGAGACGTGTGCAGTCCCATTCTCCCCGATCCCAATGAATGCCACTGAAATTGTAACCCGCCCCCGAAAGCCCCTGCCCAAGATCCAGGCAGCAAGTATACACATGGAGGGGTGTCCCCCCGCCACCAAGGGAGCAGGGAATGGGCTGGTACTAGTGCCTATGGAGCAGGTGCTATACCATGGGGTACACTACGCGGTAGCCTCCGTGATTTTAAACCTCACCGAGGTACATTTACCGGAATGGTGCCCCAGGGAAACAGAGCAGGTATACCAGGCCCTGTTAAAGGAGATGTTCAGAAAATTTTATGAGTTTGATTTTGCCAATATCGACAAAACCGAGCTATACACCACACACCATGAGATTTTGGGTAATGCAGGGAGGCAAAGAAGGTGAGCATGGAATGATGTTTTTACTGCGTTTAACACTGGGTCCTCTGTCATCAACAGTTTAGATGACATAGAATTGCAGACCCAGATAAACGGTTTCAACACTCAGAGAAAGAAAATCCTAATGGATGAGAATAAGGTACTAGGCTCAGAGTTACATGAGGACCAGGCCGTGACGGTCCATTTAAAAGAAATAATAGCTGAGCTGGAGAAGCACGCAAAGACTGTGACTGCCCTCATAAGAGAGGACAGAAATGCTTTGGATCAGGCTGCGCAGAAGGAGGTGTGCGTGCTGTATGGGGCGTGGTTGCTGGGCAAGAGCTGCAGCAACCTGGAGGATTTAAACATAGAAACATAGAAGATAGGAGCAGGAGTAGGCCATTCGAGCCTGCTCCGCCATTCAACGAGATCATGGCTGATCATCCAAACCCTAGCACCGGTATCTACACCGACAGCCATCCCACCCCAACCCTATCCCCGTATTTAATCCCCCCTAACACTAAGGGCCAATTTTTATCATAGCCAATCAACCTAACCAGCACATCTTTGGACTGTGGGAGGAAACCCACGCAAACACGGGGAGAATGTGCAAACTCCACACAGACAGTTAGCCGAGGCCGGATTTGAACCCGGGTCTCTGGCGCTGTGAGGTAACGTGCTAACCACTATGCCACCGAGCATAGGTTTAATCCCCTCCTGGATCAGCAAAAGCACTTCGCAGCCCTCCATCCATTTGAGAATGCATTAAGCCCGTGTCAACTCCGGCTAGCTTCTGAGGCCTAACCAGTCCCAGTGGATTGTGGACGGTCCAACCACACTGTTATGGCTATAATAGTTAGGATGCCGGTCATGGGTAGGACAGCCCGACCCACACCGGTATACAGGTTAGAGAACATTGGAGTCATTCAAGGGGGAGCGCAGATTCGTTTCACAGCGGTCCCACTTTACATTATAAAGTGGGAGCACGCTATGACAGGTACTAACCTCTCGGGGTGCCGGAGCCGGGGAGTACACATAATCCTGTGTCCCCAGCACTTGAATGCCTATTCAAAACCACAGTGTGCATTCAGAGCTGCTGGCGCGAACCCTATAAATTGTACCATGGAGGCAATGGCACAAGACCATGTTCCCTTCAGGTATCATATATAGGAGGTGGGACATATTGTGTCACCACAGGAGCGACCCACTACCAGCATGGACAGCATAGCTGGTGTCCGGTTAATGACAGCAGTTTCTGCTTTAAACCCGAGGCCGAATTTCAAGTGGTCCAGGAATGAATTGTCCCCATTCCTGAACCTTCCACTGTTCACCTCACTGTAAAGAGAATTTTAACAACCTACAGAAGTACGTAGCGCATTTCGGCTACGAAATTCCCCCTCCCCGAATGCCTTACCAAATTACTCAGTGCAGTTATAGTTTCACAGAAACATTTTTGCACTCTGGAGCAGAAAACAGTAGAGATAGGGGCTAAGATATTAGACATTGTCGTTCCACCCTGGTGGGACATTTTCAATAATATAGAGGTCCCTTCGTGGATCAGACTGGCTTCCCACATTCTCGTGGTTTACCAGTTGGGGATAGTATTGTACCTAGTATGCACTCTGTGCAAGGGAAAAGGTAAATACTAGAATTCCGAAAGATAAGGACCTGGAAGGAGCATTATGTTACGGTGGAGGGAGATACACCTGTTTGAATTTGCTGTTTGTATTAGTGATGAAAGATTGTTTTTTATGTCCTTATGTTGTTTTAATAAAGATGTTCAGCGTGTTGTTTGGAATAAAGATGAGGTGTACCAAGTGGTGCAGGGGTGCTCGACGCCCTCCATGATTGGATGTGTGTAAACGACTGTAATTATACTATGTATGCTTATGTACACTACATTTTTACAAAATGGGTCGTGAGTATCTTAGATAAGAAACTGCAGGGGAAAATTGACTGTGGAGGGTGAGAAATTTTGCTCACCTTGTCAGGATGATACTTAAAGCAAGTTTAGTATCAACAGGGGGGAGTGTAGAGTTCTCAAAATTCCCACATTCCCCAAATGTTATGGATGCAGGGAACCTGTATGGACAAGTTATTAAAAAGGGTACCCAAAATGGCGTCTGGAACCTCGTGACCAAAACGGGCAGGATTTTCAATGCAAGGCTCTGCAAGCAGGCAGATACCTCTTTTTTTCAAGCCTGGAATGAAACTTAAAATGCATAGACCTGTGAATAGACTCTGTGAGGCCAGACAGAGCAAATACAGAATATACATTCCATTCGCCTTGAAACAGATCAGGTTAGAATGGGCCCCAGTCACAGCCATCAGGTTACTGCATATTTTAGTCGGTAACAGCTCACAGAAGCCATCAAGTCAGGAAAACCCGAAAAAGTCTCATAGATAACCAACAACCAGGACATCGAAACCATTATAACACAGAGACAGCCAATTCAGGAGTCTTTAAAGACTGTAATCTGTTTAAATGAGCCCGCTACAATTTAGACAAAACACTGACCTGATTTGGCGCGCAGATAAGGAATGAACAATCGGTTATAATTGTAGGCCCATCGGTAGTGATTGGTCTCTTAGCTCTTAGCTCTTGTTATCTTGTCCTGGCCTCGTTGCGGGCTCTCTTCCCGCTCCCCGCGCCGCTCAACAAGGAAGGACACCCATTACACCGGGGCCAAACGTGGGAGGAGAACGAGACCCGAGTTCAAAACCACAAAGGACACACAGGCCACAAACGGGCAGACGAGATGAGACGAGATGAAGAATACGGTAAAGCAGAGAAGGGCAGCAGAAAGACGCTTTGGGGGACAAACGCCCAGTTATAAGCTGGTGTTTGGTGAATAAGTTGGTGTTACATGCACGGACAGTAAAACCCGTTTTTAAAAATATGCTGGCGTTCAATGAATGAGTAGCAATATCGAGACAAACGGCCTAGTTATAAGCTGGCGTTTGACAGTGATGGCCCAGGTAAGGAATAAACTGGCGTTCGAAGCATGGATAGTAAATTCATTTAGATGGTAAAGACCGCCAACCGACCCACAACCGCAGCAAAACCGCCGACGACCACCTGAGGAAGAAGAAGAAGAAGACACATCGCGACTCGAAGACGACTGCAGCTGAAGAAAAGGGGGGTGCTTCACAGAAACAACTTCAGCGTCGCGCCCTGTGACCACGTGGCGATGCGATTCCCCAAAGGACAGGAAGAGCGGACCTCAAACCCCACCGTCTGAAGCAACAGGTTTTGAATTGGTGAGCATGAATTCCTGGCCGCTCATAGCATAATCTAGTTAAGCATAGGGGGTGGGTTTAAGGATAAGGGGATTTTTTAATGTATTTGTTTCCCTCGATGTGCTGTGTGTTACCCATTCCCACATAAGTGTATTAATTGTTTTATGCCTGCAACTATACCAGTAATTCTCAGTAGTATTGTGTTTAATTCAGCCTTTTAATAAAATTTTGGTTTTCTTGCACCAAACCACTTGTCTACATGCTTTTCTGTATCGCCGCTTGTACCTAAGTCTGGTGTCTAGAACCCATGGGGTGTGAAGCGATTCTAACCACTCAAAGGCAGTCAGGGGCAGAGCTGAATGGGCACACACGCCAAAAGACCCCTACAGTGCTGGGGCCTCAAATATTTGCAATCTGCATGAATTAGTTGAAGGAAGGGACCGAGTATAATGTAGCAACCTTTGCAGATGCTACAAAAGTAGATGGGGAAGCAGGTTTTGCAGAGGGCTCAAAGAATCTGCAAAGGGACATAGACAGGCTAATGAGTGGGCAAACAATTGGCAGATGGAGTATAATGTTGGATTTTTGCGAGGTTATCCACTTTGGCAGGAAAAAATAGAAAAGCCAATTATTATTTAACTGAAGAGCGCTTACAAAGTGCTACAGCTCAAAGGGACCTGGGGATCCTTGTTCATCAAGCACAAAAAATAGCATTCAGGTATAGCAAGTGATCAAAAAGTCAAATGGAATGTTGGCCTTTATTGCAAGGGGGTTGGAGTATAAAAGCAGGGATGCCCTTCTACAGCTTTACAGGGTATTGGTGAGACCACACCTTGGGCACTGCATAATGTTTTGGTCTCCTTATTTAGAAAGGATATACTTGCTTTTTAGGAAGTTAAGAGACGATTCACTCGTTTGATTCCTGAGATGAGGGGTTTGACTTATGAAGAAAGTTTGAGCAGGTTGTGCCTATAAACATTGGAATTTAGAAAAATCAGAGGTGATCTTATTGAAACATATAAGATGCTGAGGGGGCTCGACAATGTGGATGCAGAGAATATGTTTCCCCTCGTGGGTAAACTTCGAACTCGGGGACATAATTTCAGAATAAAGGGTCGAACTTTTAGAACTGAGATGAGCAGGAATTTCTTCTCGCAGAGGGTCGTAAATTTGTGAACTTCCCTGCCCCAGGGAGCCGTGGAGGCTGGGTCATTAAATACATTTAAGTTGGAGATAGACAGATTTTTGCTAGATACGGGAGTGAAGGGCTATGGGAAGCAGGCAGGGAAGTGGCTTTGCGCCGAAGATCAGCCTTGGTCTTATTGAATGGTGGAGCAGGCTCGAGGGGCCAAGTGGCCTATTCCTGCTCGTATTTCTTATGTTCTTATATGCCGGCACACCATCATAATATGACCCTGTGGCAGAACAAGTGAATGACTCTGGCTAACTGTATATATTTCTCTTTAACGATGTTCTAACACCAGCCTAAACCTGTACCATTGTGTTAGGCATCACTGTGTTTTGTGTATAGAGTTTGCATGTACGGGGCGTGGCCCCTTTAAGAGCGTGGAAAACGCGGGAAAACGCGATGACGTCACGTCTTAAACCACCGGGCTGCCCAGGCAGTCCTCGTGGCATCTCTGTTGAGTAAAGACCTGTTTAATTGTTCTCTGGTGTCGATCTCCGTTATTCGTAGGAATTCGTTAATTCCTGCATTGGTGACCCCATTTTTGTGAACGTTTTCACAAAAGAAGAGCACAGCATGGAAGCAAACGTCGTTTCGCTAAAGCTACTGCAGTTCTGGGAGCAGCAAGCGCCCTCCTGGTTTATTCAGGTCGAGGTCCAGTTCGCCCTGAGGAACATCGATGCGGATCAGACCAAGTACATTTAGGTGGTCTCCGGACTCGACAACTCTACTGCCTCTCGGATCGTCGGCCTCCTCGAAAACCACCCTACAGAGCGCAAGTATGAAACCCTCAAGGCGTGGTTACTGCAGGTTTTTGGGCTCACAAAATTGGAGCGCCCGTGTCGATTACTCGTAATGCCCGGGCTCGGGGACTCCAAACCTTCAGAGTTGATGAGCCAAATGCTCACACTCCTGGGCTCAGAACGTGAATGTTTCCTATTCTGCAAGATTTTCCTCAGCCAACTATCTGAACAGGTAGAAGCTGCCCTGGCCAGATCTGAGTTGAAGACTGCGCAACATCGCTGCAGAGGCTGTCAAAATTTTCACTGCAACTTGGCAGTACTGCGCCGCCACGAGACACCCATCACCGGCAGACGCCACCCCAGCTCGTCAGCCTGCTGGGCTGTGCTTCTACCACGCGCAGTTCAGCGCGAAGGCGAAGCATTGCCGCCCTACCTGCAGTTTTCCCCAACAAAACAAAAAACAGCTGCCACTGCGACCACCGAGGGACGGGTCTAACGGGCACCTCGCAGCCGCGATGGCGATCAGCAATGCAGGAAATTTGCTGTTCATCACTGATTCTCTTTCCGGTTGTCATTTTCTGTGTGACACCAGAGTGCAGTGCAGCATTTCACCCGCGTCCGCCCTCGATGTGCACACGGGGAATCACGACTCCATCCTTGATGTGGCCAATGGCGGAAAAATTCGGACATTCGGCAGACGGCGAGTTGAGGTGTGTCTCGGGGGGCAATGTTTTCACTGGGAGTTTGTTACGGCCAATGTTTGCCAGCCCCTCCTTGGCGCAGATTCCCCAGGCTCATGGTCGACATTACGAACCGGCGACTGATGAACACAGCAACTTTTAATTCACTTCCATGTCACCGCAGTAAAACGACATCGGCAACCATCTCCTTTGTGTTCCTGACTCCTGATGAGTTCGCTCGCCTGCTCAGCGAATTCCCCGACCTGACAAGACGCACATTCTCCTCCACAGCTATGAAACTTCACCACCAACGGCCCCCCGGTCTACGCGCAGGCCCGGCGCCTGGAACCTGGAAAGCTGGCGGTTGCAAATGTGGTGTTTGCAACCATGGAATGGTTAGGGATTATTCACGGGTCAAATAGTCCCTTGTCTTCACCCTTCCATATCGTCCCGAAGCCTGGCGGCGGATGGCAGCCATTCGGCGACTTACGATGCCTAAACGACACCAACACTCCTGATAGGCACCCGATCCCCCACATTCAGGATTTCTCTGCCCATTTGGCAGAGAACACCGTGTTCTCAAAAGTCGACCTCCTCTGGGGCTACCACCAGGTCCCAGTTCATCCACAAGACTTCCAGAATACCGCAGTCATCACCCCATTCGGCCTCTTCGAGTTTTTACAAATGATGTTTGGCTCAAAGAACGCCACCCAGGCTTTCCAATGCCTGATGGACTCCGTGCCATGGGACCTCAATTTCCTCTTCGTCTACCTAGATGATATCCTAATTGCCAGTCCTACTAAGGAAGTACATACCTGTCATCGACGCACCCTTTATTGATGCCTCAGCCAACACGGCCTGATTATCAAACCGGCCAAGTGTCAGCTTTGCCTGCACCAAATTGCCTTCCTGGGGCATCGCATCACCTCAGAGGGAGCGGTTCCTTTACCTTCGAAGGTAGAGGCGGTGACATCTTTTCCGTGCCCACAGAACATAAAGGCCCTGCAGGAATTCCTAGGCATGGTAAATTTTAACCACCGTTTCGTGCCTAAAGCGGCAGTTCTCATGCAGGCCCTGCATGAGGCCCTCAAGGGCAAGAGTGGAAAGAGCCCGGTAGACTGGACGGATGACTTGGCCTGAGTGCTCACCGACACCAAAAGAGCCTTAGCCAATGCGACTATGCTGGTGCACCCGCTGCCAGGAGCCACCATCGCCCTCACCACCGATGCATCGGACTACACAGTCGGTGCCGTGCAACAGCAGTGGGTGAACGGGACGTGGCAGCCGTTGGCATTCTTCAGCCGTCAACTACGGCAGAACGAGAGAGCATACAGCCCGTTCGACCGGGAGTTTCTCGCCCTTTTTCGGGCCATCCGCCATTTTCAGTTCCTATTGGAAGGGCGTCCTTTCGCCGCCTTTGTGGACTATAAGCCGCTAACCTTTGCAAAGGCTAAGACCGCCGAACGTGGTCAGCCCGACAGCAGCTTCAACTGACCTACATATCCGAATTCACCACGGATATACAGAACGTGGCCGGTAAGGACAAACTGGTGGCGGACTGCTTCTCCCACGCGACCTTCAATACGGTTCATTTGGGCTTACAGAACGGCCATCACTGGCCTCCAGTTGGCCGATGTACACTTCCATTCCGCAGGTATCAAGCTGTTGTGTGACATCTCCATACAGGATCCTCGCCCGCTCTTGCCGGTTGTCTGGCACTGCAAAGTGTTCGACGCCATACATGGGTTGTCACACCCAGGAATGAAGGCCTCTCAGAAGCTGATGTGAGCGAAATTTGTACGGCATGGCACGCATAAAAATCTCCGCGACTGGGCCAATAACCTGCAAGATCTGCCAAAAGGCCAAGGTACAGCGCCACATCAAAGCTCCATTGGCCACCTTCACAGTTCTGGAGTGACGTTTTGACCATTTCAACGTGGATATGGTAGGACCACTCCCACCCTCCCATGGTTTTTCACACATCCTGACCAAGGTTCACCGCACCTCCAGATGGCCGGAGGCATTCCCTCTGTCATCCACTACTTCGGTGGACGTGGCCAGGGCATTCATTTCCTCCTGGATCGCCCATTTTGGAGTGCCCGCAGATATTTTGTCAGACAGAGGACCACAGTTTTCCTCCGAACTCTGGAATGCAGTGGCCCAAGGACTCTGTGTCAAGTTGCAACACACCACAGCCTACCACCCACAGGCGAATGTCCTCTGCGGACGCTGCCACCGGTGAATGAAAGCTGCAATGAAGGCCAGCCTTCAGGACGCTGGATGGGCAGACAAGCTTCCATGGGTCCTGTTGAGCCTTCGCACGGCCCCCAAAGAAGACCTTCACTCTTCATCAGCGGAGCTTGTGTATTGTCAGCCGCTGCAAATCCCGGGGGACTTCCTACCAACATCGACGGAGCCATGGTCCGGGTCTGCCCAGCTTGCCAGTCACCAAGAGGCAGCCAGATGATTCGCACCACGGGCTGCAGAGGCCATATGTTCCCACTGAGCTTCACAAGGCTGAATACGTTTTTATTCGCCATGACGCAAATCAGGTTCCGCTCAAGGCCACATATACCGACCCCTTCCGTGTGTTTGAAGCAGGGGACAAATTCTTCATGGTAGATGTCGGTGGTATATCGGACCACATTTCAGTCGACCGCTTAAAGCAAGCACATTTAGTCCTCTACTGTCCCATCGAGACATAACAACCACCTAGACGGGGTCGGCCACCCATCATCGTTACGGCAGACCAAGTGCGACTGCCCACCAGACCGCCAGCCGACCAGCCGCCTCCATCTCGAGGGATTCTGACAGACTCGTCAGACACCCTCACCATTTGACTTTGTCCGTTAAAGCGAATTCTGGGGGGCACATGTGGCAGAACCACTGAATGACTCTGGCTAAATGTATATAATTCTCTTTAAAGATGTTCTAACACCAGCCTAAACCTGTACCATTTTGTTAGGCATTACTGTGTTTTGTATATGGAGCTTGCATGTACGGGGCGTGGCCCTTTTCAGAGCCCGGGAAAACGCACGAAAACGCGATGACGTCCTCATGGCATCTCCGTTGAGTAAAGACCTGTTTAATTGTTCTCTGGTGTCGATCTCCGTTAGTCGTAGCAATTCGTTATTTCCGTCAACCCACATACAAGTGAGAAGCTTTATGAATGAGACGATTGAAGCAACCTCACACCACGGATATTATATGCCCCCTCTAGTCCTCAATTTGAAATCCATAATCTACAGAACCTGAGCCTCGCATATGCTACAAAATAATAAACGAACAGAATCGGCATTTCGAGCATTCGGAAATCATGAATGGTGTGGTGTTACAATACATGGGTTAGAATATTTCAGTTGGGATTGGTGATAGCCCAGATAATAGCATTAGGGATCCTGGGCATTGCATTATGCCGTGAGAAGAAATCGATGAGTGTCATTGAAAATATATGGAATGGTAAGCAGATAGCAATGACAGAAAGAGGATGCCAGGATTATTACAGACAAAGAAGGATATAAAACATTTTGCTAAGAGGCAAGCTAACCTATCGGGAAAAAAAATTAAAAGTAGGAGACTTTGGCACATGGAACTCGGTAAGTTCAGCTTCTGAAATGTATAGTTCTTCGATATATGAGGGGGGATGTTGTTGTTATCAATGGAGCGAGAGGGGGGGAGAGAGAGAGAGAGAGAGAGAGAGACGGAGTTCCCTTAGCAACAGCTGGTGTTTGCAACCAACCAGCCTTGGATAATTTACCACAACAAGGCCGCAATGTTTTTATGTGCTTCTGACGTTTTTGATGTAAATTGAAGAACATGCAGTTTTGTCTCTCTGAAGTATGCAGTAACCAGAGGCTGTCATAATAGGCAATGGCTCCTCCAGTTTGAAAAGAAAATAGTGTATTAGTATATGAGTATTTTCCTTTGTTCGCGTGGTACAAAAAGGCCCATGTCTAGGCACGTGTGCTCTATCTGTGACTATACTCCACTTGTAAATTTATTTTTCTGCTGAAGTTAAAGAAGAAAATGATTATACCCAGGCAAATGTATAAGTTACTACTCAAGTGAATAAACAGAAATTTGTTGAAGTCAACAATTCTTCGATTGCCACGGTGTGTGCTTCTCTCAAGCTATCTTTGAGTTCTTTACCCTGGAGCTTCTGCAAATTAAACAGCCGTCTGGCAAATTGTGCAATAAACGGTCGCTTGTAGCCTGCAAACACCAAATGGATCGGAGCGCTGTCGTAGGAGCAGGCAGTGGCAGTCACTTGATCACATCTACTTTGTCTTGATCGAGACTGTGTCTTTCATCCGAGAAGTTAATACCGAGAAAACAAACATCAGGTTTCAGGAAGTTTGCCTTTCGGGTGTTAATTTTAAGACCAGCCTCTGTCAGCAGCTGCAGCAACTTAGAGAATAAGCAACAGTAGCAGCTCTCGGCCATTCGTCCCCCCGAGCCTGCTCCTACATTCATTAGATTAGGGCTGAAACTCTACATAGAAACATAGCAGATAGGAGCAGGAATAGGCCAATCGGCCCCTCGAGCCTGCTCAGCCATTCAATGAGATCATGGCTGAACATTCAAAGTCAGTGCCCTGTTCATGCCTTCTCTCCAAATCCCATGATCCCTTTAGCTTTAAGTAATATATCCAAATCCTTCTTGAATATATTTAATGAATTGGCCTCTACTGCCTTATTTGGTAGAGAATTCCACAGGTTCACCACTCTCTGGGTGAACAAAGTACTCCTCATCTCTGTCTTAAATGGCTGACCCCTTACCTTAGACTGTGACCCCTGGTTCTGGACTCCCCGACAATTGTGAAAATCCTTCCTGCATCTAGTCTGTCTAGACCTGTTAGAATTTTATTAGTTTCAATGAGATCCCCTCTCATTCTTCTAAACTACAGCGAGTATAAGGCCAATCTACCCAATCTCTCCTCATACGTCACTCCTGCCTGGTGAAACTTCGCTGCACTCCTTCCATGGTAAGAACATCCTTCCTCAGATAAGGCAGCACGGTGGCATAGTGGTTAGCACTGTTGCCTCACAGCGCCAGGAACCCGGGTTCGAATCCGGCCTCGGGTGACTGTCTGTGTGGAGTTTGCACATTCTCCCCGTGTTTGCGTGGGTTTCCTCCGGGTGCTCCGGTTTCCTCCCACAGTCCAAAGATGTGCGGGTTAGGTTGATTGGCTATGATAAATTGACCCTTAGTGTTAGGGGATTAAATACGTGGGGTTACAGGGATAGGGTGGGATATGTGTTGGTGTAGTGGTTACGGGGATTGGGTGGGATATGTGTCGGTGCAGGCTCGATGGGCCGAAATGGCCTCTATCTGCACTGTGGGGTTTCTGTGATTTCTGTGATTTCTGTGAAGGCGACCAAACTGCAAACAATATTCAAGATGTGGCCTCTTTCAGGGCCCTGTACAACTACAGCAATACATCCTTGTTCCTTTACTCAAACCCTCTCGCTATGAAGGTCAACATACCATTTGCCTTCTTAACCGCCTGCTGCACCTGCATGCTTACCTTCAGCGACTGTTGCACCCTTGTGCAATATTCAGATATTAATCTGCCTTCCTCTTTTTGACACATAAGTGAATAACCTCGCATTTATCCACGTTATATTGCAGCTGCCATGCTACTGCCCAATCACCCAACCTGTCCAAATCATACTGGAGTTTGTCGGCATCCTCCACACAGCACACATGCCCAACCAGCTTCGTGTCGTCTGCAAACTTGGAGATATTACATCTACTTCCCTCGTCTAGATCATTAATATATATTGTGAATAGCTGGGTTCCTAGCACCGATCCGTGCGGTACCCCAAATTCACTGCCTGCCACTTGGAAAAAGCCTCATTTATTCCAACACTTTGCTTCCTGTCTGCCAACAGTTCTCTATCCATATCAGTACCTTACTCCTAATCCCATGTGCTTTAACTTTACACGCTCATCTCTTATGCGGGACCTTATCAAAAGCCTTCTGAAAGTCCAAATGCACCACATTCACTGGTTCTCCCTTATCTACACTACCAGTTACATCCTCAAAAAATTACAGAAGATTAGTCAAGCACGATTTTCCTTTTATAATTCCATGTTGACTTTGTATGATACGGTCACTGTTTTTCACGTGTTCTGCTATTACATATTTTATAATCGACTGTAGCATTTTCACCACTACCGATGTCAGTCTATCATTCACCGTTTTCTCTCTACCACCTTTTTTGAATAGTGGGGTAACATTAGCTACCCGCCAATCCATGGGTACTGTTCCAGAGTCTATCTAATTTTAGAAGATGACCCACAATGCATCTGCTATTTCTAGGGCCACTTCCTTAAGTTCCCTAGGATGTAGATTATCAGGCCCTGGGGAAATATCAGCCTTCAATCTCGTCAATTTCCCAAATACCATTTCCCCACAATTACTGAATTCTATGAGTTCCTCCCATTCATTTGACCTATATTCCCCGACATCTCTGGGAGATTATTTGTGTCCTCCTTTGTTAAGACAGAACCAATGTATGTGCTTAGTTGGTGTGCCACAGTCAGTTTTTATGTTCTCTGAAAGCTTACTCTCATACTCCTTTTTTCCCTCTTAATTAATCAGTTTGACCTCCATGTTGAATCCTAAACTGTTCCCAATCCTCAGGTTTGACGCATTTTCTGGCCAATTTACATGTACTCTCCTTCGATCTTATGCTATCCCTAATTTCCCTTCTTAGCCACGGTTAAGTCACCTTTTTTGTTTTATTTTTATAACAAATTGTGATGAACAAATTCTGTAGTTCATCCATGCGATCTTTGAATGTTTGCCATTGCCTATCAACCATCAACCCCTTGAGTGACATTCCCCAATCAACCCTACGCAACTCGTGCCTCATACCATCGTAGTTTCCTTTCTTCAAATTCAGGACCCTAGTGTCTGAGTGAACTACATCAACGTTCTTAAAGAAAAGGATTGATTTTTACGAGTAAGAAGTCTTACTGCAATTATATAGGGCTGTGGTGATACCACACCAGAAGTAATGTGTACAGTTTTGGACTATTTACCTGAGGAAGGATATACTTGCCTTCGAGGGAGTGCAGCAATTGTTCAATGAACTGATTCCTGGGATGAGATGTTTGTCCTATGAGGCGATATTGTGTAGAATAGGACTGTATTCCCAACAGCCTAAGAGAACGAGGGGTGATCTCATTGAAACATAGAAAATTATTAATTGATTGACAGGATGGATGCTGGGATATGAATCCCCTGGCTGGGGATTCTAGAACCAGGGGTCACAGTCTCATGATAAGGGATCGGTCATTTAGGACTGTGCTGAGGAGATATGTCTGCAATCACACGATTTTGAATCTTTGGAATTCGCTAACCCAGAGGGCTGTGGATGCTCAGTTGTTGAGCATATTCAAGACTAAGATCGATAGATACTGGGCAGCGACACAGGGTCCATGCACTCCTGCTGCACTTGCTGACATAGGACAAGTTCCTCCTGTTCCTCAACCACCTCAGCAACTGCTGCCACTGCATCAGAAACACCTTCCCCAATGCCCTCTGCGGCCACTGACTCCACGCACTGCTCATCCCGTGTGTGAGAGGTATTCTGTCCAGCTGTGGGAAGGAAGCAGAAAACATTTGCAAAGGTAAAGCAGGATTTGCCACATCACAGATATTCAGCACACACCTAGCCTTCTTTAACATATAGCTGGCCAGGCCAAATCATGTTCAGGTTCAACAATGTCTCATTGAGATTCATCCTCGGGCCGATTGCTAGTAAATCCGAACATCTGCTGGACCCGTTCCTCATGTTTGGTCAAAAACCCTCAGCGTGGCAACACCACCACCTGTGAGTGTAAGTTTCCTGGTGTTGTGCGCAATTTTACTCTGAAATGGCAACAGAATAAAGAGAATCACACAGCTGCATTTCTGACATGGACAGCAAAGGCTTGAAAGACTGGGCTGGGTGTTTCTTTAAATCTCTAATTGAAGATTTACAGCTCAAAGCACTGGATTCAAGATAAGAGAACAATAGATAACCCTGAGCTGTCCCCAAAGCCATAAAGTTTCATTGCTACCTAAGGTGACTTGACCAAGAAGTCACTTGACTAAAGTACATGCATTGAAAGCCTTTTGAAATCTAGTTCAGTTAAACTCTAAGTAATGTTAAAGTACACTTTTGCAATAACTGTGCAAACTTTGATAGATCACAACAAGTCACTGAATTTCTTGCTGCATTGTTCCGCTGTACGTGGAATGGTGGAAGTCGTGCTGACAGCCTGAGCAACTTCTGAACAAGCTACCATCTGACCTTTTCGCGGTGCCCTCGACTGCTCATTCCCAATGAAGCGCAGGCGCTTCGCCTCCACCTCATTGAGCAGATTGCTGAGGTCATCTTCAGTGAAGTTTTGAGATCTTTTAATCACGTGAATTGTGCTCATTCCAGCCACTTCACTTTGCTACTTAAATGAAATGAATGAAAATAATGCTTTCAAAACTGTTTAAATAGTTTCAAATCTCTTCAAAACTATCTCAGAGTCATCAAAATCATGTAAACGTACTTCAAAGTTCAAAAAAGTTACCAAAACATTCATATCAATACAAAGAACCTACTTGCATGGCTGTTCTGTAAGTACGAAGCCTCTGCAGCTGTTTAGAAAGATTGGGGGCGTGTCCTATTAAAATGAGACCTCAAGGGGTGTGTCTCACTTAAACTCTGCACTCCAGGCTTCGTGCTGGCTGCACTCCTGGGCGGCGTGATGTCAGACGCTGCCCGGGAGTCATCATATGAAAAAAGGAATTCCACGCGCCCCGGGACCAGAACGGCCGGCGAGCCGGGTAAGTACACATCTAATTTCTGGGCCATTATGTGCTCAGGATCTTTCTGTCACTCTCAGGTTTTCTCTCTCTCTCCTCTGTAGATACTGTGTTTCTTTATATAGTTGGAATTTGTTTGTACATGGTGTTGCGAAGAGATTCTCCATTTAACCGTCTGAGAGTGAGGGATCCTGGATCTCGATGTACTTTTGAATCACTTTGCTTTTTATTAGACAATTTTTTTCTCCCAATCCTGAGGAATTTCATTTTGTCGAAATGCTGCTATTAGAAGATGCAGAGAAAGATGCATCTTTAAGCGAGGAATCACTGGATAAATCTTTTTCTCTCCATAGTAGACTAGCCGAGACCTTCTCCACAGGCTCCACCCAAAGCACCCACCTGAGTTTTGTCTCTTTGTTAACCCAGGGCCTAATTTTCTCTCTGGATCCTGGTTTCGGGGCTTCGGTTAATATGTTCATGTTAGTTTGTAATTTTCTCGATCTATTAATAATATCCCTGGATTTTGTGCTGGATACGACGGTGTACTCCACAACTTATGTGGTCACCCAGATGGAAAGAAAAATGTTTTCATCATTAAAAGACATCCAGGAATATTAAACGCTTAAATGAGAATTAATCCTAGCATATGTTAAAGCTGCAGGCTTTTTTTCTATATCATGTTTATATTTCATAACTTTCTGCAAGTGTGCAATATTGTAGTAATTAAATGAATGAAAGAAAATCAGTGTTCTGATTGAAGGACCAGGCCCAGGTGATACAAGGGACGCTTCTGCACAGGCTGAGTCCCTGGGATCCATGGGCCATTGTGCTACCCTCCTAGTTGCAGTGTCAGTGCGCAAGTTTATGCAGAAGAGCTGCCATCAGGTAGGTGACTATTCTTTTTGGAGGTACACCGCCCACCACAATTTTTAGCACATAATTATTTTCAAGCACGTAGCAAGGTTTGGGGGGTGGGGACAGGTTATGCAAGGTCCAAATGGCTCCAACCCCCATCACCCTCCCGGGGCTCTTTTGATTGAAACAGGTTTAAAGCCTGAGGTTAAAGCAGCACTGTCTGCAAATTTACACAAACACAGTAAACAGCACTTGACAAACGGGCCGTGAGGTCATTGAACTCCCAAACATGAACTCAGGTAAAGGCTTAGCTATAGATTCACAATAAAGTTCGTGCTTCTGAGCACTCTGACGACCTGACGAGGCAGGACAGCCATTTCCTGTCAGAGTCTGTCTCACCATTTAGTTTTGTGTCACTTACTGGAACGCCAGTTTGATTAAGATACTGGGAGATCATTTTGTTTCATGTAATAGTGGGAGGCCATTTCCATTAAGTTGCTAGTCCGTCATTTAGTTTTGAGGCAGCTAGTGGGACGCCCTTTAGTTACAGATATTGACAATCCATTTTGTTTAAGATACTGTGCCATCATTTTATATTGTGCCTTGTAGTGGGAAACGATTTTACGATTTTGCTTTCTTTCAGATACTATGGCGTTATTTTGAGATCTGATTCAATAAACAGATTATCCGGGTCTAGGAGACCAATCAGAGGAAAATTCATTCAACATCTTAAAAAAGTTACACAAGTTTTAAAACATGAACGAAATCAGGCCCGAGCTGATGGAAGCTGCCACATTTCCTTAACACAGCACAGGGCAACGTGTTACAGAGACCGACTCCACATTGGGAGAGATACACACTATACACAGGGACACATATTACAGAGTCAGCCTCCACACTGGGAGAGACACACACTGTACACAGGGACACATATTACATACCGACTGCACACTGGGACACACACACTCTGTAAGCAGGGACATATATTACAGAGCCCGACCAGACACTGGGAGAGACATACAATGTAACCAGGTCCACCTCTTACAGAATCCGATTCCTCACTGGGAGACACAGACGGTACACAGGAATACTTGTTACATTGTCCGACTCCTCACTGGGAGAGACACGCACTGCACACAGTAATACTTTTTACAGAGTGAGACTCCACACTGGGAGACACGCACTTTACACAGTGACCCTTGTTACAAAGTCCGACTCTACACTGGGAGAGACACAAATTGTAAACAGGGGCACTTCTTACACAGTCCCATTCCACACTGGGAGAGACACACACGTCAGACAGGGACACTCCTTACACAGTCCCATTCCACATTTGGAGAGACACACACTGCAGATAGGGACACTTGTTACCGAGTCCGACTCCACACTGGGAGAGGCGCACAATGTGCACAGGGACACTTGTCACAGAATCCGACCTCACAATAGGTGAGGCACACACAGTACACAGGGACGCTTGTAACACAGTACGGGCTAAAAATTCGGTATCGCCGCGCCAGGTCTTTAGTGCCCGAAATTTTGCGCTCGCCCGGATACCCGTAGCGCCTGCCTGAAATTCAGTTGTGCTGCCCCAAGACGGAGGCGGGCGCTATTGCAGGGTTTGGCCGCCTCGTTTGGGGCGATGAAAGTCAGTTTAAGGCATTCAGCTGCCGCTGCGGCACCCGATGCGATGCGGCAGGCTGGGGTACTGCAGGCCTCCTCCTTCTCTTAAGGAGGAGCTGCCTGCAGCCGTGAGATCACCGCTGGATTCCCCCGCCAAATGAGCCCGGCACCACGGAGAAGTGCCGGGTTCGCGGAAGTCAGACACCAATGCCGCGGGGGGGTGGTGCAGGAGTCCGGGGAGGGAGGTGCGGCCAGGAGGCCGCCGGGAAAGCGGCCGGCCGCCCCTCCACATTTATGTGCCGGCCTCTCGGAGCTGCAAGGCATCGTTTTTCAAACGCTGTTTGCGGCCGCTACGGGCGAGGCAGTTGCAACTGAATTTGGCCATCGGCACGGAATAGCATTGGAACCGGGGCGCTGCGCACACCGATGATGTCATCGGTGCTGGCGCAGCGCTACCGGCTAACGCCGATGTTAGGGACCAACTGAATTTCGGGCGCTAAAAAACTTCCGGCACAAACCACTCTATAGCCAATAAGTGGGCGCAAACGCGACTGAATTTCTAGCCCTACGACTCTTCACTGGGGCAGACGCACACTGTACAATAGGACACTTGTTACTTAATACGAATCCACACTGGGAGAGCAGCATACTGTACAGAAGAACACATTACACATTTCAAAACCTCACTGGGAGAGACGCATCCTGTATAGATGGGCTGCAGTGATACGAGATCAGAGAGAAAGTCAGAGAGAGAAACGTAATCTTTAATCTGTGTGCCGATATTCCCTCTTTTCTTATCATGTAGACACCCCATCCCGATTATAACACAACCTGCCGAATGAGTACGTTTGATTGTAAAATGCGATGAGTAGGTAGTCTAGCCTGCTACGTCTCCTGACCGCTCCAGGACTACAATGAGGCCTGTGTCTGTGGGAGGTCTCCAAATGTAGCTGGCTGGAGCACTGATGAGAATCATTCATTCACCGATTCCACTAACCCGGGGGTTTAGAAAGAGCCGCGATTTGAAGCTGTATCTCTCTGTTTGCGCTCACAAGGCCAAGCGATGAAACATTCTGATTGTTTTAGTACAAGAAAAGCTTTATTTCATCGATACTGCTTTATTTCTGGACTTGGGGAGAGATAGGCTGGATTTTGCCGTCACTGCACTGAAGGTCAATTCTGATATTTCCCCTTCCCTGCATACTCTTGGAATCCGAGGAGGTTAGAGGGGAAACTGGAGACTGAAATAGTGCAAAGTTAAAAAAGGAGAGACAGGCTGCGAGTGACCCCGGGATTGAATATCCACAAATGTTCACGTGAACGTCCAATGTAACCCTTGCATCTGCCTCTCTACATCCACGAATTTCTCCCCTTACCACTCCCTCCATAGCGCTTTCTACATTGCCCAGTTCTCTCCTTCCACACATCCGTCTATCTCTGTGCCCCTACATCTGTCCCCATCTCCACCTACCGCTTCCCTCAACCCTCTCTACCGGTTACTTCATCCCCATCTACATCTCTCTCAATCACTCTCTACCTCTCCCTCCATCTCCCTCTACCTCTCCCTCCATCTCTCTCTACCTCTTCCTCCATATCGCTCTAAATCTCACACTATCTTTCTCTACCTCTGAATCCATCTCTCCCTACCTCTCCCTTCAACTCTCTCTAACTATTCCTGCATATCTCTCTACCGCTGACTCCATTTCTCTCTACATCTCCCTCCAGTTTAAAATAGCTCTCCCTTCTTCTCTCTCTAGTTCTCACACCATCTCTCTCTACCTCACTCTGCAGCTCTCTCTACCTCTGACAACATCTCTCTCAAACTCTCCCTTCATCTCCCTCTAGCTCTCCCTGCATCGCTCTCCACCCCTGACTCCATCTTTCTCTACCTCTCTCGCTATCTCACAAGACCTCTTCCTCCATCTCTCTATCACTGTTGTTCCATCTGTATCTAGCTCTGCCTCCATCTCTCTCTACCGCTTCATGCATTTTTCTGCAACTCTTTTTCCATTTCTCTCTACATCCCCCTCCATCTCTCTCTACATCTCCCTCCATCTCTCTCTGCCTCTCCCTCCATCTCTCTCTTGCAGCTCACTCTACCACTCCCTCCATCTCCCTTTACCTCTGCCTCGACTTCAGCCTAACTCTTCCTCCATTTCGCTCCAAAGCTCTCTCTATTTCTCTCTACCTCTCCCTGCATCTCTCTCTACCTCTGTCATCATCTCTCTCAAAATCTCCCATCATTTTTCTCTAGCTCACCCTTCATCTCTCTCCACCTCTCACTCCATCTCTCTCGACCACTCTCTCCATCTCACCTGACCTCTTCCTCCATCTCTCTGTACCTGTTGTTCCATCCGTATCTAGCTTTGTCTCCATCTCTCTCTACCTCTTTATGCATCTTTCTGTACCTCTTTTTCCATCTCTCTGTACATCCCCCTCCATCTCTCTCTACCTCTCCCTCCATCTCTCTCTACCTCAGTCTCCATCTCACCTTACTCTTCCCCTGTCCCGCTCTAAAACTCTCTCCATTTCTCTCTACCTCTACCTCCATCTCTCTCTACCTCTCCCTCCAGCTCACACTACCTCTTCCTCCATATCTCTCTACCTCTCTCGCCATCTATCTCTACATCTGGCTCCATCTCTCGCTAACTCTTCCTCCATATCTTTCCACCTCTCTCTCCTCCACTCGCTCCATATCTATCCATCTCTAACAAATTCTCCCTCCATCTCTCGCTAGCTAACCCTTCATCTATCTCTACCTCTCCCTCCATCTCTCTCTATCTCTTCCTCCATCACTCTCTACCTCTCCCTTCATTTCTCTCAATCTTTTCCTCCGTCTCTCTCTACCTCTTCTTTCATCTCTCTCTCTGCCTCTCCCTCCAATTCTCCCTAACTCTTTCTCCATCGATCTATACCTGTTTATTTATTTGGCTCTGCCTCCGTCTCCCTCTCCTTCTACCTCTTCCTTCATCTCTCGCTACCCCCTCGTCATCTCTCTCTACCTCTGTCTCCATCTCTCTCTACCTCTGTCTCCATCTCTCTCTACCTCTCCCTCCATCTCTCTCTACCTCTGTCTCCATCTCTCTCTACCTCTCCCTCCATCTCTCTCTACCTCTGCCTCCATCTCCTTCTAACTCTTCCTTCATCTCTCGCTACCCCTCATCATCACTCTCTACCTCTCCCTCCATCTCTCTCTACCTCTCCCTCCATCTCTCTCTACCTCTGTCTCCATCTCTCTCTACCTCTCCCTCCATCTCTCTCTACCTCTGTCTCCATCTCTCTCTACCTCTCCCCCATCTCTCTCTACCTCTCCCTCCATCTCTCGCTACCTCCTTCATCATCGCTCTCTACCTATCCCTCCATTTTTCCCGACCACTGTCTCCATCGTTCCCCACCTCGACCTCAATCTCTCTCTACCTCGCCCTCCATCACTCTCTACCTCTGTCTCCATCTCTATATCTATCCATTCCAGCACTCTCCAGCTCTTCCACCAACTCTCTCTACCTCTCCTTCCATCTATCTCTACCTCTTATTTCATCTTTCTCTACATCTCTCCATCTCTCCCTACCTCTTCCTCCATCTATCTCTACCTGTTTCTTCATTTGTCTGTACCTCTGTCTCCATTTCAATCTAACTCTGTCTCCATTTTTCTCTACCTCTCGCTCCATCTCTCTGTACCTCTGATTCAATCTTCCTGTACCTCATCGCCCATCTCTCCCTAACTCCCTCTCCATCTCACTCTAACTCTCCCTCCATCTCTCTCTACTTCTGTCTCCAGCTCTCTCTACCTCCGTCTCCATCTCTATATCTATCCATCAATCTCTTCCTACCACCGTCTCCATCTCACTATCTATCCCTCCATTTCTCTCTACCTCTGTCTCAATCTCCCTCTAACTCTTCCTCCATCTCTCTATCTCTACCTCAACCTATGTCTATCTCTTTCTCTTTCTCTCTCTACCTCAGTTTCCATTTCACTCTAATTGCCCCTCCATCTCTCTCTAACTCACTCACCATCTCTCTCATCATGTCCATCCATCTCTCTCTACCTCTGTCTCCATCTCTCTCTACCTCTTCCTCAAATTCTCACTACCACTGTCTCCATTTTTATCTGTCACACCCTGCAGCTCTCTCTACCTCTCCCTCCAACTCTCGCTACCTCTCCCGCCTTTGCCCTCTGACTCTGTTTCCATCGCTCTCTACCGCTCCCACCATCTCTCTCTACTTTTCTCTGAATCTCACACATGCTCTCCCTCCATGTCTTTCTACCTATTTATCCATCAGTCTCGAGCGCTTCCTCGATCTCTCCCTTCTCTTACCATCTCTTTCTAGCTATTCCTTCATCTCTCCCTACCTCTTCCTCCATCTCTCTATACCTGTAAAACCATTTGTCTCTGTCTCTGCCTCTCTCTCCATTTCTCTCTCTACCTCTTCATCCATCTTTCTGTACCTATTTTCCATCTCTCTCTACATCTCCCTCCATCTCTCTACATCCCCCTCCATATCTCTCTACCTCTGTTGCCATCTCTCTCTACCTCTGTCTCCATCTCACTCTACGTCTTCCTCCATCTCTCTCTACCTCTCCCTTCATCTCCCTCTATCTTTCCCTTCATCTCTCACTAACTCTCCCTCCATCTCGCTCTATCTTTCGCTCCATCTGTCTCTACCTCATCCTCCATCTCTCACTACCTCCCTCTCCATTTCTTCCCAACTCTACCTCAATCTCTTCCTACCTCTCCATCCATCTGTCTCTACCTCTGTATCCATCTCTCTCTACCTTTTCATCCATCTTTCTGTACCTCTTTTTCCATCTCTATCTAACTCTCCCTCCATCCCGCTCTACTATCCCTCATCTCTCTGTACCTCTGTCTCATCACTCTATTTATCCCTCCATCTCCCACGCTACTTCTTTCTGCTACTCTCTAACTCTTCCTCCATCTCTCTCTACCTCTGTTTCCATCTCTCTCTAGCTCTTCCTTCGCCTCAATCTAACTATCTCTCCATCTCTCTCTACCTCTTCCTCCATCTTTCTGTAACTCTCGCTCCATCTCTCATTACTTCTGTCTCCATCTCACTCTACCTCTCTCTACATCGCTCTCTATCTCTCCCTTCATCTGTCTCTACCTCTTTCTCCATCTCTGCCTACCTCTGTCTCCATCTCTCTCTGTCTCTTCATCATTCTTCTGTACCTCTTTTAACTTCTCATTCTACCACTCCCACCATCTCCCTCAACCCATCCGTCTATCTGTTTCTAACTCTTTCTCCATATGTCTCTATCTATCCCTCCATCTCTCTCTATCTCTGTCTCCATCTCTCTCTAGCTCTCTCATCATATCTTGCTACCTCACCCTCTATATATCTCTATCTCTCTCTTCTTCTATCGCTACCTCTCGATCCATCTCTCTCTATTTCTGCCTCCATCTCTCTGTACCTCTTCATCCCTCTCTCCATACCTCTTCCACCATCTATATCTACCTGTTCCTTTATTTTTCTGTACGTCTGTCTCCATCTCACTCTAACTCTGCCTCCATTTCTCTCTAGCTCTCGCTCCATCTCTCTCTACCTCTGTATTCGGCTCCCTGTACCTCTTCACACATCTCTCCCAACCTCCCTCCCCATCACTCTCTACCTCTCCCTCCATCTCTCTCTACTTCTGTTTCCACTCCCTCTACCTCTGTCTCCATCTCTATACCTATCCATCAATCTCTCTCTACCACCGTCTCCATCTCACTATCTATTCCTCCATTTCTCTCTACCTCTGTCTCAATCTCTCTCTACCTTTTCTTCCTTCTCTCTCTACCTCTACCTCAACCTCTGTCTACCTATTCCTCCTTCTTTCTCTAACTCTGTTTCCATTTCTCTCTAATTCCCCCTGTATCTCTCTCTAACTCACAACCCATATCTCTCATCATCTCCATCCATCTCTCTATAGCTCTGTCACCATCTCTCTCTACATCTGTCTCCATTTTTCCCCACCTCTTCCTCAATTTCTCACTACCACGGTCTCCATTTTAGCCTGTCTCACCCTGCAACTCTCTCTACCTCTCCCTCCAACTCTCTCTGCCTCTCCCTCCTTTGCACTCTACCTCTGTTTCCATCGCTCGCTACCTCTCCCACCATCTCTCTCTACTTCTCTCTGAATCTCACACATCCTCTCCCTCCATCTCTCTCTACCTATTTCTCCATCAGTCTCTAGCTCTTCCTCGATCTCTCCCTTCTCTTACCATATCTTTCTAGCTCTTCCTTCATCTCCCCCACCTCTTCCTCCATCTCTCTATACCTGTAACACATTGTGTCTCTGTCTCTGCCTCTGTCTCCAATCCTCCCTCTATCTCTTCATCCATCTTTCTGTACCTATGTTCCATCTCTCTCTACATCTCCCACAATCTCTCTTCATCTCCCACCATCTCTCTCTACCTCTGGCGCCATCTCTCTCTACCTCGGTCTCCATCTCTCTCTACCTTTTCTTCCATCTTTCTGTACCTCTTTTTCCATCTCTATCTAGCTCTCCCTCAATTTCTCTCTAATCTCTGCCCATCTCTGTCTAACTCTTTCTCCATCTCTCTAACACTT
Source organism: Somniosus microcephalus (assembly GCF_052327205.1). Taxonomy (NCBI): domain Eukaryota; kingdom Metazoa; phylum Chordata; class Chondrichthyes; order Squaliformes; family Somniosidae; genus Somniosus; species Somniosus microcephalus. The sequence continues at coordinate 16,092,019 of NC_140990.1, read as the reverse complement.
CCTCCATCTCTCTCTTCCTCTGTTTCCATCTCTCTCCAACTCTCCCTGCATCTCTCTCTAACAGAGACGCCATCTCTCTCATCATCTCCATTCATCTCTCTCTACCTCTGCCTCCAACTCTGTCTATCTCTGTCTCCAGCTCACTCTACCTCTCCCTCCATCTCTCTCTACTTCTGTCTCCATCTCTCTCTACCTCATCCATCATCTCGATCTACCTCTCCCTCCTTTGTCCACTACCTCAGTTTCCATCGCTCTCCTCCTCTCGCAGTCTCTCTCTCTCTATCTCTCCCTCCATCTCGCTCTACCTCTGTCTTCATCTCTCTTTCTATCTCTGTCTCCATGTCACCCTACCTCTACCTAAATCTCTTCCTACAGCTCAATCCATCTGTCTCTACCTCTGTCTCCATCTCGCTGTACCTCTTCATCCATCTCTCCCAATCTCCCTCTCCAATTCTCTCTACCTCTACCTGCATCTCTCTCTACTTCAGTCGGCATCTCTCTCTATCACTGTTTCCTTCTGTCTCTAACTCCCCCTGTATCTCTCTCTAACTCAAACTCCATCTCTCCCATCATCTCCATCCATCTCTCTCTACCTCTGTCTCCATCTCTCTCTCTCTACCTCATATACCATTTATCACTACCAGGGTCTCCATTTTTGTCTAGCTCACCCTCCAACTCTCTCTACCTCTGCCACCATCTCGCTCTACCTCTCCCACCTTTGCCCTCTACCTCTCTTTCCATCGCTTTCTACCTCTCCCACCAACGCTCTCTACCTCTCTCTCCATCTCAAACATCGTCTCCCTCCATCTGTCTCTGTTTATTTCTCCATTGGTCTCTAGCATTTCCTCGATCACCCCTTCTCTTACTCAATCTCCTTCTGGTTTTTCCTGCATCTCTCCTTACAACTTCCTCCAACTCTCTATACCTATTACTCCATTTTTCTCTGCCTTTGTCTCCAACTCTGTCTAACTCATCATCCATCTGCATTTACCTATTTTGCATCTCTCTTTACATCTCCCTCCATTTCTCTACCTCTCCCTCCATCTCTCTACCTATGTTTCCATTTCA